>NC_092794.1:32342053-32660376 GCF_918797505.1 Bemisia tabaci
CCCCGCGGTCCCCGACGTCGTCCCACCTGAATCAACCGACAAAAAGGCCTGATACGGGTACTTTGGGACACCCTGTACTTGGTCTGGTTTCAATCAAATAAATAAATTGACACTTTCTGGCCAAACTTTGCAACTGCAAAAAACAAAAATATGGCAATCGCGCGTGTTTATATGGAATTAGATTTGAAATTATCCAAATAGTGTATAATGGTAAGTTATTTCATATTTTTTTAAGATAATTACAACTCTATATCTATATTGCACCGTCAGCCACGTCATTATCGCGTACGTAACTTTCTTTTTGTATTATTTAAGTTTTATATTATTATCAACAAAAAACTACGGACCAGTCTTAAGGGAAAAGTGGGCCCAGTTAAATCGGCTGGTCTTTCGATATATGTTGTAGGTCTTAACGTACTGATCAAAGGTGTCCATGGTTGTTTCTTCCTATCTCGAAGTTTTACCCCCATTTTGGGAATCAAAGTTGCCAATTCAGTGTATAATTGGAAGTTTTGACACCCGGGTTTGTTGGTCGCCTATAAGAATCTGTAACGGTTTTTTGAGTCTATTATATCCTCTGAATAGGGTAGAGAACATTCGAACTCAGAAACTGAACAACTTTGCCTTATAAGGAAGGGGGGGGGAGTGTATACGTCACCAATTTCAGCATCGGCGAGTCGCATAAAACCAATTCTTTCGCCATGTCTTGGAGAATTTTTTATGCAAATGATTGCGACCGCATCTTGAAAGTTCGACTAAGATGCGGCTCAGAATATACCTCCGGTGGGGGGGGGGGGCGGTGGGGCCGATGACTGGAATATATCATAAGAATCGTGCACTTCTGGAAGAAAGAATGACATTTTCAGGGATTCATCTCTACCCTATAGACATTCGATTTAGACATAGACCCCAAAAATCTGAGCCCCCTGGGAGAGGGGTGGGGGCCCCCAAAGTTTGAATTTTGAATAACTGCTGTACAGTTAATGTTAGCGTGGTTTTTTTTACAGCAGGACGATGGGAAATTTTATTAGGAACAAAAATGGGTTTTTATGAATTTTTCTGTGGGATCGATATTTAAGGCGCGAAACGGGAAAAATCATCGGGGGACGGGAAGCCGGCCGTTCTGAGGCAGATTCGCGCGCTGCGCTGCCTGTCCCGAGTCCTGCGCACGGCAGTGTAGTACGGTGTTACCGACGAAACAACAGCTGATCTTTGTTTAATCTCAATGATGCGCGCTTTAAAATAAATAATTATAAATATACTGTCGGTGCTATATAAATATACTGTGAACGGTGCTGCCTAAATACTTTTGTTTAGTATTATAAGATCTAATTTTTATGAGTAATACATAAAAAAGCACAAGGCAAAATACTTTAATGGAAGAGCGCCGCACAGTGGATCGAGTCAATAGGAGGGGTTGGCCATTGCACATCACGCGTCTTGTTTTCTCTGATTACAGAGCCCTCCCGCCCTTAGAAAAAAACGCTTCCCAGCCACATTGGAAACGAAAGGTAGATTTCGACTAATCGTTTCTATGAAACAATTGCGCCTAATGAGCCTGACAGGTCGGCGAATCGTCCCCCTTGAACTTGAGATTTTCCGGATAAGGGGTGGTTTTAGAGGGTAGGTGAATGTAGGTTGTTTTGAAGGCCACGACGAGACGAGTTTTTTGAGGTATCTCTGACTAAGATTGGACGAGTCTGAAAAATCATCCCCCTTTGGACTTGAGATTTTCTGGATAAGGGGTGGGCCGATTTTCACGAAAAAGGAAACTTGATGTAGACCTCATGGCAGTGAAGAGCCATGCTTAGTTTTGTTTTGATCGTATCGATAGTTCCGAAAAAAAAAAAACCGTCGCAAAGTTTCGTTAGATCCCATATATATATATATATATATATATATATATATATATATATATATATATTCGGATTGGGACATCAATTCTTATTCGAGTTTGATTTGCTCTTCGGTTTTTTAGTATTTTCAGATAATTATGTATGCTTTGTGCCCGCATTTTTTGTAGAACCGTGTTCAGTTTTTTAAGCCGCTTCTTTTCATCCATTTACTTCGGCAATTATGTGGAGTGACTGAAAGATCTCTTGTATTTTTGAACTAATTGCTTTCCAAGCTCCATTATGAAGAAGGGAAAAGTGAAAAACTTTAAAACAGCTGATTCATGCATTGTTTCCCAAAATTCCACAAATGAGTCGTCTCCAACGTCCTCTCAGCTGAGTCCTTTGTCCAATGATGTAACTCCTTCAATCTCTATTTCTCAGAATAACAACATCACCCATGCCCCTGCTACCAACTTAACAGGTGATCAAAATAACAATAATAACCTTATTAAACCCAACCTCTCTTTTGCTCATGCCGTTGCCGATACAGCCCCCTCAATTACTAAAGAACACGCTGTAATAATTCCAGCCCATGATTCAATCCCTCTTTTGGAGTACCTTCAACAAATTAGTGAATTCGCCTCTCCTAGTGACATCTTATATGCATCTCCGATTTCCTTTAATAGGATTTGTATCTATTTCAAGTCAAGGAAATCCGTACCTACATGAAACTGCTCAAAAGATCATACACCACAGTGGGTTTTAACTAAATCTAATTAAGAAAATGAAAGTCCCCATGTCTGAAAGCGGAAAAGTATAGCGAAACACCTCAGGAAAACATCCCCGCTGAAAAGAAAATCATTCGTTGGGCCGTTTTTTTTTTTGCCCACCCAAAGCCAAAATGGCGGCCGATATGCGCCGCCGCGGGGTGCAAATGTTACAACTCCCTCAAAATGTCAAGTGACACATCGATTCCTATGTAATTTTGGTCGTAGAATCCGAATATGAGGTCAGAAATTCCTCACGACTAAAAGGGATCGCGCAAATTCAAGATGGCGGCCAAAAATAGGCCCCGGAGTAAAAATTCTCAATTCCAGCTTTTGGTGACGAGTGAGATGTCTTTTTTTATGTTTTTTGGGTCATAGAATCCAAATTTGAGGTCGAAAATTCCCTTCTGGCCGACAGGGATCCCTCAAATCCAAAATGGCCTCCATTTTGGGGATGACATATTATTTCCGAAAGACTCGTATAATCGAGTGAGGTGTCTTTTTACATGATTTTTGGCCCACATGATCAGAAACTGGGATCCAAACTGTGTCCCTGTGGGCCGGAAGGTAAGATTTGTCCCTTAGCACCTTGATTGTATCGTTTTTATCAACTATTTAAATAAAAACTCAGAATTTCACTGTTAGAATGGCGCCAACCCCACCAAGAATGCTCTATTCTTACAAATAATGTTTGACCTTTTTGCCTAGCAGGGGATATAGTCCCCTGCTTCACAAAAAAACTAGGGCAAGAGAAATAGGAACATAACAAAAATTATCTTCTTTAAACAGAGAAACAGTGAAAACAGTGAAATTCTGAGTTTTTATTAAAATAGTTGATAAAAACGATACAATCAAGGTGCTAAGGGATAAATCTTACCTTCCGGCCCACAGGGACACAGTTTGGATCCCAGTTTCTGATCATGTGGTCCAAAAAACATGTAAAAAGACACCTCACTCGATTATACGAGTCTTTCGGAAATAATATGTCATCCCCAAAATGGAGGCCATTTTGGATTTGAGGGATCCCTGTCGGCCAGAAGGGAATTTTCGACCTCAAATTTGGATCCTATGACCCAAAAAACATAAAAAAAGACATCTCACTCGTTACCAAAAGCTGGAATTGAGAATTTTTACTCCGGGGCCTATTTTTGGCCGCCATCTTGAATTTGCGGGATCCCTTTTAGTCGTGAGGGATTTTTGACCTCATATTCGGATTCTACGACCAAAATTACATAGGAATCGATGTGTCACTTGACATTTTGAGGGAGTTGTAACATTTGCACCCCGCGGCGGCGCATATCGGCCGCCATTTTGGCTTTGGGTGGGCAAAAAAAAAAAAACGGCCCAACGAATGATTTTCTTTTCAGCGGGGATGTTTTCCTGAGGTGTTTCGCTATACTTTTCCGCTTTCAGACATGGGGACTTTCATTTTCTTAATTAAATTTAGTTAAAACCCACTGTGACACACGAAAGAAGGCCCATTGGTTATCCGAAGAATGATTAATCCTGATGTCAGATTAATATTTTCTAATGTCATTCCTACATTACCTAATCAAAAACTCATCAACGCTGTCTCTGAATTTGTTACACCAACCTCTCAGATGCAGAACGTTTCTACAGGTCTTAAAGATCCTATGTTTGCTCATGTTCTGTCTTTTCGTAGACAAATTTATGTCAAAAGGGAGGCAAAAAATATCCAGCTCCCCCCCTCAGTAATCATTAACCATAATGGCGAAGAAATAAAGGTATTCCTATTTTTTGGAGATACAAAACCAATAAACACGACTGAAAAACAAACATCGCGAACTGGAGCAAACATCAATACTAGAATTGCTAATATTCAATCTGAAACAGTCAAAACGCGGGAATTGGAGATTTCGTCTAAAAATCCTTCTCATAGTAGTACTTCTCAAACCATCCCGCCTCAGCAAAAATCTCCTCAAACTCATCCAGTTGATGAACCCCAATCTGATGCTCCTCAAACAGAGGTTTCCTCCTTAAACGTCTCGCATTCCAATAATACTGATCTTTCCTCCACGGGTGTTCTCCACAAAGATTTACAACACAATGCTTCTCACATTGTTCAGAACACCAGAGATTCAACCGAAGATTTATCTTCGGATAGAATTTCAAATATTCAAGAAGAGGAAACAAATTTAATTATGGATACTACTGGCGAGATTTCGCAAACTACAGATGTTCCCAAGAAGAGAAAATCTAGCTCATCCCCAGAATCTGTCGAATCGCGGAAAAAATTTAACTCTAAAAAACAAAATAAGAAACAATTGACCGCTCAACAGGAAATAGATTCATTCTCTGAATCTTCTGATGAGGAACCTTTCACCTCACACTGCACATTGCAACATGCCATCTCGGAAGCTGTTGAGAAGCATAACTTTGAGATCGAATCGGAGGTGCTTTTACTCCTGCTGGAAGAAATAAAAGGGAAGAGAAAGCCTGTTCCCATGATTAGAAAATATACAGATGATTTCCAGGGTTTCATAAAAGTTCTTTCAAGCTCAATCACTTATTCCCTTCCTCCAGAAATTAAAGGAAGATTATCTCGTCTTATTACCACATTACATGCTGCATCAGATTAAAGGTCAACAAAATTTTTGTAAAATTCCATGCCAACATTACTCCAGTGGAATTTAAACAGCGCTATCCAAAAGCGCGCTGAATTACGAAAGCTTATAAGAGACCATGATCCATTCGCTATCACTTTACAAGAAACCCAGCTTACTCAAAAACACATGAGTACAATATTAAAGGCTACCAAATACACAGGAAAGATTTTCTTGAAGGAAACAGGGCTTGTAATGGTGTTGCGATTTTAGTAAAAGACTGTTATCAGCACAAGCTGCTTCCTCTGAACACCAATCTCCAAGCAGTTGCAATTTAGGTTACTCTCAATGTGCTGATGACAATTTGCTCTATTTATATTCCGCCTAACGCAAAAATAACCGTGCAAGACATAGAAAATATCCATAACCAACTCCCTGCTCCATACATACTTTGCGGAGACTTCAATGCCCACAATTATCTGTGGGGCTCAAACCATTCGAGTTTTACAGGAAAAATTATTGAATCTTTTATAGATAACAGCAACACATTTTTACTTAATGATGGCTCGCCCACCCACCTCTCCTCTGCCACAGGCTCTTTCTCTGCCATTGATCTCTCTCTCTGCTCTCTTAATGTTGCCCCCACAATAACATGGAGGGTTCATGATGATTTATGTTCATCAGATCATTTTCCCATTTTCATAAAAATAGGTCCTGAGACACCTAGAACCAAGAAGAAAAAATGGGTGGTAAATAAAGCTGATTGGGAATTGTTCAAGAATTCGATTAATGTAAACCCTGAGAATAATCAAAGCCCTCAAGATATGCTCTCTCATCTCTCTGATCAAATGCTACACGCTGCTGCCGTCTCCATTCCTCAAACTTCCACAGAAATTTCAAAATTTCCCGTTCCCTGGTGGAACGATCAGTGTAGAGACTCAATTAGAGAGAGGCAAAAACTCCTTCGAACCTATAAAAAACATCCTACAATTGAAAATTTAATTCAATACAAAAAAGCTAAAGCAATAGCTCGCCGAACAGTTCAATCTAGCAGAGCCTCAAGTTGGAAAACTTTTGTCCAGTCTATAAATTCACATACAACTTGTGGTCAAGTGTGGTCTCAAATTAAAAAACTCACTGGATCACCTGACCAGACCCATATTCCATCTCTAGAATCTAGAACGGGAGAATTTCTGACGGACCCACAGCAAATAGCTGAGGAACTTGCCGAACATTTTAGCTCAGTAAGTAGCGATATTCACTATTCCGAAAAATTCTACCAACATAAAATTGAGGCAGAGCAGGAAAAATTAGATTTTTCTTCAGACAATCAAGAACCTTACAATCAGAAATTTTCTTTAAAGGAACTAAATAAAGCTATCTGTGCTTTGAAGAGCTCAGCGCCTGGACCAGATGAGATACATAATCTTATGATAAAAAATCTCCCTTCCTATTGCAAAGAATATCTTTTAAAAATCTTCAATCTCTTTTGGAGCTCAAACCAGTTCCCAACAGAATGGCTTGAATCAACTATTATTCCGATTGCAAAACCTGGAAAAGATAAGACCAAACCTTCCAGTTATAGGCCAATTTCGCTTACCTCCACCCTTTGTAAACTGTATGAATCTATGATTAATAAGAGACTCATCTACACTCTTAATCAAAAATCTGCTTGGAATAACATCCAGTCTGGAGCTCGGAAAAATCGGTCTACTTACGATCACCTCATTAAAATTCAAAGTACTATTCAGGAAGGTTTTCTTAAAAGATTAGATACATACGCCATTTTCTTTGACATAGAGAAAGCGTATGATACCACTTGGCGATACAACATCCTCAAAAATCTACATAAATGGGGTTTCCGAGGCCACCTTCCTTTTATGATCACAAACTTCTTGAAACGTAGACTTTTTAGAGTAAGAATAGGAAATATCTATTCTGAAATTCACGAATTATTGAATGGAATTCCTCAGGGAAGTGTTTTGAGTTGCACGCTTTTTGCCATTGCAATTGACTCAATCTTAGAATGCATTCCAAAGTCAGTCGAAACATCTCTATTCATGGACGATTTCTGTATTTACTTCAATGTTAAAAACCCTAGAATATCCACAAAACTCTTCCGAATCTGTGTACAAAAACTTCAAGATTGGGCAGACAAAACAGGTTTCAGCTTTTCACCTCAGAAGACAGTTGGAATGATCTTTAGCAGGAAGAAAAAACTACCAAAACCCCCGAAAATTTTTCTCTCTGGTAATCAAATCTTTTTCAAGACAACAGTTACGTACTTAGGACTAATTTTTGATCAAAAAATGACTTGGGCTGACCACATTTCAAATCTTGTGGCTAAATGTAAACGAAGAATGAACATATTAAAGTACCTTTCAAATACAACCTGGGGAAGCGATAGAATCACTCTTCTCACCTTATATAGAAGCCTTATCAGATCAACCATAGATTATGGATGTTTCATCTACCAGAGTGCAGCGGATTTTCATTTGAGAAAATTAGACTCTATTCACACTTCATCACTTCGCATAGTTCTGGGGGCATTTAGAACAAGCCCCTCTCTGTCCATTTGCGCAGAAGCAGGGGAACCACCTCTCTATTGGAGACGCCAAAGACTACTTGCAGGCTATATCGCCAAGGTTATGAGTCTCCCTAATCATCCCACTTATTCTTCTCTTTTTTCCAAACAATTAGAGGATACGGCCACTGTTAAAACTATTTCAAAATGTGTCACTACAATGCTTGATGATTTCAAGTCAAAACATAACATCAAACAGTTGCTAACAACTAGATGTGAAATTCCTCCTTTTCCACCCTGGTTTCAGACTATGATCAATATAGACACCTCTTTAAGCTCTGTCAAGAAAAATGATATTAGTGTTCAACAGCAACAAACTCGTTTTTCCAACTTCCTAGAAAAGTATGATGGTTATAGGCGGCTGTACACGGATGGATCGAAGACAGAAAATGGTGCTGGCTGTGCTTTTGTTGAACTTGAAGAAAATATGTCCTTTTTACAAATTCTCTCTCCTTTGTCTTCTGTTCTTACAACAGAACTCTATGCAATTCTGGAAGCCGTTAGGTACACTAAAACGATAACTTTCTCGCAGCCTCAAAAATTTTTGCTAATGTCCGACTCCCTCTCTGGTCTTACAGCCATAGAAAATCAAGGAGATAACCCTCTTCTCTTTGACATTTCTGCTCAACTTCAAAATTCACCCATAGAGTACAATAGAGTCGCAAAGTACTGGAGCGCCGATGAAGCCAATCCATGAACAGGCGTTTCCGAGCCGCGTGTGCTCCGAAAAGTGTGAACCATTTGTGAACCCAACGGCATTTTGTAACACGGCGGCTTACGGAGAGATCAAGAACTGCTTGTGTTTTTTAGGTATTTTATAATTCAATCAGCATTAATTTTTGCAAATTTTGCTATTTAAAGGTAGTCAAAGTCATAATGAATCCATTGATGTATATTACTCCTGGATAATATTCATATTGGGATTTAATTTCTGACTTATACCAAGTGTGAACCAACCGGCATTTCTTATCACGGCGGCTTACGGGAAAAGCAACGACTGCCTGTGTTTTTTCGACATTTTTTAATTCCATCGATATTAATTTGTGCAAATTTTGCTATAATTAGATAGTCAAAGCCATAATGAATCCATTGATGTATATTACTCCTGGATAATATTCATACAGGGATTTAATTTCTGACTTACACCAAGTGTGAACCAACCGGAATTTTTTAACACGGTGGCTTATGGAGAAATCAAGGACTGCTTGTATTTTTTCGACTTTTTTAAATTCCATCGGTATTAATTTGTACAAATTTTGCTTTAAATAGATATCCAAAGCCATAATGAATCCATTAATGTATGTTACTCCTGGATAATATTCATATATGGACTCAATTTCAGACTTATTACCGGCCTACTTGGTTGGTTCAATGTGTGTGGACCTAGCCGACGAACGGAGCCGAGTCGGGAGTGGGGAGCGCTGAGCGCGAGTCTCTGCGTATGCGTATGCGTCGTCGCTAGTCGCCGCACACTAGTCTCCGGAGAACTGGACAAAACAGCCTCGAAAAGTGACTTCAACGGCGATCCAGTACTTTGCGACTCTATTGTACTCTATGAATTCACCACATAACATCATTATGGCTTGGATCCCGGGTCATTCGGGAATCATCGGTAATGAAACAGCGGATATTATTGCCAAGTCTTGTTGTAATCCAAATAGTCCCCCTCTACACACACATTTCGTTCCTCCACAAGATTTGAAAAAAGCGCTCCAGTCTCACATCAATGATTCCTGGGAATACTACTGGATGAACAATGACAAAAACTTACTTCAAAGAAGACCTAAGCCATATGATAACACCTCCTTCAACAAACACTGCGCCTGCGAAGTCCAAATTGCGTGACTGCAAATCGGCCATACTTTTTTCTCTCATTCTCATTTAATCTCAAAATCTCCAGTTCCTTTATGTTCTCTTTGTCAACACTCCCCCCTTACGATCGACCATATTTTACTTTCTTGCCCTAAAACCTATGCCACACGTGTCAAAATTCGAAGTTCCCTCCCTCTTAACATCCACCCTTTGTGTTCAGATAGTCCAATGGTAGTAACAGAAATTTTTAAACTCTTCAAGAAATTAAATTTAAAAATTTAAAATTGCCTAGTCCCCGACGTAAATAGCCTAGATGCTGATCGTCGTGTGTATATGTATATATATATATATATATATATATATATATATATATATATATATATATATATATTCTTATGGAGTAGGAGTCGTTGCACCATGCAAGATTTCCGGAGTTGTTGCACCATCGTCGAAACCCGTATATATAACGAGGGAGGGAGTGAAAACATTGTTGCCCGTTTATTATAAAGACCCAATTTCGATGATTGATCAATATATTCCTTAAAAATTATACATTTGCAACTTAAAAATCCGCATACGTACTAGGAGTTATTGCACCATGGTGGAAGCATTACGTAGTAGGAGTTATTGCACCAGGTGCAAGTACTCCACTGCCGGGATTTATATAATCAACATACTTCAGGTTTTGATGATATCGACCGTTCATTTTAAAGAAGAATGTTTAATGATATTTTTTGAATGGTGGTTATTTATTTTTAAGCAAATTACAAAAAAAAAAATCTAAAATTAAAAATGCTTGTGAACGAAGATATGGTTTTCAATAACGATATCTTCTATCTGTAAAATTAAATCTTTAAGATTTTTTTGTCCTCCTTATTCGATCTCGGAAATTACAAACTTGCAGATTTGCCAGCACCCGTTACTTATTCGAATCGCATGCCCGACGTTGCAAAATTTACCTTAAACTGATAACGACTTGGTTTCGTCTTTGCCGCCAGACGATTTATCCTCCTTCAATCTCGGCAATTTTCGGACCAATTTACACCGTATTTTTGCAAATGAAAACTCTTAGTCTCTAAATGAACCACCACCCCTCGGTTTTTCGATTTGCGCAACCGACGTTGCAAAATTTACCTCGAATTCGTAACAAAATACTTTCGTCTTTGTCGCAAGCCCGCTTATCCTCCTTCAATTTTGGCAATTTTCGAATTAATTTTCCTCGGATTTTTGCAAATGCAAGCTTTAGGTCGCTACATGTACCAACTACCCTCGGTTTTTCGATTTGCGCAACCGACGTTGCGAAATTTACCTCGAATTGAGGACAAAATATGTTCGTCCCACCCGCCACTAAAAGTTTTTCCTCCTTCCATCTCGGTAATTTTCTGACCAATTTACCACGGAATTTTTGCAAATGCAAGCTCTTAGTCTCTGAAAGTACGAACACCCCTCGCTATTTCGATTTACGCAACCGACGTTGCAGAATTTACCTCGAATTGGTAACAAAATACTTTCGTCCATGCCGCCAGACCGTTTATTCTCCTTCAATCTCGGCAATTTTCGGACCAATTTACACTGAATTTTTGCAAATGAAAGCTGTTAGTCTCTGAAAGTACGAACACCCCTCGCTATTTCGATTTACGCAACCGACGTTGCAAAATTTTGCTTGAATCGAGGACAAAAGACTTTCGTGTTTGCCGCCAGACCGTTTATTCTCCTTCAGACTCTGCAATTTTCAGACCAATTTACCCGAAATTTTTGCAGATGAAAGCTGTTAGTCTCTGAAAGTACGAACACCCCTCGCTATTTCGATTTACGCAACCGACGTTGCAATATTAACCTCGAATTGATAACAAAATACTTCTGCCTTGCCGCCAGACCGTTTCACCTCCTTCAATCTCGGCACTAATTGGACCGATTTACCCCATATTCTAGCAAATGAAAGCTCAGTGTCTCTAAATGTACCCACACCCCTCGGTTTTTCGATTAGCGAAACGGACGCTGCAAAATTTACCTCGAAATGGTAACAAAATACTTTCGTCAATGCCGCCAGACCGTTTATACTCCTTTCAATCTCGGCAATTTTTGGACGAATTTACCTCGGATTTTTGCAAATGAGAGCTGCAGGTCTCTAAATGTACCAGCACCCCTCGGTTTTTCGATTGACGCAACCGACGTTGCAAAATTTACCTCGAATGGGTAACAAAATACTTCCGTCTTTGCCGCCAGACCGTTTATTCTCCTTCAATCTCTGCATTTTTCGGAACAATTTACACTAAATTTTTGCAAATGAAAGCTCTAAGTCTCTGAAAGTACGATCACCCCTCGCTTTTCAATTTACGCAACCGACGTTGCAAAATTTACCTCGAATGGGTAACAAAATACTTCCGTCTTTGCCGCCTGACCGTTTATTCTCCTTCAATCTCGGCACCTATTGGACCGATTTACTTCATATTCTAGCTAATGATAGCTCAGTGTATCTAAATGTACCGACACCCCTCGGTTTTTTGATTAGCGAAACCGACGTTGCAAAATTTACCTCGAATTAGTAACAAAAATACTTTCGTCTATGCAGCCAGACCGTTTATGCTCCTTCAATCTCGGCAATTTTTGGACTAATTTACCTCGGATTTTTGCAAATGAAAGCTCTAGGTCTCTAAATTTACCAAAAGCCCTAGGTTTTTCGATTTGCGAAACCGACGTTGCAAAATTTACGTGGAATTTGGAAGAAAATACTTTTGTCTTTGCCCTCAGACCGTTTAACCTCCTTCAATCTCGGAACTAATGGACCGATTTACCTCGGATTTTCGCAAATGAAAACTCTAGGCCTCTAAAGGTACCTACACCCCTCGGTTTCTCGATTTGTGAAACCGACGTTGCAAAATATACCTCGAATTGGTAACAAAATACTTTCGTCTTTGCCGCCAGACTTTTTCCTCCTTTATCTTGGCAATTTTTGGACTACAATTTACCTCGGATTTTTACAAATGAAAGCTCTAGGTCTTTAAATGTACCAACAACCCTCGGTTTTTCCATTTGCGAAACCGATGTTGCAAAATTTACCTCGAATTGATAACCATAAATTTTTTATTTTGCCACTTTGCAATTCGTCCTCCTTCGATATCAACAACTATTAGACCTATTTACCTCGGATTTGCTTTTGACGAAAGCTCTTAGGATCAGCTGCCTGATTTTTGAAATTTTTTGCTTGTCGGGACTACATAGATGACATAGGTTAAATGGCGGGGCATAATTGGTTGGCTACGTCTTATCGCTGCTTTGTCGTGCCTATGTCGGGTTGAACTCACGACAAGCTAACGGCACCTCTTAAGTTTCCGACATGTCGTCCATTCCACCTGAGAAAGGCACGACAAAGCAGCGATAAGACATAGCCGACCAATCTCGCTCCTTCTTTTAACCTGTGTCATCTATGTCGTCCCGAGAAACCAAAAAATTCAACAATCAGGCTGCCGGATGAGCCATAACGTTTAAGTTATTCAATTTTCATGACCATTGTTGCAAAATTTGTCTTTGATCGAAATCGACATATTTTCGCCTTTGCCGCTAGACAGTTTGTCCTGTCCTTCTACACGGAGAAAAAAACTTCGTGCGTGGGACACGAAGTTTAGGTCATGTGGATCTCTGAAGTTTTCAGATTGAGCATCTGAACACTTTAGATCTAGCTGTCGAGGTTCGGATCACACATCTGAAACTTCAGTTCTTACATCTAAAGTACTTCGGTTTTCACATCCGAAAAACTTTGGTTCTCACATCTGAAGTACTTAAGATGTAAGAACTGAAGTTTCAGATGTGTGATCCGAACCTCGACAGCTAGATCTAAAGTGTTTAGATGCTCAATCTGAATACTTCAGAGAACCATATGACCTACAAACTTCGGGTCCCACGCACGAAGTTTTTTTCTCCGTGTATGATATCGAAAACTACTGGACCGATTCACCTCAAAATTGTTTTAAATAAAAACTCCTAGCCGCTAAATGTGCCACTACTCCTCGGTTTTTCGATCTGCGTGACCGACGTTGCAAAATTTACTTCGAATTGTTAACGAAATATGTTCGTTTCTCCGACCGCTAAGAGTTTGTCCATCTTCAATCTTGGCAACTATTGGACCAATTTACCTCGAATTTTTCTTAATAAAAGCTCTTGGTCTTTAAATGTACCAACATCCCTCGGTTTTTCCATCTGCATGACCGACGTTGCAAAATTTACCTGGAATCGATGGGCACTAATTTCGATTTTGCCACTTGGCAATTTGTCCTCCTTCGATATCAACCACTATTCGACCGATTTACCTCGGATTTGCTTTAGACGAAAGCTCTTGGGATCTGGATGAGCCATAACTCTTAAGTTATTCAATTTTCATGATCTTCGTTGCAAAATCTCCCTCGGATCGAAAACGACATATTTTCGCTTTTTTTAGATTTTTCAAAAAGTGTATAATTATATTCTAATAGTCAATTACAAAAATTTTTAAAAAAAAAATTCTCGGGACTGAGGACATGGGTCTTAAAAACAAACTGTGGCAAAAACTCTTACGACCAGCGACATGTTTTCTTATTTTTCCTTCAAACCACCTGTTTTAGAGGAGTAGGTATGTCTTCATATTGATCGTTTATTGAATCGGAGCATTTTTTTCACCCACTTAAAAAAAAAGTCTAATCGCAAAAATAATTTTGACCAAATATATGGAGTATTAAGAAAGCTGCGGCCAAAACTTTTGCGATTGGCGCCCTTTTTTCTCATTTTTCTAATAGACCGTTGATTTCAGAAGAAAATATTCTAAAATATCTTTAAAGAAGTGTCAAAGGAGGGGTTGCGACTTAGGCCGAAATCGGCCACTCCACGGAATTGAGAAATTTTGGATATACGGCAGTTGACGGTGCATATTTGACAGAAGTAATCGAGTTTTGCCGATACCTACTCACGTTTTTTGGCTGCGAAACAGGGGCCTAAACATGGCACCGAAGGCGAAAATAGCTGAAATTTCGCGTTTTTCGCGGTTCTACCTCAGATTTCGACCTGGGCCCAAAGGAGACGAATGATGAGCTTCGAATATGGTGTCAAAGACACCTAGACACGTAACATACTTGAATATGATCAACCGTCGCTTCTGGGCCCAACTTCAAAATCGAACTTTTCCAACTTTTTCACCGTTTCTGCCAGGCGTATTTCGCGGATAACGCCAAGCAGCGGACTCGCGGAGCTTTTCCGACCAGTAAATCGCACTCAGCGGGTCATTTGCAAGCGAACATGCTTGTTTTCAGCTTGGCGAACATTCGATTTTGACCCTTAACATTTAGTCCATGTAACCCCTGTCAATTTTTCTTGATTCTCGTCCAGAGAAAAAATTCCGAGATTTCAGTCGGATCCTATGTAGATGAAAGTGCTGGATCGGCTGCGCACAATCCCGCGGCTCTGCGGGGCTTCCTGAGCCGAGAAACAGCGAAAAACTGGTCTGAAACGAGTGTTTCTTGCACGTTTTTCACCGTTTTTGCCAGGCGTTTTTCGCGGATAGCGCCAAGCAGCGGACTCGAGGAGCTTTTCCGACCGGTAAATCGCACTCAGCGGGTCATTTGCAAGCGAACATGCTTGTTTTCAGCTTGGCGAACATTCGATTTTGACCCTTAACATTTAGTCCATGTAACCCCTGTCAATTTTTCTTGATTCTCGTCCAGAGAAAAAATTCCGAGATTTCAGTCGGATCCTATGTAGATGAAAGTGCTGGATCGGCTGCGCACAATCCCGCGGCTCTGCGGGGCTTCCTGAGCCGAGAAACAGCGAAAAACTGGTCTGAAACGAGTGTTTCTTGCACGTTTTTCACCGTTTTTGCCAGGCGTTTTTCGCGGATAGCGCCAAGCAGCGGACTCGAGGAGCTTTTCCGACCGGAAAATCGCACTCAGCGGGTCATTTTCAAGCGAACATGCTTGGTTTCAGCTTTTTTGGCGAACTTTCGATTTTGACCCTTAAAAGCTATCGATTTTTAGGGAAAAATTATAAAAAAATTTGTGGTGTGAAGAAAACTGCGAAAAAATTTCTACGATGAGCGCCTTGCTTATCCTTTTTCTTCAAAATCATTGATTAAAGAGGAAAATGTCTGTAAATCTCCTTAAAGAGCGGAAAATTTGGTAGTGACCACTTACGGAAAAATCTAATTAAAAATATTCTTGTAAATAAAATTTCAGGACTTAAAAAGAGCGGCGACAAAATTGTTATCATCAACGAACTTTCTGATCATTCTTCTTTGAAACCGTTAATTTTAGGGGAGAATGTCAAGTGATTTTTTTTATTGATCTGGAAATTTTGTTGTAGTTACTTACAAAAAAAAGGAAGTATGTAAGGTTGTCGATAAAAAAGCGGGCCCGACGCAAAATCAAAGGCCGTGGCGCGGCAGCGTTAGATATTGCATGGATATTTGGACATGCAGGGATAATTTCGGATATTTTCATACCCACATCGAAGGATAGAGCTCCATGAAAAACTTTAAAGATCTCACAAAGAAGAAAGACCCTACCTCGTGGACCGGGATCCGCCGATCAGAATCGAATCGCTTCCGACCGCAGCGCTCTTTGGACCCTTAGTAAAGGTGAAATTAATTGAAGGAGGACAATCTCTTAGCGATCGGAGAGACGAACATATTTCGTTAACAATTCGAGGTAAATTCTGCAACGTCACTTCGCAAATCGAAAAACTGAGGGGTGTTGGTACATTCAGAGACCTAGAGCTTTCATTTGCAAAAATCCGAGGTAAATCGGTCCAATAGTTGCCGAGATTGAAGCAGGATAAACGGTCTGGCGGCAAAGACGAAAGTATTTTGTTACTAATTCGAGGTAAATTTTGCAACGTCGGTTTCGCAAATTAAAAAACCGAGGGGTGTTGGTGCATTTAGAGACCTACAGCTTTTATTTGCGAGAATCCGAGGTAAATCGGTCCAATAGTTGCCGAGATTGAAGGAGGATAAACGGTCTGGCGGCAAAGACGAAAGTATTTTGTTACCAATTCGAGGTAAATTTTGCAACGTCGGTTGCGCAAATTGAAAAAACCGAGGGGTGTTGCTACATTTAGAGAGTAAGAGCTTAATGTTAAAAAGCCTACGCTAAAACTGTGCACTCGGAGTCTTCCGACGCGCCTCATTTACATGTTTGTGAGTTTTTCAATTTTCAAAAATGTTAAGCTCTTAGGCCCCCCCCCCTCCAATTAGGCATACTGGAGTTCAAAATTTTCAGTAACCATTTTAGCCACGTTAAAGCCGTTGTTTGGCTGAATTTTTTGACATGTCACACTTATGTAGGTAGGTGTTTTGAAAAATCACAGCTAAGTTAGCTGTGATTTTTCAAAATTTTGGGGCATCAAACCGCTCGGGGGCAGTCAATTTTGAAAATCATTTGTAACCATCTTACCTGTGCAACTACGTCCAGTACTTTGAGTCCGTGGACACGCCTCTTTTACACGTTTTTGAATTTTTCGATTTTCAAAAATATTGAGCCCTTAGCCCCCCCCCCCCCTCTCATTAGGGACACTGGAGTTCAAAATTTTCAGTATGTACTTTGGCCACGTTAAAACCGTCGTTGGGAGGAATTTTTAGACATGCCACACTTATATAGTAGGTTTAGCTATGCCTTTTCAAAATTTTAAGCTTTTAAGCCCCTTGAGGTTAACTAATTTCAAAAATTATGTGTAACCTCGTAAACCACTGGAAATCGCTCGGAACTATGAGTTTTGTTTACATACCTCACATTAGCACTTCATTGTATTTCCAATTTCCAAAATTTTTAGATCTTACGGACCCCCCCCCCCCCCCCCCCCTCGGTTCACTTTGGGCCGATAAAGGGCCGATGTAAGCATTTGAAAGAACATGAGGGAATTGAATCACGTTACAAAAAATAAAAAAATAAATAAGTAAAAATAGATACATAAAAAAAATAAATAAGTAAAAAAAATAAATAAGTAAAAAAAATAAATAAGTAAAAAAAAATAAATAAGTAAAAAAAAATAAATAAGTAAAAAAAATAAATAAGTAAAAAAAATAAATAAGTAAAAAAAGTAGATAAGTAAAAAAAATAAATAAAATAGATAAATAAAAAAATAAATACCTACCTAAGTAAAAAAGAAAAAAATAAAAATAAATAAAAAATAAAATTTCCCACCCTTAGAAAATATCGTACTTTAGTCTGCAGGCAATTCTAGGACAACTCTGGAACACTTTAAAATTAATATAGAGGGCACTGCAGTACAATCGGCCCCTGGGTGCAAGTTCTCCTACTCTGGGAAGCTAAATGGTGCAACTATTCCCCCATGGTGCAACGACTCCGTCATGGTGCAACGACGCTTACTCCATATGCGCTCAAGTTGCAATAACTCTTACTTGAGGAAACTCTATATATATATATCTATATACACACACATATATATATATATATATATATATATATATATATATATAGATATATATATATATATATATACACACACACACCTATCTTACAGCTCCGTATAAATTTTAAAAAAGTGAATTTTTTTGGAAGTATCTGTAATTTCTGAACTCAGTGACCCTCGAGAGTCCCTAAAAATGCATTTTACTCGGTTTAAACATTCAATCGGATTTAATAAGAGTCAAATTCAACTTTTTTGCGCGCGAAAATCGGTCGGCTCGCGTTGAGCGGAAACTTCAATCGCTCATAACTCCGGAACCTTATGGTTCCCCAGCTTAATGGACCACTCGTTGGATGCGGAAAAAGACGAACAATTTAAAAAAACTGGTTTTGGTTCAAATAAAAAAATGAGATCTTTGTAAATTTTTCTTTTAAAAGAAATTTTCTAGACCTAAAAACTGGAAAAAAGCACATATGTTAACTTATGAATGTGATATCGGGATTTCGATCTTTAGAATCTTAAAGTATGCAATTTTAGACGATTTTTCGTCCAAACCGGACCTCGATATCTTTCTCCATTCGAGAGATATCGAGGTTCACAGGTTTTGACTTCCACCACCCCCCCCCCCCCAAAAAAAATTTTTTGGAGGTCTGAAAATTTGGGAAAAGAAGCGCTCAAGTATAAGTAATCAATAGACATAGTCTGAAGAAATTCCAGAGGGGGGGGGGGGAAGCCGTTTTTGTATCAAGCTCTTTCTTCTTTTTCAACTTACAACCGATTTTTTATCGATTTGCTGTTTGTATGGAGCTCATGCAAGAATTCTAGGTAGGTTGGAGTTATATTGCAAGAAACGGGACATGTGAAATATACAATGCGCAAAACATACACCTGAAACTGTAACGCGCAGTATAACACTCACTGATCGAATAAGCTTCAGAGACTAACAGGAGGTTAATGTCTCGTCAAAACATAAAAAAAATCAGTCAATATCAGCCATCAGTTGCAAAGTTACCGAGATGGAGGGATATTGTGTGATACACGATTTTATTGATGATATAAGAGATAGGTTCCCAGTAGGTGCGACTTCCTATCATTCAAATTGATCGTTTTCGCCGATTAGCGGATATTAGCGGCTATAATTATTACTGAATGACATTCCTGATTAGAGTACAAGCAGCAGTCCAACAAATTATTTTGGGAGACTTTTATATGAAGCTTTCTTTACATTTTTGGACGTTTTTTGAGAGCAAGTTTCAAAGGTGGTTTTGATCCTCCTAAAAAATGGCTAAAAATATCAATTATAAACCAAAATCTTGCTTAGACAGAGGAGAATACGCATGTTTTTATGTATCCTCTTTTTTTTATTACAAAATTAGGTTCCCTGTCTTGAAAGTCTGGAAACCGTCTCCCGAGACCATTAGCGTATGTAACATACTTACGGTTAGATACCCAGCTGGTGACGCAGCCCCGAAAAAGAAAGAAAGAAGAAAAAGCGTGCTAGTAGGCACGCTTAAAAAAGAACACTTTAAAATCATTTTTTCAGGTCACTGTGGTCTAATAAGAAAATTTATTATTTAAGCTCCCCCCCCCCCCCCCCCACCCAGACAACTAAGTGTCAGATTTTATTCCGTTCTACTGACGTTAGATACAGTTACCGAGCGTGCTTTAATAAACCTCGACAAATCCATACAACAAAACGATTCGGAACTCCAGCACTGACCAACTTCTGTTGCCCCGCGCTCACTTGTATACATATATTACCTACAAAATTTAAGCCCTATTTTAAAGGTATGTACGCAGGATGGTATATTTATGATTATTTTAAACGCGCATCGTTGAGATACAACGAAGATCAGCTGTTGTTTCGTCTGTAACACCAAGGTACACTCTACTACAGGTATGGACAAATGGAATTTTAGAAAGTCGTCAAAACGCGTAGATTTGACAGCATCGAGAGTACGACTGCGAATGGCATGTGCGGCAAATGGACGGTACGACTTCATACGTCACTCGATCGCCGATTTTCTCAGCGCTGCCACTTCGGCACCCCGTTTGTCCATACCTGTAGTAGAGTGTACCTTGCTGTAACACCGTACTACTCCGCCGCGAGCGGATCTGCCTCAGAACGGCCGGTTCCCCATCCCCCGATGGTTTATCCCGTTTCGCGCCCTAAATATCGATCCCACAAAAAAATTCATAAAAACCACTTTTGTTCCTAATAAAATTTCCCATCGTCCTGCTGTAAAAACATTACGCTAACATTAACTGTACAGCAGGTATTCAAAATTCAAACTTCGGGAGCCCCCCGGCCACCCAGGGCACTCAGATTTTTGGGGTCTATGTCTAAATCGAATGTCCATAGGGTAGAGATGAATCCCTGATTCATACTAACTTCTAAAAATGCATGATTCTTATGCTTATCGGCCCCACTAGGGGTGAAAAGTGCGCGACTGAACTCGGGCAGCGAAAATGGCTTTCGCGAGTTGCATCAAACGGATGGTTCCGTTTTGTTTTGGGGACTTTTTTTATCCCAATGAGACCGACTGCATTTCGAAAGGTCGACTGAGATGGAGCACGGAATATGCTATAAGAGAAAGGAGGCCTCTCAATCTGCACCCTCCCTCGCAAAAGTATCTCTCAGCATAGGTCAGTGTGGCACTGACACTAGTATACTGGCATTTTTTAACGTGGCTAGTACGATTAAAACTTAATACCATTTAACGCCATTCCATTTAAATCTCGAGGCGAGAGGCGATCAGCTTGATTATGAAACAGTTGACATTCTGCAAAAGTTTGTAATGCGCGATAATATAATGCGGGATTTCATCTAAAAAGTCACCTGGATGATTATCAACCGATACATATACCCTTAACCGAGGGAATCATCTGCACCATTACCTGTCGCTTATAGAAATATTGTGCTCAGTCGGAAATGTGTGTCAGCTAAAAATGACCCTTGCAATTATGTGTGAGTGATGGTGGTGGTAAAAAGTGCCAGTATACTAGTGTCAGTGCCACACTGACCAATACTGAGAGATGCTATTGCGAGGGAGGATGGGGATTGAAAGACCTCCTTTCTCTTTCAGCATATTCCGTGCTCCATCTCAGTCGACCTTTCGAAATGCAGTCGGTCTCATTGGGATAAAAAAAAGTCTCCAAAACATGACGAAACTTCCGGTTTGATGCAACTCGCGGAAGCCAGTTTCACTGCCCGAGTTCGGTCGCGCACTCCCCCCCCCCCCCCCTCGAGTGGGGAGCTAGAGAAATGGTGACTGCATCTTCAAAGGTCAATGATTGCTACTGCATCTTAATCGACCTTTCAAGATGCAGTCCCAATCATTTGCATAAAAAATTCTCCAAAACATGGCGAAAGAATCGGTTTAATGCGACTCGCCGACGCTGAAATCGGTGGCGTAAACACCCCCCCCCCCTTCTCCATAAGGCAAAATTGTTCAGTTTGTGAGTTCGAGTGGTCTCTAGCCTATTCAGAGAATAGTATAGACTCGACAAACCATGAAAGAATCTTGGAGGCGACCAATGAACCCGGGTGTCAAAACATGTCCATTTCACCAGCCCCCCCCCCCCACTTCCTCAAAAAAATATGAGAAATATGCCATCGTTTTGTAATTGTTTTGTAAGTATAAAAAAAAAAAAATTGTAAGTCACTCTAAAAGGTTCAAATGGATGACTTCATTTTAGGGGGGGGGGGGGCTGGAGAAATGGTTTCCCCCCCCCCCCCACTTCGCGATCGATAAATTCTGACAATGCAAACGTTTTATAAGTCTAGAAGAAAATTGTGTAACTCAATTTTTTGGGGGGGGATACGGCTACCCAAAATTTTGGGGATTGCAGCCCCCCCCCCCCTACTTTACGATCAATAGATTCTGACAACGCCAACGTTTTGTGAGTGTTTTGTAACTATTTGTAAGTCCAAAAAAAAATTTGTAACTCAAGTTTTAGGGGGGATACGGCTACCCAAAATTTTGGGGACAGCAGCCCCCCCCCCCACTTTACGATCAATAGATTCTGACAACGCCAATGTTTCGTAGGTGTTTTGTTACGTTTTGTAAGTCCAAAAATAAATTTTGTAACTAAATTTTTGGGAAATTCTACCCAAAATTATCAGGGTCAATCGCACCGTTCAAATATCCCGCTCAAAGACCACCGGATCTCTCGCCCGGATCTTTCTCGCCTCTGGAGTCTCTTCATACCCAGAGTTACGACAACTCACTTTTGGTTGGGCTGAAAGTGGCCTAAAAAAAAATCCAATTCTGATTGGTTCTCGCTCATGGAGTAACAAACGAGTGCACCAAGATGGTGGTGACTCGAATGTGAACAAAATTAATGAAAATATTATCTAATTGTGGTTTATCAAGAGTAAATTGTTATTTCAATTAGTCCAAAATGAAAACAGATTAAGAAATTATTCACAAACTAATCTCATTTTCGTTATAATTGATCAATTTTGTTGATGTTGTTTTGGGATGACAGACATCGCAGGATTCCTTATCCTTATCCCTCAATATCGTTCGTTTGGGTGCACTCGTTTATGCCTTCATGGCCAGCCAAGGCCGGCTGCCAGTCAGCTGATAATCGAGTTGTCTTAACTCTGGGTATAAAGGGACTCTACTCGCCTCCGTGCCATGTTGCCGCAGTCTTTAAACCTTTCCGATCGTTTCAGTGGGACAGAGATAAATCGTGTTCCTACGCTGTTTAGGGTTACATTAAGTTAGGTTAGGGTAGGTGAAGGTAAGAGTACGCACGGGGCAAAAGTACGCACCGCACTTTTTTCGCTCGCTTTGTTTGAATTTGAGATGACACCGGGTGTTCGTTGTTGGCAACGTTGAGTTGCAGGCCTCGGTTAGTCATTCTAGGGGTAGACGCGAAACAAAAATTGCTGTCTAAAAAAAATTTCGAAAATTTTTTTTTTCAAGAATTATGTTTTTAAGGATTTCTGTAGAGCTACCTATTTGTGAGGGACAGACTTTTCAGTCAATTACAGCCAATGTGGTGCGAAAAATAAGCCGTCGGGCCTCGTAGTCCATATTAGTCATGTAAGGGTTAAAGAACCGGTGTTCTCCATTCTACGATTTGCGAGTTTTCCAGAAACATTACTTGAGAAAAAGATGACATTTATGCCTTCATACCTGAATTCGTTTTTTACCGATGAAAAACTTGAATTACTCCTTGAAACACCGCCTTTTTCCCCTTGAGCTACAAATAGGAAACTATTGCATCGTCAACATTTATCGATTTAAAAGTTGAGGGAAGGGTAGGTGTCCAAACATTTGGGGGCCATATACCCACCAAAATTTGAGTTACAAATTGATTTTCTTTTCGTCTTATAGGACGTTACTTAACAATTACAAACCATTCCCACTGTTAATATTAATCGATCTTAATGAGAAGGGAATGGCCCTTAGATATCAGGAGGCCAAGTATACCCCTCGTAAAGTGAGATACAAAATATTTCTGGGGCTAAAAAACGTAAAAAACCCTCTAGGATAGCTGCACAAGAAACCTTTGGAGCTGGATAGTAATTTTCCTATTGGTTACGCGATATGAGGCGCACGATGACATATTCAAAAGCCAAGCAATGGAGGAACTGCAAATCAAATTTTAGAAATCAATCAATTTCAAAAAGGAATTACTTACAGGGAAAAAATATAAATGACATCATTTGTACCGTTGAACCATCATCTGATTTGACTTAAAATACTCAAGAGTATCCCGTTCAGAGGTTGATTTCCGGACGTCTCGTTGTGTGCATCATTTTTTACATTCAATTTTGAAGAGAAAATAAGTGCCGTTAATTTTTTAATTCTGACCATGTTCATTGGTCCATTTCCTGTCTAAAGCGAAACAACCGGATTTCCAAGTGCCCATGAAATATAAACGACCTGACCCCTCTTAATTTTAGCTGAATAATATACGCTTCTCTCAAAACCGCGAGAACAAAAATCGGGGAAGAAAATCTATAACCTAACTTAATGTAACCCTAAGCAGCGTAGGAACACGATTTATCTCTGTCCCACTGAAACGATCGGAAAGGTTTCAAGACTGCGGCAACATGGCACGGAGGCGAGAAAGATCCGGACGAGAGATCCGATGGTCTTTGCGCGGGATATTTGAACGATGACCCGTTTGGTCGATTGATTGACCCTGATAATTTTGGGTAGCCGTATCCCCCTAAAAATTTAGTTACAAAATTTATTTTTGGACTTACAAAACGTAACAAAACACCTACGAAACATTGGCGTTGTCAGAATCTATTGATCGTAAAGTGGGGGGGGGGGGCTGCTGTCCCCAAAATTTTGGGTAGCCGTATCCCCCCTAAAACTTGAGTTACAAATTTTTTTTTGAACTTACAAATAGTTACAAAACACTTACAAAACGTTGGCGTTGTCAGAATCTATTGATCGTTGAACCTTTTAGAGTGACTTACAATTTTTTTTTTTTTTTATACTTACAAAACAATTACAAAACGATGGCATATTTCTCATATTTTTTTGAGGAAGTGGGGGGGGGGGGGGGGGGCTGGTGAAATGGACATGTTTTGACACCCGGGTTCATTGGTCGCCTCCAAGATTCTTTCATGGTTTGTCGAGTCTATACTATTCTCTGAATAGGCTAGAGAGCACTCGAACTCACAAACTGAACAATTTTGCCTTATGGAGAAGGGGGGGGGGGGTGTTTACGCCACCGATTTCAGCGTCGGCGAGTCGCATTAAACCGATTCTTTCGCCATGTTTTGGAGAATTTTTTATGCAAATGATTGGGACTGCATCTTGAAAGGTCGATTAAGATGCAGTAGCAATCATTGACCTTTGAAGATGCAGTCACCATTTCTCTAGCTCCCCAAAATGAAGTTATTTTTTTGAACCTTTTGGAGTGACTTACAAAATTTTTTGTACACTTAAACAACGTTACAAAACACTTACAAAACGATGGCATATTTTTTGTGGAATAGGGTTGTGGGGGGGGGGGGGGGGCTGGTGAAATATACCTTGTTAAAACTACCAATTATACGCTGAATTGACGACTTTGACCCCCAAAATGGGGGGGGGGGGGTAAAACTTCGAGATAGGAAGAAACATCCGGTGACACTTAACATCAGTAGGTTAAGACCTACAACATATAAAAAAACGAGCCGATTTAATCGGGCCCACTTTTTCCGAGGGACTGGTCCATCGTCCTTTACATTTTACATGAAATTACATGGAAAATAAACGGCTTTTACATTCATAAGGAAAGGCATAGTAATTTAATCGGCATCATTACAAAGAATAGGATTTGAGGAGGGGGAGAGCCGGAATCTCATGTGTTCCATATCATCAGCCCCCCCCCCCCCCGCCTGCCAAAAGATTAGAAGGTTAAGTAAAATGGTTAAATTTCACTGCTTTAGATTTATGTACTATACATCTAAAATCAAGTTCGGTCCTTGAATGGAAGAGTTTGTGAGCAGCTCCGGCTCGGGGGTTGCAGTGGAACACTGCCGGCATCTATTTTTTCCGCCAAAGGCAGATCGGGTAGCGATCTGGGCTGATCTATGGGTGATGAATCCAAAGTCAAATCCAGGTAGATAACGAGTAGGGTCACCTCCAAAGGCAGGCAGGTTGGTGGGCCAAGTCTGTAGCTGCGACCGAGCAGCTACTGGTTGAGTGGAGTAGACCTGGCCCACCAACTTTCTTGCCTTTGGAGGTAACCCTGCCCGTAATCTTGGCAACACCGCATAAAGGGGTGCAAATCTTTAAGAGAAGGTTAGAACCTTGTAAGACACCCATTTATATGTCAAGGACCAACAAATTTTATCTTAATTTAAACCAGAGGGTAGTGGGTCTTCTGCCGCCATTTGACCCTTTATAATAGAGAAAATCGATAATGAAAGAAACGGCTCCACTTACGATTTCGCGAATTTCAATTTTTCCATCTAGAAACCTTCCTTGAGACTTTCATAAAAAAAAAAAAAAAAAATCGCGGGTCGTCGACAAAAAAATTAAAACTTAATTAAACGAACCGTAGATAGCTATACATATGTCGAGGGCATGGTATCCGTCCCTACGATGTACGGCTTACTCGGCTTAGTAGTTCAAGTAAAACAAAAAGCATTTTGCCAACTTTTTGACCCCCCCCCCCCTGTAGAGCACCTATAAGAAATCTCTGA
Source organism: Bemisia tabaci (assembly GCF_918797505.1). NCBI lineage: Eukaryota > Metazoa > Arthropoda > Insecta > Hemiptera > Aleyrodidae > Bemisia > Bemisia tabaci. The sequence continues at coordinate 32,368,165 of NC_092794.1, forward strand.
CCCCCTTTCGAAATACGTAAGATTGGACGGGACCCCCCCCCCCCCCCATTTTTCAGATAAAAAAACCGAGAAAACCTGGTAAAATAGCTGGAATAAATTTAAGGCTTTTGTAAAGGTGTTGTGATGAAAATAAGTAAAAAAAAGAAGCAAACAATTGAAATTATACATATTGTCAGGGTGTTTACCAGTTATGAAAACCAATATTGGAGACTGTCGGGGACTTTAAGGGGTGTTTTCAAGAAAATCGGGGACTTTTCCCCCGAAATAGTGAGAGAAAGGGAGCTAATTAGAGCGTTATAAGGCGTATTTTATACGACTAATTTAACAAGTTATGTTGAACCGATGAAAACACACGAAAAACCAAGGAACATTTCAGTTATTGTATTCCTGGTTATACTGCCCCGCCGCGGCTGGTGGGAAAATATAAAAATGTCGGTGTTTAGGGCGATTTTTGTTATTTTTTGGGGACCTGAGCAAGAAAATTTGGGACTTTCGGGGATATCGGGGACATTGGGGACCGGTAGTTTTTTTTATTTGTGAAACAAATAGCCTTCTTTTTACAGCGGACAGTTTATGCAAGACTCGGCTTGACCCTCCTCTCCCCTTCGTAAGGCTCCGTGAAACAAGCTCGGAGCCCCCCTCCCTCCTAGGTGTCTTACGTAATACTTGGACAGCCCCTTATATGTATGTAAATTATAACAGAGTCGAATCTGTTATAATTTATTCATATTCTAGACCCTTTTAGCTCTCACTTGAAAAAAAGAAAATCAAAATTGGACAATTAGCAGCAGAGATATAGCACTTCAAAAAAGCGCTTGGCCGCCATCTTGGATCCTGCACGGATTTGAAAGTGGTTCTACGGACAAAAACTTTTATTTTTTCATCTAGTATGGCCTCCCGAAGTGACTATTTCCAATCAAAAAATCGTCGATTTTGATCGTACCCACCGTACTAAAAAGGAGACTTGTTCAAACTAGGAAACATTCCTGGTTTCTTATCTACACTTGAAAGGGTTTTAACAACCAATGCTCCTTACTCTGAGGACGAATGTATTAACTTCTGGACACTGAATGTTAATACATCTCTTTTCTTGTTGAAACGACTTTTTTTTTTTTCTCTCTTTTCTCTTTGTATTACATAACAATATAGCATTGGACTTTAATATGACTTTGACTTTGTATAAATTAGAGTACCTGTATAGCGAGAGTATAGACAGATGTGAAACTCCGAAAATCCATCAGGCCTTCACCGATGCCTCCGCAAATAAAGTTAGGGCCCAGAAATGCAGCCAACCTATGAATTTCAAATGTCCAGAGCGATCTACAAATACAATTGTTGCGAACCGTCGTTTATGAAGCATGTATTTGGTTTACTTTTTGCATAAATTTAATCATTTTTGTGGAAGAACGCTCATTTATGTACTTTCTCAGCCATCTTCGTTAGAATTTGAATCCACAGACTGGCAGTGAAATTTAGTGCGTCAGAAGTTGGTTAGAAGGGTGGCTGCACTTTTGGGCCCTAAACTCTCCATGAAGCGATCTGTCCATATTCTCGCTATACAGATACTCTAGTACAAATGGCTCAAGTACTAAAAAATAAAAAATAAGAGATGATAAAGTCCGGTCAATTCCAGAATACATGAAGTCAAAAGAGGAAACTCTAAATAAATCGTACAGGGGCACAGTGGCAATTGTATCAGATGATTTATGACAAAGTTGCTACTTCTTTGCTCTTACAAAATTGTCAGAATTAGAAAAGCAGTAAATGTCAAACAAATTGTTCGTGACCCAGCAATTTTCTTTTGTGTTGGTGTTGCTGTTTTTTGTTGTCTTCGGTTCTTTTTTTTTAAATTATGGATACAGTTATTTTTAATGTTGCATTCAAATTTTACTGAACGTAATAAGATAGTTCTCCAGCACTTCGGAGAATGATTCCAATCGGTTGGTCAATTAACGATTTATGGATTTTCGGACATTTTTAAGACTTATGGGGGTGTCCTTGACCTCCCTGGCCACTCCATGGCCTAACCCACAGTAAGCGCTTCACGCCACGGTGTCACGAAATTCTTCACATTAGAGGAATGAAAACAATGAAAAAAACGAATGACAAAGGCGAGGTCATTGAATGATATTCATTTTTTGTTTTAAGTACTGATGATTTGAAATTGATATTTAATGATGGGAAATATTGGTGTGTTAATTACTATTTAACAAATGCTTTAATACTAATCATTACTAAAAAATGTCGATTTTTTACATTTTGATTGAGACAGTTCAAATACACAACAGCAGATGTTCGAAAAGATTAAAACAGTAACAAAAAATGAAAAAGACGGCCGGCCTAAACGCCCCTGCCCGCTCCTTTCATCCCTCCATGCTTGTATCCCTATTTCTGTGTACCCAGGTAGGACGACCTTCTCGTACCCCACTACGCAAGAGATTTATTACTTTTTGGGAACGCTGTCGCTTGTTGAAGAAATACAGAGGACGCTCCTTTGTCCTTTACAAAAATCCTTGTTATTCCTACACTATCGGACAACCGAATGTCTGTCTCAGTTTGGCAAATTTGGAAAAAAAAAGGCAACAATAACTTTTATGAAAATTTCAAAAGTCAGTACACAATCTTGTATTGAGCTCCATCACCAGGTTAAAAATGCATGCTGTGTGTTCAATGGTGCGTCCTGTACACTGTGATGTAAAGACGGTAGATTTTTTAGATTTTTCGTGAGAATTTGTCCTAGAACTAGCATCTTACAGAATGAGAGTCACGGAATGATCACTTTAGCTCACTCCTCAATCATCACAAATCCCAACTTTGGGAGATCAATATTAGTCCAGCAACGGGCAGAAATGGGTTTGAAATTTGCAATAACTGGGCTAAAAATGAAACATCCAGAAGGAGGCGACAGGAACTCATCACAACACGCAAGGTGTCACAACTATGTGAATTTCCCTGAATCCAGCATTTTAGCAACTTCAGGACAGCCCGCCTAAAATCTCCACGATTTTGAGGGCTTAGGATTTTATGATAAGGTAAGATTCCCAAGCATCGCATCATGCTGTATGAGCCAGGTATTTGCACACGAAATGGCAAAGAAATACTTTGAAACAAATCCAAAAGTATAGTTTAGATGAATATTGCAATTCGAAAGGCAGAATGAAATCCGTTACGTACTGGGACCATAATTATTTATCAGAAGTTATTTTAAAGGACTACTAACAACAATCAGGACTAAGACATTAATCATGAGTTATATTAAAGTGTTCCTTGGTGAAGTTTTAGGCACTAATACTTGACAATCTTACCACTATGGAGGGACAAGTTGCTGGAGAATTCTAAAAGAATATCCAAAAATCCAAAAATAATTAATCAATTGATTGACTGTTGAATCACTCATCTAAAAGTGCTGGGGAACGACTTTAACAGTTTTTTAAATGGACGTAAGTCATGTGCAGGCGGCAATGATATTAATTTCTTGGTTAGTAATAGTTCATACATAAAAAATCTGCGATGAGTGGTTGAAATATAGAGGAAGCAAAAGATTCTTGAGGAAACAGAGTATTTTCTTTCGTGGGGAACCGGGAAAGATGGGACACTGGGAGGGATGGTACGTTTGAATTATTTTTTTTTTTCAATGATATAATCTTGGGGTGTATAGTAGGGCGCACGAACGAAGATCCCTGAAAAATCGGGCGAATAAACGCATGGACCATGTAAATGACAACGCTGCAAGGTCGAGCACGCACATCGACGAGACCGAGTATTGTGAACGCGAAAAGCTATTGTATGCGAACTGCTGCTATTCTACCCCTATCTTCAGGTCAAAATTCTTCATAGGTAGCCCTTTCGTAAAAGATCAATTTCTTGTAATTTTGCTCCAATCTCTTCGTCAATTACACGGTTGGATTGCTCGTTAAATTCTGAGCTAAATCATATATAATTGTAATATACAATTTTTATTTTTTCCTTTTTGAAGCGAAGTCCAATTTGTATTTAGGTATAACATCGTATCTCGAACTGTAACTTTGCTGCTATTCGACCGATTTTTATAAACGAGGCCTCTTTTTACTCGTGTTTTAAAGGAGAGTAAGGAAGCACTTGCTAAAAAAAGTTACACAACTTTAAAAAAATTTTGGTTTTTTCTAGCGGGAGGGTGAAATTGGAAATTACGCGTAAGTAATTAGGGTTCGATTGTGGCTCGGCTCGGCATTGTCCGCGAACTCGAGACTCGGTCCGGGCCGGGGTGTCGCTGTTGCCAGTGTTTGCAAGAAATACCCGCGGCTCAGGGATCATCGTTCGTGGGCCCTACTATAGTGATCTTCTGAGTGGTCCTCAATGCCTGAAAAGCTTTGGTGGCAATAGCTGCAGGTGTGTTCACTCTAAGGAATTTTTTTCGGGTTTTCATCAATTAAAACCAAAATTTTCTTGATTTATTGATCACAGGAAAAAAGAGGTAAGGGTTGTTGGATGATAGGGACATTCTGATAAATTTTAAGAGAACCCTAATAAAGTAGGTTACTGACCCACATGTTGCGGTGCTACCACAATGAATTGTATATGTTCATAGCATCCAAAAAATTAGGTAGTACAACAATTTTAGGGTAGTACAACACCCCAACACTTTTATCTGTGATTGTCTGTAACTGTCCATGGTTCATAATTTCATACTTCTCAATTGTAGAGCATGATTGTAGGTTATCTGGCTATAGTTTTACTAGGTGGTGGGCAATTCATTATGAGATTACGTCCATTGTTTTGGAAAATGGTCATAGGGGAGGAATGGGACACAACTCCGAGAGAGAGATAAAGAAAAATGCTTTGGAGCCATTTTGGCACAAGAGCTCTTACTTGAAATTGAATTAACGTTGGTGCTTTAAAGCGTTATTACAGTAAATTCATAAGAAGTATAAATATGTATAAAATAGCTATTCGTGCCATTTTTTATCATAACCTTGAAGATACGGCTCCTTTTCGTTCATTCGTCGCTAAGTTATTTTTTTTTTTCTATTGAGTAGGTATTGTATTTTTGATACCATACTAATATTTTCTTTCATGACCAGCACCGTAATAAACGGTAAAACACTAAAAACTAAAAAAAATAGCAATTTATCTACTGTCCCAGCTACCTGAGTTATAAAAGGATGAAACATTTTTAACGAAGTGCTCCTCAGGTTTTGGCTTTCAGTATTTAGGGCTCCTTTTTTTCTATGCTTTTCTAACCGTACAAAGGATGAGCTTCCTTCCAATTTTCATTCTCCTTTGAAAAAAGACCCAAAAAGTCTTATGAAAAACAACGTCCCATTCCTCCCGGCGCTCCTTTAACTGGGAGCAAGGTGGGTTGTAGTGCTTGAAGGAAACGCAACATTTTATCTCACTTTAGATACCAAAATATCTGAATTGCGTGTTGATTACATCTGCAATACAGTAGAGGATGATTTGATACCATGTTGCAAAAAGGAATAATCATTTCTGACTCACTTCAGAAACAGCGTGAGAGCCATTAGTTTCCCTATGCAGACAGGTGCTGAATAAATGAGCTAGAAACAGTGGTCTATGTTTAGTGTGGGTAATATCTGAATACGCGAACACTCGGTTAAAACGATGTTCATATTTATTATAAAATAAAAAGGGAATGAACACGACACGGTAACGCTGGTATCACGACATGATGATCCGCTGACGTCATGACGATTGTCGTCACCTGACCCTCTGAGGGCAGTGTTGCCAACCTGTGCTGGGTAACCAACCCAGGCTATTCAACACCTCCCCGTTTTCAATTTCTATGGAAAAAAATTAGAAATTGAAAACGGGGAGGTGTTGGATAGCCTGGGTTGGTTACCCAGCACAGGTTGGCAACACTGCCCTCAGAGGGTCAGGTGACGACAATCGTCATGACGTCAGCCGATCATCATGTCGTGATACCAGTGTTACCGTGTCGTGTTCATTCCCTTTTTATTTTATAATAAATATGAATATCGTTTTAACCGAGTGTTCGCTTATTCAGATATTACCCACACTAAACAGTCTATTAGGACAATGAGGTCCAACAACTTCATTTGTCATGCAAGGTACACTCTACTACAGGTATGGACAAATGGAATTTTAGAAAGTCGTCAAAACGCGTAGATTTGACAGCATCGAGAGTACGACTGCGAAGACATACGCGGCAAATGGACGGTACGACTTCATACGTCACTCGATCGCCGACTTTCTCAGCGCTGCCACTTCGGCACCCCGTTTGTCCATACCTGCAGTAGAGTGTAGCTTGTTTGTCATGAGTGAGAGCCAGAAAGAGAGAGCCATAAAGTTAACTACTTGTACTTGGTATTGTTACTATTGTTGTTGAGTTTTGGCCTTGTAAGAATCATCTAAACTCTGACGACAAGAGGGTGAACTTTTTTTCTACTTACAGAGTTAAAAGTACAAGAATTACAAAAGACCGAAAAAAAATAAAAAAATAAAAAAAAAAAATAATGAAAATATCCTTCTTAAGCTTCCTGGTTAAATACGAGATATGTTAAATACAGATGAAAATAAATACTGCCATCTAAAAGGATAGCAGACTTCTCGGATGGCCTCAAATGATTCTAGAGGAGTCACAATTCTACGGATAATTAGATACAAATATTTTGACTCTTCAAAATAATTGAAAAACACGCGAATGTGTGGTGGAAAAAATATTTGGACAGTCGACTCCACTTCTTGAGAGGAGGAAAGCAGGAATTAAATGTCAGAAACGAGAACAAATAAAAACTTTTATTAAAAAGTTTATAGTAATGATGGAAGTGAAACACAGTGAAACGTTGAAAGCTCAATATCTCAGTTAATATTGAACGTAGGAAGTTGCTTTTTACAGATCTTATTAATTTCAACTGATGTATTCGAATGAAGCATTAAAACACGATTCTAAGACCAGCGAAACTGACCCAGTTAAAAACAAAGTTTTTATTTGGAAGAGTGTCAGTAATTTCTGAACTCATTTGAAAACCCCCTAATAATTCATGTTGCACGGTTTGAACATTCAATCTGATTTGATAACACTCAAATCTGGCGTTATGACAATAATGTGGCGCCCGAATACCGGCCAACAAGCGGGGTGCGGTAACTTCAATCGTTCGTAAGTCTCAAATAGCGTGGTTCCCTGTTTAATGGACCACTCCCAGGATGCGGAAAAATACGAACAATTAGAAAAAAAACTGGTTCTGGTTCAGATAAAAAGTTGAGGTTTTAATTAATTCTTTGTTTAGAACAAATTTTTACAACTCAAAAACTTAATAAGAGCACACAAGGTACCTAACTCAAGAATGTAATTTAGGGATTTCAACCGTAAGAATCTTGAAGTATGCAATTTTAGACAATTTCTCGTAAAAACCTGACCTCGAAATCTTTTCTTGTTCAAAAGATATCGCACGGTTCACATGAGTAAAAGTTAAATGAATTTTTTTTTCACTCAAAAAGTCTTTCCGGATTCGAAAAATAGAGTGAAAATGGAGTCTTTTGAACTTAAAATGAAAATAGGTTGTTCGCGCGCCTAGAGAAATTTATAGTTTTTTACGAGGGGCGTTCAATAAGTAAGTATCCCCCCTCTCTAAAATCAATAAGAATGTACCAATTTTCAAAAACTTGGGCGCAAAATCTTCCTTAGGATATACTGAGTTCAACAAAACAAACGGCAGAAAATCGGACCATGTGCGGCCGAACGCGAGCCGTTTGAACGCGCCGAGGTGCACACCGCTCCCGCCAAATCCGCGGAAATTTGAAGTCCGCGACAAGAGAAGAGCCTCTCTGCCAACGCTTCAGTCGTTATCATCATTGACGAAAAATACGGTAATAAATGGCAAAAAAGACCACTATTTATTCCCTTTTCTGAAATCTGAACTGGGGGAGTTCATTTAGAATCAGCGGAAGAGGTCAAACTAGCCGTCAACACTTTCATCCCCAGCCAGTTGAAAGACCTCTACACGCGTGGTATCCAAAAGCTGTTCTCTTAGTCTCACAATCAGTATCAGACCTGCTTGGATCGAGCTGGTTATGTGAAGAGGTGAGGTAAGCCCTTTATTCTACAAAAACTTCTTTGATTTTTCGTCAGTGATGAACGACTGAAGCGTTGGCAGAGAAGCGCTTCTCTTGTCGCGGACTTCAAATTTCCGCGGATTTGGCGGGAGCGGTGTGCACCTCGGCGCGTTCAAACGGCTCGCGTTCGGCCGCACATGGTCCGATTTTGTTGCGGTTTGTTTGGTTGAACTCAGTATATCCTAAGGAAGATTTTGAGCCCAAGTTTTTGAAAATTGGTCCATTCCTATTGATTTGAAAGAGGGGGGATACTTACTTATTGAACGCCCCTCGTATATTTTTAGGGCGTATTAGAGGCTGATACGAAAATTGACTCAAAGTTTCTATTCTAATTTCTAAATTAAGATAGCTATCAAAATGATCTTGGTTTCATTTTAAAGCTGGTGCAATTTACCGCCAATTGAGTGTTCTGCAAGCTAATTTGGTAACAAATTGACAAAGTTATGATAGTTTGAATAAAGGTTTATCAAAATAAGCTTTCTCGTTTTCCTAACTGAGTAAGGCTCCATTTCTTCTTTTTTTTCTCTTTAAGATTAATAACACTGGAGCCAATCTGTAAAAATTACAGTATTTGTAGAACTCTCAGGCCTCTAACGAGCGTTAGATTTTTAAATTGGACCCATTGCTTCCCAAGCAAATCAGTTTTTGATTTCTGTTTGCGTTCTACTCACAATCAGCTATTGAAGTCCGACGCAAGACGAGCCACTGACGAGGAGACAATGCACAAAAAATCGATTTTATCCACTTTCACGATCGATCAACTCTAACAGCTAATGCTCGCTGAAGTGTTTTCTATTGCTTCAACCACGAAAATCACCTCTTTGCGTTTTGTGCAGGGTTGAGATTGCAACCTGCATTGAGACTGAAGGTCGCTTTTTTGGTTGGTTTAACAATTACTCCGTGCAGTTCGTGAATATAGCTCTTTGTACGTCTTAGTTCGTATCTCTTGTTGTATCTATTAGTAAGGAAGAAAAAAAAAGTAAACGAGACACTCTTCAGTCTTGTACTGGTACTCATTAGAGCAGAAAAGTGTTTGACTGTAATTGAAACATTTTGGGAATTTCTTGGCTTCATTTCCCCCATGAAATTGTGTGGACTCAGCACCATTTCTCCACCTTGTTATCTACTAATAAATCTACTATTGTATCTACCATACTACCATGATCACTATCCAATAGGCATACGTGATTTCTCTGGATGAACTGGTTGCTTGCTTGTTTGCCCTGGTTTTTCAATGTATTAATTTTTTGCTTGAATTTCATTTTTTTTTACTTCTACTCTACATTGTGACCCTTTTTTATGGAAATTTGTTTCATTTTACTTTGCACATTTGGACAGTGTTAATTTCTTTCACCGAGTTATATGTACTGTATTTTTAAAAATGAAAGTAAATAATATTTTCCTACGTTCATAAGTTAATTTTATTTTAATTTGCACCACCTCTGGAATTACAAATAGATTGGGTCTTTCAAATCATGGAAGGACCATTGGATGCTTATTTACTTCGTTATTTCAGATTCATTATGTACAGAAAATCTTGTGTTTCTCCTTCTGCTCATATTATTTACATGCAAATTATTTCATGTTTTTTCCTCAACTTTGATCCTACTTGCATTTTTTTTTTTTGTATCCGCTGTATCAGTGATTTAATGAAAAATAAAGAGAAAAATGGAAAAACATAAATAACAAAAAAAGCGACCTCCTGTCTCAATACAGGTTGCAATCTCAACCCTGCACAAAACGTGGAGAGGTGATTTTCGAGGTTGAAGCAATAGAAAACACTTCCATTTCTAAAGCGACACCGTACTTTTTAATTTTTTCATATTTTCAAGTTTCTAACGAGCATTAGCTGTTAAAGTTGATCGATTGTGAAAGTGGATAAAATCGATTTTTTGTGCTTTGTCTCCTCATCAGTGGCTCGTCTTGCGTCGGACTTCAATAGCTGATTGTAAGTAGAATGCAAACAGAAACCAAAAACTGATTTTTTTGAGAAGCAATGGGTCCAATTTAAAAATCTAACGCTCGTTAGAGGCCTGAGAGTACTACAAATACTGTAATTTTTACAGATTGACTCCAGTGTTATTAATCTTAAAGAGAAAAAAAAGAAGAAATGGAGCCTTACTCAGTTAGGAAAACGAGAAAGCTTATTTTGATAAACCTTTATTCAAACTATCATAACTTTGTCAATTTTTTACCAAATTAGCTTGCAGAACACTCAATTGGCGGTAAATTGCACCAGCTTTAAAATGAAACCAAGATCATTTTGATAGCTATAAACTGGAATAGAAACTTTGAGTCAATTTTCGTATCAGCCTCTAATACGCCCTAAAAATATAAAAAACTATAAATTTCTCTAGGCGCGCGAACAACCTATTTTCATTTTAAGTTCAAAAGACTCCATTTTCACTCTATTTTTCGAATCCGGAAAGACTTTTTGAGTGAAAAAAAATTTCATTTAACTTTTACTCAAACGAGTCGTGATCGAGGGTCAAAGGTTTTGACTCCCATCCTCCCCTCCTCCTAAAAATTTTTGGAGGTCTGAAAATGTGGAAAAAAGCGCTCACGTCAAGTATGAGTACCTAATCAATAGACGAAGTTAAGAGAACATCCAAGGGGGGGGGGGGGAAGGGAGGGGCCAAATCTCGTTTTTGCAAAACGCTCTTTCCTATTCAAACTGGCAGTTGCGTTTTATTGTTAGATGTTCAATTGACAGCCAACAGAAGATCGGCGTAAACCATGGTAATTATTTATCAGTTTAAAAGAATGCCACTTTAACAAAGAGGGTTATTCAAATAGGCGAAAAATGTACCCAGCCCGGAATGTACGAAACTTTGTGGGCTGATAGTATTAGTTGAGGCACCACTGCCGTTGCAGAGAGCTAGAAGAAACTATCAATTCGGTAAATAGATAATTCCAACTACAAAATAAGGCTGTACGTAATTAAATAAGTAATACATTTTTTTTTGTGATCGCGGTGGCGGTTTCCATGAAAACTGGCAACCCCGCCTCTACGCGAATTCTGACGGAAATTAGGCAATGTTATGAACACCATGTCGCAAATGGTCAGTTTAGGTCAACAAATGTAGCTAGATTAAATGAGTACTACTTTAAATTGTGATCGCAGCGGTGGTTTTCATTGAAAACCGGCAACACCGTCGCTACTTGAATTCCTAAAAATCATATGAAAGTTTCAAAAAAGCGCAAAACATGAACTGACTTTTCGAATTTTGTTTGGTCTAGGAGTTTTGCTTTAACACGGAGTCGCGAAACGTACCTAAACGAGCGTCAATATTGGGCGTCGGGCGTGTTGCCGAATTTTCAAATCGCTTTAACTCGTGTTCCCTAAGTCTCTTAGGAAAGTATGACATATGAATGGATGCGGAATCGAACAAACAATAATTTCGACAGAATTTTATTCAATCCCCACCACCTGCTAACACTTTTTTTTAGGCGGTACCGTGATTTTAATTAATTACGAAAGTTAAAAAAATGGCCAAAACGTGGCAACAGTGGAGTGAAATTACAATTTCTTTTGCATAGGTGAATAGAACGTAATTTTTTGCGTCTTTTGGTATAAATGCGAGCTCTGTAACTGCATTTTTGCGAAAGTTATGGATATTTGAGGGTTACTTCTTCAAAAATGGCAACGCTGTTTCCCTGGGGTTCCTGCAAAAACGGAGCTAGGGATAAGCCTCTCTCAACTAGCACTATCAGCCCACAAAGTATCGTACATTCCGGGCTGGGTAAATTTTTCGCCTATATGAATAACCCTCTTTTTTAAAAAAAAGAGAGAACTGCGGGAATATTTGACTCCATGTCAATAATTACATTCCATGTGTTCGAAATGTACAAATAGAAGGCTAATTGAATAATACAATTTTCCTAACATGTTTAAAGTCACCCTCGAGTGAATAGGGAGGTTTGCCATGTAAATTTTACAACACATAACTAGAAAACTGATTAAAAAAATACAAATTTCTTTACATGTGCTAGTGCCACCCTTGCACGGACAGGGCTAGTTGAACCTCTCCAGATAACAGTTTTGAGGTGTTTATGATGTTGCCACCCCCCCCCCCCCCAACTTCTCACCACACAGCTTTTAACCTTCATTAATACAGTTGTCAAGGACAGTGGCGTCATTTCACCAAAATCTTGGGGGGCAATGGGCTTTTTCTCTCTCTCTCCCTCTCTCTCACCAAAATAACATGACACCTAAGTAAATAAATAAATAGCATAATGAGGGTATTTAACGTTACTTTAACAAATATAGCTTGTTTCTCTTTGGTTATCCATTTCCGTACTTTCTGTCATTCATGTTCCTCATTTTTTATCTGGGCCTCCTGAAACGCATCCTGTCAAGAAATCCAATTTCAGAGAAAAAAGAGAAAGAGGAAAATTTGAACATAAATTGATCACAACTTAAAGATGAGAAAACTACATTCTTCAAAAACTGAACGAATGAGTAAATAAACAAAAATACGGTGTAAATAAAGCTAAAATTTTAGAGCATGAGCAAGGAAAGATGTTTTGAGCAATTACAACCCCATTTTAGCATCGAAAAATAAAAAACAGTTGAAAATGAGCCTGTGAAGGCCCAAAAAGTCGAATTCTTTCGATGTTAATAAATACAGTTTTAGTTTTGATTCATGCCTCTTGATCGTTGATGCAAGTTGTAAATCAGAAAACTTTTGACTGGCTAAAATTTAAAGTCTAGGGTGAATAATTAATTTTAGTTTCCGTAAAAAAGATTATTTCAGTCTTTTTTTTGTTTTTTTAATGAAAAGTGTCATAATTTTGATGACGGTATCAGATAAAAAATAAAAGCAAACTAAAAATCAATTTTTTTAAATAAAATTTTAAATCATGCATTTCCCTAACTGGTGTCGTGTATGCAAAGCTAAAACACTTCGAGTTCCAAATAAATCACTGATTTCATTTTTTTCCATTTTCTGTCTATTCAATTGATTTGTTTCAAGATAAAAGATACCATTTGAATGTTTTAACTGTCCTCCTTCCCATTGATTTTATAGATCTCAGTGAAACTTTCAATAAAAGGGGGGAAAAATGGTATACAGAAAAAACAGAATTTCAAGAGATTATACAATCCATGCAAACTTACTGATTCTTCAAAACTAATGGATACAACCTAATCCTTGATTACCTTGTGTATCTCCTGCAATCAACTCTATTAAGAAGTTGGGAAAATGGATAAAATACTGTTCAAAAAAAATTTGGGGGTTCACAGACTCGGAAAAATTCCCCTCGGACAAATTAAAATATCAAACGTTCTGTGACATATTAGCTCTGCTTGATCTGTCACTACGTATAAAAAAGAAGAAAAACAAAAAACAAGATGATTCTCATGTCAAGAGGTAACAGTATTTTCAGAATTCCAATCTTCTGTAATCTTCCCCAATTCTCGTTTGCACATGGGTAAGGAGACGAAAGGATCCAGCTTCAAAACTAGTTAGGTAGCCACAACTTTAAATGACCCCGCACACCTCTTATAGGAAGCTGCACCATGACCGAATGCTAATAGTCTAGTCAACCTGGCCCATAAAAGGGGGTCTACTTTGCGAAAATCTGAGGAGAAACAAGTAAGACGGATTCCCTTGCAATTTTGGTCGCTGAATCCGAATCTGATGTTTTCCAACAAAAATTTTGCCCGGCAATGGCCGCCATCTTGAAAAAATGGCGGAAAATCACGTTTTTTCCCAAAAATCCCCCAAAATCTTACTTATTTTGGGGTTTTCGACAAAATGAGTTATCCTCATTTTAGAAATACTTAAATTGCCTATCGAACGGCTTTTAGATTTTTGAAATCGAACAATTAGGGTAAAAGTTATGGGCGATCGCGTTAGGGGTGGTTTTACGGGTTGATGAGTTTTTCGTAAAATTCGCTACGTAAAAACGCTGTAACGCCGTTGGAAGTGAAACAAAAATTCCGAAAATGGTTTGCATATGTTCCCCTTGGTACCAGTGACCCTCCGCCATGAAAAAATCCCCCACCCCCGCCCCTCCCCCCGCGCCCCTCATTCAATGTGCACTTTTTTCAATTAAATCACACTAATTACAGATGTCGAAAATGTATGCAAAACCCTCATGGACCACTTGGTTTTCCAACTCCCATCACCCCCCTAAACCCCGTTATGAACCCCCTCACCTACCCCTCCCCGCCCCTCCACCCCTTCACCTCAAACCCTTATTAGAGCCACCGGACCGATTCTGAAATCAAGAATTTTTTTTTTTTGTTTTGTTTTGTTTTTTTTTTAAATAGGCGGGGAAAATCTTTAAAAGACTTCATCTTAGGCAGCTAGGAACCCAAGATGGGTGTGTGGGATTTCCACCCACTAAAAGCCCCTCCGCTTTGGGTGAGCGAATTGAAAAAAAAAAAAAAAACACTGAATGAATTTTGTCTTGAATAGCTGTTTCTCTGTAACATTCTCCATAAATCCGCTCCAACCCGGTAAATTCGGTATTATACTGACTGCTGAAATTACAGAGTGAGAAATCGCGTTGACTCTTTTTTTGGAACTTCGGTTTGCTCCTAACTTTTTTGTTATTTAGAATAATAGTATGAAGTAGGAGCTTCAGAGAATGTGGAATGTCTGCTTCTGCGTTCTTAAAAAAATCATCAGATGCAGGATAGTTGTCTGTGTCGTAAATCTTCGTTCTGATATCCTCGAGTGTCATTTTTGCAGCAGTTTCCACAATACGTAGCCTTTCAGCGTTTTAATCAATTAAAACCTGATTTTACCAAGCTTCGTTGAGAATCTTATCACCAAAACCGTGAAAAGATATCACTGATTGGTTTGATTTGATTATTTTTTTAAGAACGCAGAATCAGACATTCCAGAGTTTCTGAAGCTCCTACTTGATACCATTATTCTAAATAACAAAAAAGTTAAGAGTAAACCGAAGTTCCAAAAAAAAAAAAGTCGACGCGATTTCTCACTCTGCAATTTCAGCAGTCAGACCTCGGTCATATAATTCGCCCATCCAAATCGGAGTTTCAGCGTATGTGTGCAAAAAATTCGGATCGAAGAAATTGATTGCCGTATTGAATTGTCTCGCCTACGTTGCATCGTACCATGAAATTTTGAAAAATGAAACCGCTGCTATTCCGCATTGATCCTTAAAAATCAATTTCGATGCTTTCTTTCAGTTCATATTCCATGATGCGGATTTTAATAGTCAGACGCTTGATAGAATGAACACCTCCCATGCTATGGGCGGCGTAATGTGTATCACACCAAAATCATCAGTTCACCCTGATCAAGTAGCACCTCGTAATTTATCTCAAAATCCGCCGGTAAAAAAGCTCTGGCCTCTGGAGAAGCACCCGTTGTAATTTTTGAAAAGAAACGCCACGATGGAATGAAAGACATCAGAATTCTTTATTTGCAGACTGTTAATAATTTCCTTATCGTTATGAAATCTTAACGCTGGATTTGTTGTGGATTTATGGACATTTTATTAAAATACCGAATTTACCGAGTTGGAGCGGATTTATGAAAAATGTTACAGAGAAAAAGCTATCCCTGGTAAAAATTTTATTAATAGGAGCTGCATTATTCAAAATACCATAGAAACTCTTATAGCCGGATATAGAAGGCGATAGAATATTACGTAACTGGCTGTAGAGAGCGAAGAAAATCACACAGCCGGGCTACACGAAGCGATAATCAATTATACAGCCCGGCTATGCTTCCTATCACCGGGCTGTACAGTATATCGCCTGGCTGTAGCTTTTTTGCCACGGGCTATAAAAGGCTTTAAGAAATTGCATAGTCGGCTACAAAAGCTATAGGAAAACTTACAGCCGTCTGTATATCTATAGTATTTTGGAACACAGATCCTACTGCCAATTTTACCAGGGATTCAAGACAAAATTCATTCAGTGTTTTTTTTTTTTTTTTTTCAATTCGCTCACCCAAAGCGGAGGGGCTTTTAGTGGGTGGAAATCCCACACACCCATCTTGGGTTCCTAGCTGCCTAAGATGAAGTCTTTTAAAGATTTTCCCCGCCTATTTAAAAAAAAAACAAAACAAAACAAAAAAAAAAAATTCTTGATTTCAGAATCGGTCCGGTGGCTCTAATAAGGGTTTGAGGTGAAGGGGTGGAGGGGCGGGGAGGGGTAGGTGAGGGGGTTCATAACGGGGTTTAGGGGGGTGATGGGAGTTGGAAAACCAAGTGGTCCATGAGGGTTTTGCATACATTTTCGACATCTGTAATTAGTGTGATTTAATTGAAAAAAGTGCACATTGAATGAGGGGCGCGGGGGGAGGGGCGGGGGTGGGGGATTTTTTCATGGCGGAGGGTCACTGGTACCAAGGGGAACATATGCAAACCATTTTCGGAATTTTTGTTTCACTTCCAACGGCGTTACAGCGTTTTTACGTAGCGAATTTTACGAAAAACTCATCAACCCGTAAAACCACCCCTAACGCGATCGCCCATAACTTTTACCCTAATTGTTCGATTTCAAAAATCTAAAAGCCGTTCGATAGGAAATTTAAGTATTTCTAAAATGAG
This sequence comes from Bemisia tabaci, assembly GCF_918797505.1. NCBI lineage: Eukaryota > Metazoa > Arthropoda > Insecta > Hemiptera > Aleyrodidae > Bemisia > Bemisia tabaci. Next base: position 32,384,773 of record NC_092794.1, read on the forward strand.
GATAACTCATTTTGTCGAAAACCCCAAAATAAGTAAGATTTTGGGGGATTTTTGGGAAAAAACGTGATTTTCCGCCATTTTTTCAAGATGGCGGCCATTGCCGGGCAAAATTTTTGTTGGCAAACATCAGATTCGGATTCAGCGACCAAAATTGCAAGGGAATCCGTCTTACTTTTTTCTCCTCAGATTTTCGCAAAATAAAATGCCAGATTGACTGGACTATAATTGATTTATGTCATTCGATTCTCCTCAAGATGCTGATCTACAGTTATAATAGCGCCAACTTTCTACGATGCACCGTTTTTGCAACCTAAGAGAAGATTCAATTATTCGGCGATAAAAAGCCAGAAAGACTTCTCATTTCAGTACTCGAGTGAACAAATCAGGGGAACTCCCCCACCGACCGGCAGTCTTATCTCGGATTCCGCACGCCGTTTTGCTCGACCATCCAAATCAGATTCTTGAGGAGCATAAGAACAGGAAAGTCGGAGGACGAGAGCGGGAGGAGATAGCCCCAGAGTCGGCAGGTACAGATAAGAAGACGGACACGCGCTACGTTTTTTCCTTATTTACATCGGGCCTGTTCTCAAATGCTTTGTTCTTTTTTATTCATTGTCGCCGAATAATTGGATCTTCTCTTAGGCTTTTTGCGAAAACGGTGCATCGTAGAAAGTTGGCGCAATTTTAACTTTTGATCAGCATCTTGGAGAGAATCGAATGACATAGATCAATTAGCATTTGGTCATGGAGCAGCTTCCCATAAGAGGTGTGCGGGGTCCTTTTCAACGATTATTGCTGTCCAAATGCCAAAATTTAATGAGTTTTCAAGATTTAATTCTTAATGCCTTGTTTGTTTTTCTCTTTTTGTCCTTTTAATAGCTTTCCCCAACAAAGTAACCTAAGGGCGGTAATATTAGCCATTGGTGTTAGATAGTGGAATTTCGAACAAATGCAAGGAAAATTTTTTCAATCTCATAAGACAATCTCATAATTTCACAAAACGTCAAAAATTCATATTCTCTAGGTCTCTTTTAAACAATGACCTGATTTCAAGCTCAAAAATGAACTGGAGCATTATCAGAAGATGCCTAAGGTCAATGGGGCATCCGTCTCATGATTATTGTCAGCCTAATCATGGCTTTACAACACAAGATTTTACTATGCAGACTTAACTTAGATTTTTTAAGGATAAACCAAAACATTTTGAGTAATTATAGCTCTATGTGCTTTTATTTCCTATTAATATGTTCATGATTATTTATGCCAAAAAGAGCTTTCTTCATTAAATTCCTAATGTATGCCCAGTTCTTAGGACTTCTATACTATTAGTGTTGAGCTTGACCATAAAGACTTCAGTGTTCTTTTCCAGACTTAAAAATATCAGGGATCTCTGTTCTGACTACGTACATAGAGTTGCTTTCACAGCGCAGCCTTGTGCTCTGCGACGCCCGATCACCATTGCCCCCTATCCTCCCAGAGATCATCAGGCAAGTGGCACCTCTTTATCTCCTCCTTCACTCCTTGTCGTCAAACTTTCACAGGACATGAGATATGATGAGATTTCTATCATAACAACATTCTCGCTTTGAAAGGTACAGCCAGTTACTATTTTAGATTTTTACCATTTTTCTTTTTAATTATCCAACTGGGGAAAACGTTTTGGTTTTAGTCGTGAAATTTTAGCTTTGTTACCCGCTCTTGAAATTGTTTTTTTTTATTGCTTTCACAGGACGTCCGCGCTGTCGCCTTCCTGGAAGAATCTAATGGAAAACCTGCTAGAGCAACCGATCGTCTGCCATCCTTTGCAAGTATCTATACCTCTATCCTGTACCTATCTCCATTCTAACTGCTGTGAGCTAATCAAGGACAGGAAAGAGTTCTTGCCTCTTTCGTAAAATTATCTGCCACTTTTGCATGACATTTTCTCCCCTGCCTTTCTGACATTTTTCAATCATGTTGACACCCTGCATTTATATTGCTATTTTGTTATGAAAAATTTCAACTATAAAAATGTCTTTCACGTGAACTGCCAAGGAGAGCCCTTTCTGAGCAATGGTAAATGCTGATTACTTTAGTCAGACTGTAGGTAACAATTGAATTATTTTTTATTCCATTTTTGTCTTCTTCTTCAAGAGTACCTATGCTATGAAAAATGCTATTTAAAAAAGAAAATAAACATATCTAAAAGTAAATATATAGTAACTCAAAACGTAGTGGATTCGATAGATCATCGAAATGCAGTTAGCTGTACTTCATGTGACGACTGCCAAATCTTCGCTTTACATAAAAAAAAAAAAGGTGTGCTTGAAGAAATGCATGTGGGATTTTTTCACTGTATATGTTTTCACTGGATATCAATGTTATTCGTGGTTATATATTGTGCCTTTTAAATATTACATTCAAACTCCTTTAAAAAACTTGCTAAACCTGTATACAGAGTTGCATGACTAGAAAAAAAAGGACAGTACAGCCCTCGGATAAAATAACTTCAAAAACGGGTCGAAGAAAGGAAATTTTGTTTGTTTCACAAATTGTAGTAATATACATGAAATTTAAACTGAGGTCAAATAAGACAAAGAGATGTCAACCTCATTGCTCATGAACACACACATCCGCACGCACACATACATACATGCATACACACAATCAAATATCTTTATTTGTTTGTGTGCTTGATGTGTAAGTATAAATATTTTAAAATTTAACTGTGGATTGATTTTGATAGTTGGGCTACTTCATTTGAAAGCTTTCTGATCCTTTGCCGATTCCTATGAAAAACGAGTCTTAACGTGACAGGCTGTCACAACTGGAACTGGCTCTTCGGAAACTAATCGGCTGAAGAGGGAACCTGTGGTGGCTTGCGTCTACTGAAGCTGGCCGGTGCAACAGTTCTCGGATGTGGTGTACGATTAGATCAATGGCAACTACAACGCAAACCAACACAAGAGCCCATTAGTGAAATAAAAAAAAAATCATGAAATAGATACAATGTATAAAAAATTTAAGATTATTCTGACAGCTGCAATTAAAAATTTTGAAAACTGAAGCAAAATTTTACAAGTGTGAGTTTTCTGTTCTGTTGTTGCATTTACATTTACTCCTAAGAGAAATCTTTTGAAAAAAAGCAAGCACAAAATTAATTTAATTATTCCAATTATTTTCCGTTTTCTGGAGGACCAATATTTATAAAAGATGGGGAGAGTATGGATGGAAAGACGCAAAGGGAAGGGGGTGGACACCATCCTTTTACAGGATCTCCAGGCTTCAAAACTGTTTCCCGATAAAGTCTGAACACTATTCAGTTTATGCACAGTTGCTAGATTTTGTTTGTTTTCACCATCATTGTAATGCAAAATTGAAAGAGTTCGTTTAAAAAACCTCCACCTCCTTGTAAATTGTTAGCATGCCTCTACTCCAGCACAAACTAATCTTATTGATGTAAGATCTTTTAATAACAGCAAGCCATTACATACAAAAACCGTTCAAACCTTTCTGCGTACAGACAATGACAATTGACTTATTCATTTTTAGGACAGCCCAAGCAGCAAAGACTCGTAATCTTGGGAAATTAAGAAAGATTAGGAAAACCAGGATTTCAAAAACTTTAAGCTCAGGACATTTTCAGGAGTAAATGGTGCAACTAGTTATTAAATAGATATTAATTAATGTCTACTTAACTACAATAATTATTAACAATCAGCCTCTATATCTCTAAACAATAAAAGTGAAAAGATTTTAAACGATCCTATCCAAAATCTTCATGGAGTCGTAGATAACATCACGAATCAAAATCAACGGAACGGTCCCTTCACATTTTGGATGTGGATGTTCGAATTCAAATTTTGATGATGCAAGACTGAGTAATTTTTTTGTTGGATTATGTGAGTTTTACACATTTTATAAATTCGTCCGATAAGTTGAGCTATTTATAGTTGCTTTACTTTCTCTTATAGATAAGTTAAAACATTTACAAAAAATATCCTAACACATAAATGCCTGGGGGTCAGCATGTCCATGATATAAAAATGTCCAAGTTCCTAGAGGGTCCAATAGTGGCAACATGACCACTAACAAAAATGAGTAGTTTTTTGTTTATTCTCCGGGTAAAATACATCCTGGTTAGACAACAATGTTTCGTAAATATTGGTACTATTTTTGTCAAAAAATATATATTTTTTTAAATTTTTAAAATATTTTTATCCAATACTGATTGAAATATTTAAAGATTTGGCATTCCCGAAATTCCTAAAAATGTTGAATGAAATTATGAGGAAAGGAGAACACCCGGAAAAAAAGAAAATTTTCATTATTCTCCAAGTCTAAAAAACAGCCCGAAGAAAGGAAAATACCTACTTGCATATTAATCGGTAGGAACAAACTATAAAAGCAATAATAGCAAATAGACTACTATTACCCCTGGACCTTCCCCAAGATTAATTTGGTTTCCGAAAGGGAAATTTACAATGAATGCTTCAGAAAAACTCAAAAGAATATAGAAACTGAATATCCAGGATAAATATCACAGAATGAAATGTTGGCGCTGATAAGGGTAGACATTAAAAACTCGTTCAACAGCCTAAACTGGAAGGTTGCAAGTAAATTCATGGAAGAAAAGAAAATACCTAATTATATAATTGTGATGACCAGGGAAGTCAGCTCGGGAGTTTCCGTAGCGTCTCGGGCCAGAGCGAGAGATAACATCGCATCTGTCCTTTTTTACAGCTAGAAACACTTGTTTTCCCGGCGGCAGGGACAGTACGCTGATTCAGCATTCCCCACCACTGGCCCGAGGCGCTCCGGAGGCAAGGAAGCTCCCTGGTCGCCACGGCAAATTCAGAAATTCAGATTGAAAGGAGCGTCCGTGAGAGTCGGAGCTGGTTTTGTAGGATTTGGTCGGATACGTTGGTTGTTTTGTCTGTGTAGGACTTAGTTGATTTTTTAAGTTTCACTATCGCCTTCAACGGTTAGTTTCGCCCCTCCTTTATTGGTCGTTATTTTTCCTATCTTTTTATTCTCGACTTTACTAGTCTTCTCTTCCCTTTTTATTCTCCATTGTCAAGTTTTATGTAGCTACTCCTGTATCTTTTGAATACAATATTTATTTAGTTTACTCACGTCAAGTCTCTTTCACTTTGTTCATTCTGACTCTTCCCATAGTTCTTTTTTTTCTCTCTTTCCCTCTCTTTTGACTTAGAGCAAGAGGCACGGTCTGGCCGTTGTCTTGATTGGTCTGGCCAATCCGCTTTTAGTCCCTTACCTTTACTGCTCTCATCTATCCACCTTTTCCTTAGGGCAAGAGGCACGGTCTAGCCGTGTCTTGACTGGTCTGGCCAGTCAGCCCTAAGGGTAGTTTCCATTCTTTTCCGAACAAACGCAAGAGGTACGGTCTGGCCGTATCTTGACTGGTCTGGCCAGTCAGCGTTTGTTCATAATCTTTCTCTTCACTACTCCCTTTTTCTCCCCTAGATCTCTCTGTCCTCTAGAGGGGGATATTATCTTTTTTTTTTCTTTTTTTTCTTTTTTTTTGGTCGCCACAAATCTGGTGGAGGCTAGCCGGTCGTTTGGAATTTCTACGTTCCGAACCGTCCCGTCTCTTTTTCTTTCGTAGCCAAGCGATCCTCTGCTCTCCAGTTGCCATTTCTGTAGTTTTAGAGTTTTATTTAAAAAAAAAAAAATTCTCCCCCCCCCCTTTTAGCCCCGCCAATTAATTTTGTTTTTTTCTTCTTCTCACGCCCTGCCCCTCTCTCCATAGTAATAAGATTTGTCTTCATTTTTCTCCCCTTTCTTTCTTCATTCATTCCGATTTTCCATCGCCACTTTATCTTGCCCTCGTTTCCTCTTGATAAGTTGGTTGCTTCATTTAAATGCGAATTTACTACGTGCTGCCCTGCCTTGCCTTTTCCTCTCTCTTTTGCTTCCTTTGAATTTCCTTTCCCCTCGTAATATTTTTTAATTCCGCCCTAGAGCACACGTCCATTGCTGTCCAGAGAGATGCATAGTTTGGTTTTATTCATGCATTTTACTTGCCCCCCCTTCTTCCTTTAAAACTACAGGACAGAAGCAACCCTTCCATCAATCCATGGCTAATACCGCTCCTTTCAGAGCGCCAGCGTTCGAAATACCTTCATGTTACAGCCCAGACCCAGAAGAGGTAGACGATTTCCTTTTCGCATTAGAGACAGAGAAAACACAAAACAATTGGGACGATGCAACCGCAAAAAAGTACTTCTTCCTGTCCCTAAAATCAAAAGCCCTCTCTTGGTATCGCGCCGATCAAGACGCCCTCCAGGCCAAAAATTGGGAAGACCTTAAAGAAACATTTAAAAAAAATTTCCGTCTGCACCCTGAATACGAGAAAAAAATAATAGAGCCCAAAATTTTCCCCGCCAAGTTGACGAGCGACGTATTACTAGACCCCGGGGAGTTTTACATATGCAAACTACATGACTCAGATTTGCCACTGCTCCCCCTCGAAACAAAAAATTGCTACACATTTCGCCCCTTCGAAAACACATTTCCAGTACAATTTCTCTCGATCGTCGACTCTCACCTCAGCCAACAGTTTCAGTTTTTTGAAGTCTTCATCGAAAACCTTCACAGCACTGAGTCCGTCCGATTGAGTGAAGGGTTAACAGTTGGTTTCTTCGAACGTTCGTGCGATCACCCAAAAACACATCCTCACGGAAGTCACCACCACCTCATTGACACCAATTCCTCCCAATAACTTTGAGTTTCAATTGCCATCTTTGAAAAAACCCAGTGTTCAGAATGACACACCGTATGGATTATCGCTCGAAGCCAGCATTTCTCGGCCAATATTGTGCACACCAACACTCGGTGAAATTCTACCCGTCTCCTACGAAGGAACTTATACCGCAACGCTCAGCAAAATCAGCGAGCATCCTTCACAATCGTCTGACACAACTTCACTCAATTTTGATTCGGGCTCAGATTCCACCGAGCCCATAGTCGGTGACTCCGACGAAATGACGTCATTATCCTCTACGCCTCATGTATTTCTTCCTTCTTCCGTATTTTGCCCCACCGCTGATAGAATTAAGCCCAATAATATGCCCAATAATTATGTCTCAGAGCAAACACCTACCTTTCCTTGCGTGCCTATTACAAAACCGCAATCTTACGAGTCAATAGCCTGCGACCCACCTTTGCTCATTGCCGAAAACGACTTTCCACGTTATGTACCCATGACTCAACCTCAGACGTCCGCAAGTAACGTCCTAGGAACAGCAATTACGTCAAAAACTGCAAAAATCCAACCTATATCAAACAACAGCACCAGTTCGAACTTCCAAAATCCCATCCCTGCAGCGGTAACGGCTCCAAACATCCGAAAACTTAAGGACAATCGAAATTCACCAAACCTTTTAACACGCCCCGCTCATCGCATAAGACGCAGAAAAATGGTCAAACCACCCGCATTTCGTCATAAACTCATCGCTAGCCATGGAGATTTGAGTGAAATACATTCAAAAATTATCCGTCACACTTATTTACGCCCAAAGTCTCATTTCCTCTCTCAGGACCCCCTCCTTTTCAAAAAAGGGTACCAACCTCGAGACAATCTGGAATTTAATCGATTACGCATACTGAATGAACTTTTCTTAAATACGCACAAATTTAAATACCGAACCCCAGAACACGCTAATTTGGAAAACCTGATGTGCACTTATCTGATATCAGACCATCCTTGCCCTGAGCCACCCTCTTGCCCTACTTTAAGTGCAGATGTAAGTTTCAAACGAGAGTCTAATGAGCCAAATTACTACTCTCTTCCTTATTCTAATATTTTCGAATATTTTTTTTATAAAATCATACGATGGTTTAACTCCTTAGCCGACCACCACGGCCGAAACCCACCCCTTGTGGGGGTGGTAGTGCGAAACGGGTGGGAGTTGAAAACCCTAGATTCTGGATTGTACCAGAATCAGTGAGCAAAGGAGTTCAAATGCCATAATTCCACGGAAATCCGCGATCCGGGAAAAACTATTGACCCAGAGTCCTTAAAATAAGATAATAAACTTGATTTTTATTTATTTTCCTATCTTTATTACAACTCTTAAAATTAATGACTATGAATTTTATTTTATTTTCAAATTTATGTTGTTTCCTTTCAACATTTTTTAATTTTTTTTTTATTTTATATTTTGCTTTGCTTGGTAATTACTTATGAAATTATTAAAAAAGTAGGGGTCCTTTGCGAATGAAAATCTAAATGTATAATTATAAGTTTAGGTTAAGTTAATCATAAGTTTTGCCGTTTCTAGTAGATCACTTTAATCATTATTACTAATAATTTAAATCAATTTTCTCTTCTTTTTTTCCCCATTTGTGTCTCTTTCATCAACTGCCGCTACGAGCCACCCCCCCCCCCTCATGCATTATTCCAAATGTTTTTTTTTTAAACCCAGCTTGTAGTCGGATACTGTTAACGAAGAGTTTGTCAGTCAATTCTTGTTAACTTATCCATTGAAAATCCTCAATGTTCAATTATTTCTGAATTAGGCTCAGTGAGGGGAAACAGCCCCCCCCCCCACCTTTCTCCTACCTAAAATGTTCTTTATTCTGGCACTCTTTTGAATCCTTCTTTACAAACTCTCTCTCATTCTTGTCACCCTGAGACCACTGAATTTAAAAGTTTTACTTTCAATTTATCCTAGAAATTTCTAGCAAATTATTCATCTTTACGCTCACTACGTCATATACAAAACGCGTGGAAACTCTGAAGACCAAAGTCAGTATTCAAAGTACTTTTCAAAATCATGAATAGACATGAATAATTCCAATTTCACAATTCGATTTTCATCCCCGTTCCCCCCCCCCCCCTCCCAAGTACATTACCTCTCCACCAAGGTAAAGTCACCTTCACAGTTTGAGATTCCATCACATCTCGTTCTAATTTCATCAAACTCAACGACGTATTTGCAATCTCCGCACTCAGCTGGGCCCGGAGAACCCGAAAAGTGCAAAGATCGCATAGACGGCATAGAGCTTCATACGCCATTGCTTCGGAAGCACCAAAATCGGGGACCATGCTGGGAAATCTCCGATTGGCGCCCCGATTTTGGCTTCACATGGCCACTACTAACCCGAAAGACCTATCTATGGGTCCATAAAAACATAGATTGGTGGAACGCCCCCTTTACCCTCCTCTTCGACAAAAAACTTCCCACGCGTTTAAAGGCATGCGAAGTATGAAGATGAACGATATACCACTCAAGTACGTTAAAATTTTTTTATTCTTTTTTCCTCTTTCAGTGTTTTCTCCTTTTTTTTCCCATTTCATTGCGCAGAAGTCTCAGGTATGTTTAAAATTTTGCAGTGTTTCCCTTTTTCTTTTCATTGCTCAAAAGTCAAAAAGCTGCGTGTTAAGCCGCTTCTAAGTGCCACTTTTGAAAAAGTCTGCATCCCATGTAGTCAAATTTTAAGTTATTTAAAGCTTATTGACAGTCTTCGTTTCCTGGCGTTTAATAAGACACTCCTAGGGAAGATAATACTTCTCGGATGTGATCAAATCAAAATGTGAAATTTTGCTTATTTTCCTGTACAGTTTGTTGTTGTACAGGTTTTCAGAATAGTAAAAGTAGTAGTCATAAATAGAAATGTAAGTAATATTCTTGCCAGTAATAGTCTTTTAATTATTACACCTTAACATGTATTGTTTGACATTTTACCATTTTCATTTACAAATTTTCAACAAGCAAACAATGCCGTTTAAGAACATTCGACAAAATCCTTATGGACATTCATAGGCTCGTTGCTCGTGGCAAGTGTTCAAAATGCTTTAGATAATTAGATGCTTTGCTACAGTTTCTAACCTGTAATCTAACCTGTTCCTCAACCTGTAATCACACTCGTGACCGTAAGCTAGTAACTCGTTAGCACGACAACAGTGCCTTTTGCAAACATTTTCGAAAAATCTTTATGTAATGTCCTTATGTAATCCTTTTTGTAATTTGAGTCTTAATTGATTTCCTTCTTTTTTAATTTCATTTTTAGTTTTTCTTTATTTTTTGGTGATGAAATTAGCTAACTCTAGTGTCATATTTTTCTAGACAATTAACAATTTCAGTCGCGAGTATTCTCAGAAATTCTTTGTGTTCAAAATGCATCGATAGTTAAAAAATATCAAAAATAATCAAAAATTTTAGTGGTTATTTCAGTGTTGTATTGTTCACATTTTTCTTGACAATTGACAATTTCAGTCTCAAGTATTCTTAGAAATTCTTTTGTAACAGTGTTATTTCAGCGTTGTATTGTTCATATGTTATTTCAGTGAAATTTTAGTGTTAGACAATAATAACATTGTAATAGGCAAATAACGACTAAAAGAGGAGAAACCTAACTCAGTTCTTAAAGCTTAAGACCTAAAGATTTGGGGACAAATCTCGATCAAAGGAAGGGCATGTGATGACCAGGGAAGTCTGCTCGGGAGTTTCCGTAGCGTCTCGGGCCAGAGCGAGAGATAACATCGCATCTGTCCTTTTTTACAGCTAGAAACACTTGTTTTCCCGGCGGCAGGGACAGTACGCTGATTCAGCATTCCCCACCACTGGCCCGAGGCGCTCCGGAGGCAAGGAAGCTCCCTGGTCGCCACGGCAAATTCAGAAATTCAGATTGAAAGGAGCGTCCGTGAGAGTCGGAGCTGGTTTTGTAGGATTTGGTCGGATACGTTGGTTGTTTTGTCTGTGTAGGACTTAGTTGATTTTTTAAGTTTCACTATCGCCTTCAACGGTTAGTTTCGCCCCTCCTTTATTGGTCGTTATTTTTCCTATCTTTTTATTCTCGACTTTACTAGTCTTCTCTTCCCTTTTTATTCTCCATTGTCAAGTTTTATGTAGCTACTCCTGTATCTTTTGAATACAATATTTATTTAGTTTACTCACGTCAAGTCTCTTTCACTTTGTTCATTCTGACTCTTCCCATAGTTCTTTTTTTTCTCTCTTTCCCTCTCTTTTGACTTAGAGCAAGAGGCACGGTCTGGCCGTTGTCTTGATTGGTCTGGCCAATCCGCTTTTAGTCCCTTACCTTTACTGCTCTCATCTATCCACCTTTTCCTTAGGGCAAGAGGCACGGTCTAGCCGTGTCTTGACTGGTCTGGCCAGTCAGCCCTAAGGGTAGTTTCCATTCTTTTCCGAACAAACGCAAGAGGTACGGTCTGGCCGTATCTTGACTGGTCTGGCCAGTCAGCGTTTGTTCATCATCTTTCTCTTCACTATCCCCTTTTCTCCCCTAGATCTCCCTGTCCTCTAGAGGGGGATATTACCTTTTTTTTTTTTCTTTCTTTTCCTTTTTTTTTTGGTCGCCACATAATAAGGATAATAAAAAGCTATCTGACTGAGGGAATGATAAATTATTGGGGGACGATCTTTGAAATGATAAGTGGATGCAGTCAGGGGAGGGTACTCTCTCCTTTGATCTGGAACATAGCCTTTGATCAGATTGTAAGACTAAAAACAAATCCACAAAGAGAAAAAAATGCAAATGCAGAGGACGTCCTGGTCATCCTTCTGGCCTATGACAAAGATTCCATTAAGAAACGACTCTTTTAAAATAACAAAGCAGATCAAAACAAAAGTAGACACAAAAGAATTAAAAATGGAAACGCAAAAAATAGTAAGCTTGATCATTGCAAAAAAAAAGATACAAAGAAAAAGCGAGAATACAGATAAAAGAAGACTCAGAAATCGAACCACAACAAGAAATGAAATAGCTAGGGTTTATGATTCAGAAGAACTTGAGATTAGGAAAACATTGATTATGTGTGTGATAAGGCCAGAAGGGTGACTAGGGCGCACAGAAGCATTATGCCGAATGTAAACGGGTCTACGTTCCAAAAGAAATTGTTAATAATAAACGCGATGATTTCAATAATTTTCTATGGAATTATAATTAGGTACGAACAAGCACTTAAAAAGAAGGAAAACATCAAAAGTAATAGGGAAATCACTCCATCCAATGAAGATCTCACTATGCTCCGCCTACAGAGCATGCTCGGGAGCTTTATCTTTAGATACAATATCAGGGACACCACTAACAATAATGTTAATAAAAGAAAAAGGAAATAGAGGTAAAAAAGAAGATAGAAATGAGAAAAGAAAAACATAAGAAACGTGTCTCGAAGTTGCAGAGAAACTGGCCTGAACTAGTCAGAAGAACTAGAGGCAAAAAAGGCAGAAAGGAAGACGGCAAAAAAGGCAGAGGGGAAGATGGGAAAAAGGCAGGAGGGAAAGTGGGGGTGCAATAAGAGTTCTAAACGAGAAGGGATAGCGGATTGAGTTGGCGCAGAATGCGCAGGGAGAGGTGTTGTAGTGGATGGAGTAGGGGCCACGCCCAGCGTTAGGTTGTTACACGTTACGCGCTAATGATTTCGTATTGTGGAGAGTATGATTTCAAGTTTCAATGAATACATGTACTTTGTAATAGTTGCTTGTCTAGCGCGTTAGGGTGCAGAAAATCCTAGCTACCTCACTTGAATTTGTCAAGGTAGACTTTCCGTAATCTGGAATCACTCCATCTTTCTTTGGAAGCCACCTATCCATCTTACGGCTGAATGCCCTCTAGGACGCCTATCTGTAAGGGGCCCTTTATAACCTCTTTCGTGGTAACTCCATATCAGCCAAGCACATGCCAACACCGTACCAACTGTTGAGTGATTATAGTGTGCGCAAGTATCTGTTCAAGGCCTTTGATCTATTCTGTGCTCGAGATTTCAGCCAAAGTATCTCTTGTCGCCTTGAGCAAAGAGGTTGCTCCATCTGCCATTGAAACTGGGCCACATATTGAAATCTCCTCTTCTATTCATGTATTGAAGGGCATGATCTGAGACAACAAACAATGGCTGAATTTTTTTTTTTCAAATACCCCCCTGGGAAGGGGACGGACGCGGGGGGGGGGGGGGGGGGGGTCGTCAATTCGTCATACGAAAAACAGTTTTTTGCTTCTAACGTTTGAAAAGTTTGAGATATCGATTTGAACTCCTTTTTAAATGAAAGGTCATTAAAAGAGCTTTCTTAGGGTGTATGATGTTTAACAGTTTGGTCAATTTTTGACCAATTATTGGCTTGTCGAAAATTTTCCATGAGTCCAAAAATCAGATTTTCAGATTCAAGAAGTGTAAAGCTGCACCAGAGACAATATATCACATTGAATCTGGTTAAGCATTGCTTGCAGGGAAGGAATATACCGAGAGGCATAATAATTTGGCTAAAATTATACACCTAGCGCTTGCAAAGGATCAAGAACTATGTGAGACTGCTGAACTTTACTACAAATATTGCCTTGCCACAGTCATGGAGAATCAGCGCTTCCGGCTCTATTGGGACAATCCGATCTTAACTGATAAAACCATCATGGCTGACAGGCCAGACATAGTGCTTGTTGATATGCGAGATCACACCGTTTACATCATCGATATTAGAATTCCTAATAATCATAAATTTGAGCTGACGTATCAAGAAAGGATGGCAAAGTATCTGCTCTTAGCTGCGGAAATGAAGCGATTATGGAACCTAAACAGTGTTTGCATCAAGCCCCCTTAAAATGTCAGTAACGGGGATAGTTCCAAAAAGTTTAATTAAACACCTTGGAGCCTCAGAATAAAGAGTTACCCGCTTCATTCAATGCAGAAGTCCGTTGTCATGAGCACGTCAAGTATTATCAGGTCGTTTCTTGATATCGATTAATTTGTTTAAAGTTTCTTCGTATTTATTCAAGCAAGTTAGTGTGTATTACTAACATCGGCCAGGGGCTCATCAGTAATACTTATACTGGAAGTGTTCCCTCTTCCGATAAAAAAAAAAAAAAAACCCAAAAAACAATGATAATAATTATAATAATAATGAGAGGGGGGAGATACTATCTTAAAGACGTGGAAAAAGTTAAAATCATAATAATGATACAACCGCAAGGACAACACATTGTGGTACACGGAGGGCCCTTCTGGGCTGGCGACCCTGAGGTAACTGAGCAAGCGGATGGGAACAATCTAGTCGGCCGAATCAAAATCCATGGCATCCCAGGAAGCAGGCTTGGACTCGTCCCAGGCTAAGGTTCTCAGCCGCGAACTCCCTGTCGTAGGGTTCGCAGCTCTATGACAGGTTGTCGGGTATTTTCCAATGAACCATCAAGAAGAAGCCTTGGTTGCGTCAACCTGTGAGGAAGTTGACATATCAGTTCATCCTTCGACGCTGGGGCTGAGGACGGCTGTGGATCAACCCATCGTCTAACGGCACGACGGCCAACCACGAGCAGATCCCCTTCGCCTCCTGCCTCTGGTGTTTTGCCGATAAGTTAGCCGGCAACCACCAAGGCAGGAATTCCGAGACAGCACATGACTTGGACCAGAGAAATGAACATCGATGTCATGCGTTGCCTTTTCAGAGCAACACGACTGGACATCAACGCATCAGGGCACAAAGTCCACCTACGCAAATTGTTCCTGGCAGCGTGCCCAGATCTAACTAACGTCACTGAACAGAGGCTGGTTGATCAGAAACGGGTAATCATCAACAATGAGAAATTAACTGTGCAGGGGATCAAAGGAATAAAGAGAGAAGTTGCTAATGATTTACACATGTCATCTACTCCTACAGAGGCGGATGTTATCTCCACGTCATCATCAGTCGATGATTGCTCACGTCATGCTGGAGATGGGGTGGTCTTCCAAATCCAGTTCATAGGTTTGATGATTTAGCGGATAGTGTACCAAGTTTTGAAGACACGATGGAACTGGAAACTCGTGAGAAGATTAGATTCTTCAGAGACAAATGGAGAGGGAATAATCCAAATCTAAGACTAGCAATTCCAAAACTTTAGATGAATAGGATGTGCACAGACCACATAAAGATTATTAATGATAAAATCATCAGTAAACACATCTCAGGGGAGGCGGATCTCGAAGAAATCCACTTAGTCATCTACGCTTGTGCCTGCACTGTCACAGTTTTAAATGGCCAGAAGTTAAGGTTGCACTTTACAGGGTGAGCAATGTCCAAAAAGAGAGAGGAAACCTACCTGGCAACTGAGACTGGAGAAAAGGATCGGGAGATTGCGGAAGGAAATCGTTCAAACTGCTCCGTAGTTAAGAGGTATGAGAACCAAGAAACTGGAGAAGAAGATTAGTCTTATCATCAGGGACAAAAGTAAGACCGTGGAGGGAATTCAAGAAATTTCGAAGATGAAACTCGCTGTTTACGCAGCTCGCCTTCGAAGGTATAACGAATCCAATGATAGGAAAACCAGAGTGCCCTTTTCAATACAAACGGAAAGACGTTCTACAGGAATCTGATCTCGAAGGCGATACCAGTTACACCACCTACGAAAGGAGAACTGACCACTTTCTAGAAAAATCTCTGGTCTAATCCTATTCAGCATCGGGAGGGTGGTGAATGGATTGAAAAAGAGATTGCCCGGCAGGAAGCCGTGCCAGAGCAGACAAACCATGTTATCACTGTAAATGAGCTTGCGGAGACTATCAGGGGCACCCACAACTGGAGATGTCCAGGTGTCGACAATGTACAAAACTTTTGGTACAAGAACTTCCCTGCGTTGCATGCACACCTAACACAGCGAACCAACAGAATCGTTCAGCATCCCGAATTGGCACCGGAGTATTTAACACAGAGGCACAGAGGGAAGGACGTTCATTAAACCAAAAGATGAAGACACAAAGAACCCAGCGAACTATCGTCCCATCTCTTGTCTGCCCACCATTTATAGGAGAATTACAGGATAATTACAAGTGCAGGAAAATTGATCGGCACTTGATATCGAATGATGTCCTAATGGAGGAGCAGAAAGGGTGCCGAAAACCGAGCAACGGTTGCAAGAAGCAGTTAATAATCGATAGTGTTATTCTGAAGCAAACGGAAAAGAACCGCAGAAATTTTAACACCACATTCATGGACTATCGTTGGGCGTTTGACATAGTGCCTCATTCCTGGTTATTCTCCTCGAGAGTCCTCGATATCTACTAGATACATCCTGTGTTGAGACACCTCCTGGCATCCGTAATGAAGAATAGGAAAACGAAAATCTCCCTCCAAACGGTGGACGGCAAATTGGAAACTGAATTTATTTACATCAAACATGGAATTTTCTGGGGAGATGCGCTCAGTGCATTGTGGTTTTGTCTATCCCTGAATCCCCTGTCCAATGCTTTGAAAGACACTGAACTTGGGTTTCACATTAAAGATCGCAGCCAAACTCTGTTTACACTCAGTCATCTGATGTTTAAAGATGATGTTAAGATCTATTCCTCATCGCTGGGTGAGCTTTAGATCTTGCTGCGTGTTGTGGAGTCCGTATCTGCTGATAATATCATGGAGTTCGGATAGGAGAAGTCCAGAGTTCTGAATGTATATCGCATAAAGTGGGCGCAATAGGGGGAAGATCAGACTCTTTGTGGTGCAATGAGTCAGTTAAGCTCGGGAGGGATTTGCCTGCAAATAGTCGAATCTTACAGTTTTCGGTACGAGAAGAACGATGCGCACGTCAAAATTTCACGAAATATTGTCTCCGCGGAGATAGAACGCTTCCTTTTTAGGGATCCTCGAAAACATGTTTAAACCGACCGCCGTGAATTCTTGGATCTACGCGTCATAAGACGGGAAGATGGCGGCGGCGAAGCCGACCTGCTTACTACCACCACACTGTCATTGTTGACATCTCGATTTCGCGTTTGAGGTTAAGTGAGCTCTGTGTGAATGTTTCATATCCTACATACATCTGTATCGCATTCTGATTGAAAAGCTTAGAGAATTAAGAACAATGGATATGAATTTCAAACAAAGTAACCGACATAACCTCCAATTGACCAACAAAAATATACCGCCAACGCGTCGCCGCCGTGTATTCTTCCACTACGCTTTCCGCCGCCATATTGATCGTGACGTGTACGTCCAAGACCTACGAGCGCGCAGTTCAAACGCCGTTTTAGGCCACCCTAATTTTTGGCACTTTCAAATAAACTTTTCTCCTGTTTGCAGTCATCAAAAAAATTTAGGAAAAAAACCGTAAGCTTCGGTCACTTAACACTTCCGAATGACACAATAAAAAAAATTACTTAACTGACTCATTGTCGAGCAAATGGATGAAAATGATTCTTACAAATACCTAGGATTTCAACAGAATCGCACACTAAACCATGGTGACATTCATCATGGGGTTCAACAGCGTTATGAGCAGCGTATCAGGGTCTTGTTACGCTCTAGACTGAACTCAAGAAATGTATGTAAGGATATTAATACTTTTGCTGCGCCAGTCTTGACATACTCTTTTGGAATTATCAAATGGACCACCACTGATCTGGAGAATATCGACTTTAAAACCAGAGTGTTGTTGATTAAGAGCCGGAAGTTACACCCGAAATCCTGCAAAGAGAGAGTGACTCTCGGTCGGGAAGTAGACGGAAGGGGTCTGCTGGATATTCACGAGTTGTGAAATCGTCAGGTGCATGCTCATAGAGCATATGTTGCAAACAGAGAACACTAGTAGGGCGGATAAGCATAACAATCGTGCATTTCTGGAAGAAAGCATGAAACTTTCAGGATATCATCTTTATCTATAGAAGGTTCAATTTCGCAAGTGAGCCCAAAATTCTGAGGCCATGGGGGCCGAGGGGGCAGGGGGCCCTGATTTCGCTATGTTTTGCCGAATTTTCGCGTTGGATCATCGTGAGAACGCCGTTAACAATGTAAAATGTAATCAAAACTTGTGTAAACGTCATTAGTAGGTTCTCTCAAACAGTATCCCAAAATGCTATCACTGTCCAATCCCGGAACACCCCTCAAAATGCCTAAAATTCAAAATGGCGCCCATAATAAGGCCTCCGGAATATCGGTATTTTCACTTGTGCATATCCTGTCATGTGAGGTATCATTTTCCATGTAATTTTGGTCGCAGATTTCATATTTGAAGTCAAAACAACCCCCCCGGTCAAAATTGGTGCCCCCAATCCAAGATGGCGTCCAAATTTGAAAGGCAGGAGGGTGCATTTTTTAAACTTTTACGCGATAAGGCAAGTGATATGTCGTTCCCTATGTAATTTTGGTCGTAGATTTCATTACTGAAGTCAAAAGAGTCCTCCGGTCAAAATTGGTGCCTCAAATCCAAGATGGTGGCCAAATTTTAAAGGCAGGAGGGTGCGTTTTTTCAAATTTTTACGTGATAAGGCAAGTGATATGTCGTTTCCTATGTAATTTTGGTCGTACATTTCATTATTGAAGTCAAAAAAGCCCTCCGGTCAAAATTGGTGCCCGAAGTCTAAGATGTCGGCCAAATTTGAAAGGCAGGAGTGTGAATTTTTATGAGAAAAAAAATCACGTGAGATGACAAGTGAGGTACCAGTTTATACGCATTTTTAGTCAACAAAACGAATCTAAATGAGATGTAAAAAAAATCTTTTACACAAAAATGATACGAGATAATTAAGAGGGTGATCAGTTTGGCCGTCCACGGTAGGAATAATGTTAACAGGAGCATCTATAATGAGCAATTTTATTCATTTTTAAGCCCATATAATTTCTAAATAAAGATAAGGACATTTCACGCGACGCACCTGCCATACCCTCTCCAGTCAGTATAGGAGAAAATCCTGATCAACACATGCTGATTCACATTCCCAGTCAGGCTCTTCAGGATCTTCCTCCAACGTTTCTATAAGCTTTTACAGTTGGAGTCTTCAGAACTTCTGCATGAGTCTAAGAACGAAAAGATTATTTTTTTGGTGGTACAGCATGGTGTCACTCCCTTTCTTACAATGGACCACTGGACAAGGTACGAATTCACCATTCTGATACATGTATTGTAACTAAAATTGCATGTAGAACACGATGCATACGATAAAAATTACCGAAATTAACACCTTACGAAGATATTCAATTTTTCTTGATGCGTGAATTCAAACCACCCGCTCATGAAAACTCAATGCTCTACGTGATTCACATCGCGCGCTAAACGTTATCATGACAGTCTCTGCGATATAAAAATCTGGCAACCTCGATCTTGACGTTTTGGCTCAGCTGTAGCAAATTGCTAATAGTTTGAACAAAACATGGTGGGAAATGAACATTGCTCGATTGAGAAGCTTGCTGAAACCATTATAGTGCGCGATTTGACTCACGTAGAGCTTTGAGTTTCTTGTGAGCGGGCAGTTCAAATTCCTCGTTACCAATGTGAAATAAAAACGTTAATATCTTCCTTAGGAGTTAGTTTCAGTAATTTTCGTTGTGTGAGTCGTGTTTTACGTAAATTCTGGTTACGAAACATGTATCAGATTGCTTAAATGCGTACCTTGTCTAGTGGTCCATTACACCGGATAATTTTAAGCGGGGATTCCGGGAGCTGGAGGCAAGTCACTTAAAATAGGATGAAGCTCCTTGTTTTTATTCATCCATCCCCAAAGACAGGCATCCAGATCACTTCATCCCATCCACAGTTGAGTATAAAAGTAGCTCCTAAATTAATGTTACCTACTTCATTGCTGATGATATCGAGGGTACTTTCTCTAATTGAATGAAGACTTTGAAAGCAGGAAATTTTTCCTTCGATACATGATGACGGAGGTCTTCGAAAGTCACATCTTTTTGGCTACCATTGAGGAGTAATATTTCGACGGTGAAACAGCAAACGTGCGTATCTTGATTGCAGGATTTCAAAATATTCGCTCCCATTTTATTTTTTGAAAGGGGACCAAACCAACATCATGAAATTTTTACAGAATATTCCTCACATAGAGAGTGAAAACAAGCAAAGTTTTCAAGAAATGACTCCAGTATTTCTTAATGAAGGAACGGAAGTATGACAAGAAGTCTGCAACACCGCAAACCGAAATAGTATTTAAGCAGTTTCACCATCGATTTACTCTTTTCCAGCTCTTTATATCCGTTCATGGTTTTGATTAGGTTCCAAGAACCTTTCTTTAGATTCTTGCAGGTAAGGATCAGATAAAAGCGAAGCGTACAGAATAAAGTTGCTATTCCTATTTTATGGATGTGAGGGGTTGAATCGCAACCAGTAAACGCATGCGAGAACAGCGATCATCTCGGATTTTGCGCGTTTAACGTCACTTTGAAAACGCAAAGAAACATTGGTGTCTGCTCATCAATTTGATGGAACATTGGTTTGTGCAATGGATTCGTAAGTATGCCTATGCTTCGATCGCACTCGATTGAGTAGAGACCCACCAACTGAAACCGACTGAGAGTTTTCTAAATTATTTTCGGTACTTATTAATTGTTCATCCTCTGAGTCTAGGGCATCTGAAATTGAGTTCAGAGTTTTTGTGCAGTAATCAGCAAGACACCTCCTTATTAGTGGCTCATCATTTTTCACTTGTCAGCCATGATGGCAATCATCCTGATTATCTCGTTTCATTTTTGTGTAAAAGATTTTTTTTTACATTTCATTTAGATTCGTTTTGTTGACTAAAAATGCGTATAAACTGATACCTCACTTGTCATCTCACGTGATTTTTTTTCTCATAAAAATTCACACTCCTGCCTTTCAAATTTGGCCGACATCTTAGACTTCGGGCACCAATTTTGACCGGAGGGCTTTTTTGACTTCAATAATGAAATGTACGACCAAAATTACATAGGAAACGACATATCACTTGCCTTATCACGTAAAAATTTGAAAAAAACGCACCCTCCTGCCTTTAAAATTTGGCCACCATCTTGGATTTGAGGCACCAATTTTGACCGGAGGACTCTTTTGACTTCAGTAATGAAATCTACGACCAAAATTACATAGGGAACGACATATCACTTGCCTTATCGCGTAAAAGTTTAAAAAATGCACCCTCCTGCCTTTCAAATTTGGACGCCATCTTGGATTGGGGGCACCAATTTTGACCGGGGGGGTTGTTTTGACTTCAAATATGAAATCTGCGACCAAAATTACATGGAAAATGATACCTCACATGACAGGATATGCACAAGTGAAAATACCGATATTCCGGAGGCCTTATTATGGGCGCCATTTTGAATTTTAGGCATTTTGAGGGGTGTTCCGGGATTGGACAGTGATAGCATTTTGGGATACTGTTTGAGAGAACCTACTAATGACGTTTACACAAGTTTTGATTACATTTTACATTGTTAACGGCGTTTTCACGATGATCCAACGCGAAAATTCGGCAAAACATAGCGAAATCAGGGCCCCCTGCCCCCTCGGCCCCCATGGCCTCAGAATTTTGGGCTCACTTGCGAAATTGAACCTTCTATAGATAAAGATGATATCCTGAAAGTTTCATGCTTTCTTCCAGAAATGCACGATTCTGGGAACTTTTTCCCCTTATCCGCCCTACTACACCCCTTACATAGGGCAATCGTTAGCACGGATAGAAGCTATACACCTTTGAATTTGGCCTATCAGAGTCCTGTGTATCCGCCGTTTCGCACGGCTGAGCACAAAGAGACTGTTTGGGCATTTAAAGGGATGCACGGAAGACACTACAGCCAGGTCCACTAAGGTCATATCTTCAAGAGCCTGTCTTACAAATTTCTTCAGAGCGGGCAGTTGTTCCCGGAGACAGAAGGCTTTATACTCACCATCCAGGATCAAGTCTTTTGTACAAGAAACTGTAGGAAGTTCATCATTAAAGATGGGACCGTTGATGATTCATGCAGGAAGTGCCATTTATGTCCTGAAATGATTGACCACATCACAGCAGGTTGAAGACTCCTAGCTGGTACCGAATACACCAGGAGACACAACTCGGTAGCCAAAATAATCCACCAAGGGCTTTCATTACATCGTAACCTGTTGGACAGTGTGCCTTCGTACTATGAATGTAATCCTGAGTCAGGGATGAAAAATGATGACAGCCATTATATTGGGACTTCACCATCCATACCGACAAGACCATCCCACACAATGGCCTGATGTGGTCTTTCTAGATAAAAAGCAGAGCATTGTGCACCTAATGGATATCTCAATCTCTGCTGATGCCAACGTAGATGCTAAGTACAGGGATAAAATCGAAAAGTATCTGCCCTAAGCAACTGAGATGCAGCGACTGTGGAAGCTGGTTTATCTCAAAGACATAAAGACGGAGTGCTCGTATCTAAAAGCACGGGGAAAAAGTGAAGCCTGGTTTGGCGCTGGGTGCTTGTGTGAGTGTGTAAATGAGCGCGGGAATCCATGGCGGCAAACGGAAATTTGATTTGAACTTGTCCTCTTAATTTTTCCATATTTCTTCTTCGAAACGTATTTTAAATGCCTAAAACGAATATATTAAGAAAGTTGGGACTGCGTCCTATTATATTACACCTACTCTTGCTTGGTAATAGGCAGTAATCTCAGATAAAGTTAGTTTTTCTTCTGCTCATGGTGGTTCTGCAGGTTCAAACAGGTCGTTACAGTTCTAGATGACCGTCACTCCCAAATGAAATTAATCGGTCAACGACGGACCAAAGCTAACCTAAAGTTAAAGAAATATGAGTGGGTAAGTGAATTTGGGCAAAAATCAACCTAGAATACTTTGTTTCCGCAATTATTTTATTCAGTTCCCGCCCTACATTTGAATTCAAACTTGTCCCGATTTCGCCGCCAATCCTCTAGCCAATATTAGAGGTGGTTGAAAAGAAGCTTAATTTTTTGCTTTTAGCCCTCCGTCTTTATGTCTTTGGTTTATCTACAGCTCCGGGAAGTAAGAAATTTCTCCGCGCAGGGGGCGCCACCGCTGGGTTTTGATTTTTTGGTCCACGCTATTAGAGTCCGTACAGCTCCACGTGAGTCCTTGAGCTATTATGAAAATTAAAGGAATTTCTGTTTAAATCGAAAAGTCATAAGTTCTAGCCATAACATTCTTCTTCCTATTGACACTAAAAACGACGTGAAAAATAATTTCTGAAGCTCTGAAACTTGATCCCAGAAAAAAGCAGGGTTAAGCATGATGACCTTGATGCAACCAATTGCGATTGATCGCTCTCAGCAGTTGCAGATATCTCTCTCCCACCGTGAGCTGTCTCTCTCGCACTTACAGATATCCTGTAAAAGAAACTGGGATCAAATTATAGCTTTTATTATTAAACTTTCAAAGCTCGCGTCTGTTTCTACAGATTCCAGACGTAACTGCTAGAACTTATGAGTCTTAGAATTCAAAATATCTATTGTGATATTTAAATAATCACTGATTTTGGAGTCGGATTTTAGCAGCGCGACGTGGTGGATTATTTCGGAACTACAACTGAAGATTCACCTTAAAGAAGTAGTTACAGTACCATTTATAATATTCGTTACAAGGATCACTCCTCATTCTTTCCTCAGACATCTGAAGCAGCTCCACCAAATCCTTCACACCCGAAGTTCAAAGTCAGAGAGCTGTGATCCTGCACACGTGTAATATCTCTAGATCTTTTCTAAGCTCAGGGCAGTGACTGAATAATCTGCTTGCATAGTATTTTACCATTGGACTCAATTATTATTTTTATTTATACGACCAACTACTAATTAAGAAGTATATGTATTTTAAAATTTTAACAACTCTTTTTAAAATTTACTAACTCTCAAATAGCAATTTTTACAGGCTCTAGGTTAGAAAGACTTGGCCACGACCTGTGTTTCAATCAGTTCTTATCCAAAAACGTAATTTTTGTGAGGAAAATCTTCCAAAAAATATATAATAATGCTTGATCAAACCTGGCTCTCACTCTGCATCCTTCAAATCACCCGTCATGCGGACGGCGACACTTGGGTTCGGTTACTCCATACCACTACACTTTGGTTAGGCCACTCTAAGGTGACTAGCAAAATATTTTATCTTTCCCTGACTTCTCCTGATGGAATTCCCAGACTTGTTTAAGATGACGTACAGGGTGTTTCAGACCACCCGTACCAGGCATTTTTCTCGGTTGGTTTAGGTCGTACGAAGTCGGAGACCGCGGGGTTGAATAGGGAATTGACCCCAAGGAATCCGAATTTCGTGGTCCCGAAATCCCCCCACCCCCCCTTGGGGGGTAAAGGGGGGGTCACGATGCTAAAAGTCACGGTTCCCGACCGCATTGCGGATAGATCTCATCAGGATTGAAAAGCACGGAAAATTTCACGTGGAATTGACCCCTAAAAATCCAAAATCGGACCAGCCAAGGCCCAAAAATGACCCCCTAAAGAGGGGGACAGTACCCCCCTCCATAATTTCTCTTTGGTCTCAAAATTGACGTAAATTCTCCAGAAAAAGACTGTTTCCCAGGTAATCGACCTCGAGGAATCCAAATTTCATGGTCCCGAAGCTCCTCTAGCTCCCCTTGGGGGGTAAACGGGGGGCCCAATTTTAAAAATCGGGGCTCCTTTCCGAATCGCAAATTGATTGCATCCAAATTGAGGAGCAGAACACATTTACATCTTAAGTGACTCCTAAGAGTTCTAATTGACGCCCCTGAACGGCAGAAAGTAACCCCCTGAGGAAGGGGGCCTCGCCCCCGCCAAAAATTTCTCAGGATTCCTCTTTGGTCGCAAAATTGACGTCGATTCTCCAGAAAAAGACTGTTCCCCATGTAATCGACCCCGAGGAGCTCAGGGAACATGAAATTTAGAGTCCTCGGGGTCGATTACATGGGAAACAGTCTTTTTCTGGAGAATCGACGTCAATTTTGCGACCAAAGAGGAATCCTGAGAAATTTTTGGCGAGGGCGAGGCCCCCTTCCTCAGGGGGTTACTTTCTGCCGTTCAGGGGCGTCAATTAGAACTCTTAGGAGTCACTTAAGATGTAAATGTGTTCTGCTCCTCAATTTGGATGCAATCAATTTGCGATTCGGAAAGGAGCCCCGATTTTTAAAATTGGGCCCCCCGTTTACCCCCCAAGGGGAGCTAGAGGAGCTTCGGGACCATGAAATTTGGATTCCTCGAGGTCGATTACCTGGGAAACAGTCTTTTTCTGGAGAATTTACGTCAATTTTGAGACCAAAGAGAAATTATGGAGGGGGGTACTGTCCCCCTCTTTAGGGGGTCATTTTTGGGCCTTGGCTGGTCCGATTTTGGATTTTTAGGGGTCAATTCCACGTGAAATTTTCCGTGCTTTTCAATCCTGATGAGATCTATCCGCAATGCGGTCGGGAACCGTGACTTTTAGCATCGTGACCCCCCCTTTACCCCCCAAGGGCGGGGTGGGGGGATTTCGGGACCACGAAATTCGGATTCCTTGGGGTCAATTCACTATTCAACCCCGCGGTCTCCGACTTCGTACGACCTAAACCAACCGAGAAAAATGCCTGGTACGGGTGGTCTGAAACACCCTGTACGGGCACTTAATGTGATTATAACATTGGTACTACGACCGGATCAGCTGGCTCGCTGTGGACTCGATTTTCGCTCAAATTCACTTACACACATATTTAACTTTAGGTAATTTTAGGTCCATCGTCGATCGATTAATCTTATTTGGGAGTAACGATCATCTTGGACTGTAACGGCCTGTTTGAACCGGCAGGACCACCACTAGCGAAAGAAAAACTAACTTTATCTGAGATTCCTGCTTTTTACCAAGCCAAAATAGGTGTATTACACCGAGTCACCGTCCAAACTTCATTTATTTGTTCGTTTTATTGATTTGAAACGAGTTTAGAACAAGAAATGTGCAAGCATCAGGGGTACAAGTTCAAATCAAATTTCCGTTTGCGGCCATGGATTCCTGCGCCCATTTATACACTCACACAAACGTAGGGCGCCAGATGTGCATCACTTATCCCCCGTGATAGTGGATACGAGTGCTCCGTCTTTATGTCTTTGCACTCGGGATAGGTTACCCGACACCGCCACAATTGTGTTAGGTTATATGTCGACACATCAATTGGCGGTGACGCCAAGCCGTACTGATAAATTAAGTATTTAATTTTTTTCACCAACAGACAACACCGTATGATGAAGATCGATACATCGATTGGTCGGCGTTGCCGGATCTCACCAACACTTTAAACATCTAATTCTCAGCACCATCAGGCAACGCTTTTAGACAACGATCGATTGGCGAGGTTGCGAAGTCGAACCAATAGCTGAAACATTTATTCATTTTTTATTTTATTTAATTTTAATCAATTATTTTTCTTCATTTTAATAACTATATTTTTTTTTTATTTGATTCATGGGTTATTCACTCCTTTCTTTCAAAAAATTGATCTACTTTTATATTATTTTTGTTACTTTGAAACAGCGTGATGTAGAAATGTATAAGAATAGCGTTGCTTTCCATCATGGTATCGGCGCTGGGGACGTTCATGGTTGCGAAATTACACTCGATGAACACGCGCGCCTCTGGAGCTCCACGGCAGCGGCACTCGGGCGATCGCGAGGGTAAAGCAACGTTGGGCGTAGTTACTACTTAGATAGGGGACCTCTTGGGAATGTCTGCGGAGCGGAGATTTGCACAGTGGCTAAGAATCCCCTCCTTGTCTAAGAAATGCCTCGGCAATAGAGCAATTTAATTTTCTTGTATAATCCTTAATCTGTTTCTTCAATGGCTCTGCTGGTAGAGACGGCATTTTGGGCACGGAATAGGGAGCTTCCCAGGAAAGCCACTTCCCACGGGAATTATTCCCCTGCCCAAAACCGCCTGGGTGAAATTCCCAGGAGAAATTTTACACAAAGAGGGGCTTAAAAACCAAAAAATAACAATAATACTAATTGGGACTTTCGCAAACTGCTTGTTTTACCTAAAAAACTCAATGCATCTTTGAAATCGCCGGAGGACGTTGACTCCCATCATGACAATCTAACCACAGCGTTATACGTGGCTCTACCTGAATCTACAATATCACAACTCTCAACAGTTGGACCTTCAGCAAATGTTCCCCTTAAAATTAGAGACCTAGTTAAACAAAGGCATAGGACAAAATGCAAGTTCTACAGGGTGTCCAGCAGTTGACGTACATAACTTTCAGAATCAATTTTTTGGCTCAAAATATGACTTTCTTTGCTTTTACACATGTGCCCGAAAACGCTTCATAAGTGAGCTATGCGCATCCAAAGTTGCCATTTTCTCCTCTTCCAATTGATGTAACTCCCTGTTATTTTATCGTAAGTAGCTGAAACATAGTGTACCACGGTATTGTTTAGCGCACTGATCATTATTCATGTTTTCAAGGACGTGCGTCTACAGAAAATGACGTTACGAGCGTTCCCGAATTTTACAATTGCGATAATTTTTTTGGTAGATGATATTCAGAAAAACGGATTACGGCACGTGAAAGAGCGCGAAAAAGCAAGCGGAAAGGTTACTAAACAAAATTTTCCAGAAATGTGTCATTTCGATGCAACAGAGCTTTAAGAACGCTCCTTGCTGTGTAGGCAATTATTACTGCAAAGACTGTAAGAAAGCATAGCGTATAGGAAAGGAGGCTCATAGCTCACTGATGAAGCGTTTTCAGGCATATGTTTAGAGGGAAAAAGGTCATATTTTTGAGCAGAAAAATCTATCCTGAAAGTGAAGTACCTTAACTGCCGAACACCCTCTGTAAGTGAAAGATGAATGAGATCATCCACAAGCTGACACAATGTCTGAAGAGGCATCGTAGTGAGGGTTTTGAAGACTTTAGAAAGAGCCTTAATCCATACAAGAACTCTAGTTACTCTTTATGGGGTGATTTTAAGAGAAATCATCCGGAGGTGGTTGCTCAACTTACTGGAAAACCTCTCATATTCTTTTCTCACATTTTTGCATATCAACTTCAACTAACCAGGGGACCTCACACTCATGCCTCCTCAAAATCGATTGCTGTTTGGCCAAATGGTAGTTAATGAAAATCCACTGGACGCGTCTTTCAGCGTTTTTCCCAATGCCCCCCGGGAATGGCTAAAATTTACCCCAGTTGGGTCACCTTTTTCAGAGTGCGCAACGACGTGAATGACTGTGCGACGCGCCGTGCGCACATGATAGATTCGTTTGCGGGCCACGTTTCATGAACCGCTTTGGAGTAGTGGAGCAGTGGACGACTCGCGCTCTGCAAGTCCCAGGTGCCAATCTCGTCGTTACGGTTTTATTTTCATTTTTACCTTGTTTTTTCATATGCTTTTTCTATGATCGATATCTTCAATAATCACAAATCACAATTCATTGTCTTTTACATTGTTCTGGACTTATTCTCATGTGTCAATTGAGGCTAGGGGCTTCAAGTAAATAACTTGAGTACTTAATCTTGACAATTTCGCATTATTCCAGAGAGCACTGTGATAATTAAGATTGCCTGGACATATATACAAAATAGATCAGGGACTTAATAAATCTACTTATTTGTTCTATTTAGATAAAGTATTCAGTTTCCAACAGGAATTAACTATTTGTATTATTTGCACAGGGCCTTGGTCTAGCATTTCTCTAAGAATGCGAACAATGATTAAAAGTTTTTTTTCCTATTATTTAATCAATATTTTTTTTTAAGCAAACGCAAAATTTTGAGGAAAAATTTACTTTTAAGTTTCAAGCATAGTCAAACTTAAAGAGGTACCTAAATCTATCTTTAGATATACTGCCATTTTAATTTAAAAAAACTATGCTCACAACGAATGGTTGCGTTGTCCTTGTTGACCTGGTGTAATCAGTGAAATTTATTGCTGCAATACTATTTCATGGTGATTCGGTCCTCATGCCTAATGAGCTTGATCAGTAATTAGTAATTCTTGCATTTTTGAAAACTAGAGAGTGGACATAGTTCACAGTAATTTTTCCCGGTTTTTTGAGCAATATTAACCCACGAAATACGAGTTCAAAATTCCGTATTTTGAGCTCCTATTTAAATGTCGCGCCGCTCGGGCTATCCAAAATGACGGCCATTCTATCCGTCCGGCGACGACCACTCTTGACTTCGCGTGCCGGCGAGGTACCTCTGCCATAGAATACTGCAGAACGTCGGGGTCGTAAACAAACAAAGATTGATAACACAAAGGTTCCAAACAACTCGAAATATCTCGATTTTAATTAATTTAAATCCATTTTTGACTTCAACCAAGCATTTGACAATAATATTCATCGTATTTTACAACCTGGAGCCAAGGCCTGTTGGCTCATTTTTAAGTGCATTCTGAAAATTAGTTTTACAAGTCCAGTGTCCAAACTCTGACATTCGTTTTTTTGACCATTCTCTTTTCATTTTCGCCTCAGATCAAGTGTTATGCAGTTCCTTTATCTGAAGTGTGTGGTCCTGAATTCATAAGGTTTTCAAAGGTTTTCTAGTTAGGTCATGACATCGATATGCTCGTTTTGTCATCAATTATTCTCCACAAAGGTAAGAAACATACATAAACTATTCCATAAAAGATGCAAATGTAATCTTTTGATACCTAAGTAACTTTAGATATCTTACCTGTCAAACTACCAGCGGCCCGATTATTGAAACTTTGTCTGTCCGACACGAAAAGACATAGCACTATCATAACCATGCAATATATCGGAATTTGCTGTCTTGTCGGGCTGCTTGAAACTTTCAATTATTGGCCTGCTGATGAGTTGCAAAATACTTCCACTTCGAAACAGATGGTCATATCTTCGTTGATGCTTTTGAAAGTTAAGTTGTGATGTCAACTCAGCCGCAGCACACACCAAAAAATTTCTTCTTTGACCTGCAGTGACCTTTGATGATTCATTGTTGAAAAAGCATTGAACTGATAAATGATAAATGACACCAAGAGTGTCATTTATTAATGGATCAGAGATCAGAGTATAAAGAGTCGTATGCAAAAACGACATTTTTCGCCCCCCCCCCCCCCCACTAAAACTTATTCAAACTTCGTCTATCAGTTACTAATACTGGAGCGCTTCTTTCCCCAAATTTTCAGACCCCCAAAAAATTTGGGGGGGGGGGGTGCTAGGGGGGTTGGAAGTCAAAACCTGTGAACCTCGATATCTTTCGAACGATATAAGACATTGAGGCCCGGTTTGGACGAAGAATCGTCTAAAATTGCATACTTTAAGATTCTAAAGGTCAAAATCCCAAAATTACATTTTTAACTTAACTTGTGTGCGTTTTTCAGTTTTAGAGGAAAAACCATTTCTTTTAAACACACTAAACTGAAGGAGCACAATTTTGCATTTGAACCAAAACCAGTATTTAAATTGCACGTCTTTTTCCGCATCCAACGAGTGGTCATATAAGCTGGGGAACCGAACGGTTCCGGAGTTATGATCGATTGAAGTTTCCGCTCAACGTGCGCCGACCGATTTTCGCGCAAAAAGGTCGGATTTGACTGTTATTAAATCAGATTGAATGTTCAAACTGAGCAAAATGCATTATTAGGGACTCTAGAGGGTCGCTGAGTTCAGAAATTACAGATACTTCCAAAAAATTCACGTTTTTAAAATTACAGCTCCATAGCGCTATTTTAGAGGCCCACTGAGCGCCGACTGGCCGCTCAGTGGTCCCGTACAAAGCTGTAATTTTAAAAAATATGTCATTCGAAAGATATCGAGGTTCACAGGTTTTGACCCCCCCTAGCGCCCCCCAAAATTTTTTGGGGGTCTGAAAATTTGGGGAAAGAAGCGCTCCAGTATTAGTAACTGATAGACGAAGTTTGAATAAGTTTTAGTGGGGGGTGGGGGGGGCGAAAAATGTCGTTTTTGCATACGGCTCTTTACATATTACTCAAAGATGAAGTGTAGCCTGCCACATATCATGTCGTATTCCTCTTCAAATATACGTGCAGGTGAGTGGATTTCAAAATTTTGAGCGCACAATTTGCTTATGAAAGGGGCGAGCATTAACATAATTACCACTTACCATTACCACTTCCTGATAAATTTGTAAAGGTTGATGCTTTCGAAAGTTGAGTTGTTATGTCGATTCAGCAGCAGCACACACCAGAAAATTCCTTCTTGGATTGGACCTTTGATAATCCATCGTTGTAATAGCTTTGAACTGATCAATGATAAATGACACAATAAGTATCATTTATTGATGAATCAGAGATCTAAGTATAAATGTGAAGCTGCTAGAGCAGTAATTTTATCAGACAAGAGTGACCGTCTGAGTAAATGCAAAACCCACTTGAGATAACTTTGCATTACCACGAGGAGATTTAACTGAATATCCATACACCAATATAACCATACAATTATTCACGCAACTATTTTCCTTGGTAAATTATTGCGCTTAAGAGAAAGTCCTGACTGTAGAAAAAAAGAAATAATACCTGTACCAATAGCGTAAATGTGTATGCACTAGAGTGGTCACTTACAAAGAACAGACACGAACAAACACTCATGACAAACATTGAACAAGAGAGCAGAACTGGATTCAGTATATAACTGTAGTCCCTAATTTAGTTCTAAATTGTGAATTTGAAGAGCCATGAGACACTCCTCAGATGTGTAATCACTTGGTTTGGGCCAAAGAAACCTTGAACTACATGAGACCATATCGGTGAAGTTTGAGAGGTCGAAAGGCTAAAATGCTAAATAAATGGTGAACTTCTGACTCTTGAATGAATTCAGGACCACATACTTAAGATAAAGGAGCTGCAAAACACTTGATCTGAGGCGAAAATGAAAAGAGAATGGTCAAAAAAAAAGAATGTCAGGGTTTGGACATTGGACTTGTAAAACTAATTTTCAGAATGCACTTAAAAATGAGCCAATAGGCCGTGGCTCCAGGTTGTAAAATAATATGAATATTATTGTCGAATGCTTGGTTGAAGTCGAAAATGGATTTAAATTGATTAAAATCGAGAGATTTCGAGTTGTTTGGAACCTTTGTGTTATCAATCTTCGTTTGTTTACGACCCCGACGTTCTGCAGTATTCTATGGCAGAGGTACCTCGCCGGCACGCGAGGTCAAAAGAGTGGTCGTCGCCGGACGGATAGAATGGCCGTCATTTTGGATAGCCCGAGCGGCGCGACATTTAAATAGGAACTCAAAATACGGAATTTTGACCTCGTATTTCGTGGGTTAATATTGCTCAAAAAATCGGGGAGAATTACTGTGAACTGTGCGCACTCTCTAGTTTTCAAAAATGCAAAAATTACGAATTACTGAACAAGCTCATTGCTGTGTGCGGGTTTCTTTAATTTTGATCTCGTATTTTATTGAAGTCATTGGACGGATGTTTTTGTTCACGTATATATTGTGATTGAATAGCCGTCAATTTTCAACAAGAGAATCAATAACCGTATCTGCGACTTTTGCAGTACATATTTCAGTTACTACAACTCGGGAGAGAAAAGAATTAACAAGTCACATCAATCTTAAAGCATCAATCATCAATTGGCCTTTTAGAAACCACATAAATTAATGTTGAATGTTGCCATTTTCTGATTGGACATTTTTCATTCTTTTCTTCTCCCTTTTCCGTCAATCCGAGTGAAAACTCAAAGAGGAAGGAATGTATTGGTGTAGATTTCTTGTTCATATATATGCTCTTTCTTTTTGAAGTACATCTTCATACTTACACACATCGACAGTTCTTGCTCTTATGAGCAATTTTCTTCCATCATTCTTAAGTTGGTCCGATCTTCAAGCTTTTGATGATTTTCATCTCTACCGATTTTTCTCATATGACTTTGAGCTCAGCTTGCCCTCCCCTGTTTTAAACGCTACTGTATAGTCGCAGCTTGCTCATTCGAATTTTAAGGGGCTCGGGTTTTACTGTCAACTGACAGGATTTCGAAATAACAGGGCTTTAGATGTACGCATTGGAAATAAACGCACTTCAGTCACTTACTTTTCAGAAATTTTTAGCATAACTTATACAGCTTGACAGCCAACAGTCACTAGCTCTAAAATTGTTTATCTCCAATTCTGTTGCACGCTTCAGAACTTTTACTTAGAAAGAAAAAACTTGGTACAGGAATATTTTTGCATGAAACTGTTGTAATCCTTTTTCAAATTTGAAACATTACATTGCCGTCCACGATTTATTTTCATTCCTGAATTATGAAATTTAAACGTAACAATTTCCTTATGCTTCAGTATGGTAACAGAACAAGATGGTTTTCGAATTGTAGAGTAAATGGTCCAGAAACTTCAAATTACAGAACGTTTGACTGACTTTTCAAATCATAGAGCATTTTTGCTTGTCCTCTTGGAATTACTAAACAGTTAAACAAGCCGCTTGGGCATAAAACAATTAAAACTAACAAAGAACAACGAATACATTCACTCCTTCAAATTAGCAAGCTTTCTCAAGGGCAATTGATCTTGCCTTTGAATCGATGATATATAAAATTAGCTAGCCATTGTGGTAGAAATTTTGAATATCATCATAAAAAAGTTAGAAAAACTTGTGAATTTAAATGAGAAAGAACTCACAACAAAGTGTTAGTATGATCTAATTAGAAAATTATCTTTCCTTTTGAGAAAAAAGGTGGCTTTGGTTTCTGAATTTAATCGTTTTTACTCCGTCACTTTATTTCATAGAATTTTATCAAAGAATGTACATCAATTTAAGTTATATACATCCCTTACTTTGCAATATTAGAGACAATTTTCAGAATCCTGCAAACTAAAGATTGTTTTTCAAACCTATTTTCCTCCTTTTTTTATTTTGGAAAAAAAGGTTTCCTAATATATGCATTTCAGTATATTTCCTTCCATTTTCCGAATCCGGAAACAATCAATGCTACTAAGGTACTATCCAATTAAGAAGCCACTTAAACTACAGCAGTGGCAGAAATGTAAGTGACCAGCGATTTTTGAAAAAGTTTTTTTATCTATGAGCGCATCATCTAACTAAAACCAAACCAGGGTTACAATGTGTCCTAAAGCCTCCTTGATAACATATCAAAGGCTCGTTTCAGTTAGACGATGCGCTCAAAGTGATAGAAAAACACGAATTTTCGCTAAAATACGCCTGCAGACCTATGTTTAGGCAACCGTTTAACACGTATCCAGTGGCCTATGGACTAAAGCACGATTATTTCCGTAAACTACATTGAGTTAACTTGGAAAACCCGCCTAAATTTCCAGATTCTATGGGGGGGCCAAAAAAGGCCCTTATCGATACCCCTCCTTTGATTTTCTTTTAATCGACACTCTGTTGCAAAGTAGAAGAATTGTATCTTAATCTCTGATTTGATGCTAATAGTATGAAGTCAATAATGAATTGCAGGCATTATTTTTTCGAATCAATTTGAGAAATAAGGAAACCCCAGACAACCCTCCCCCCACCCCAAAAAAAATGACAATACATTATGTGCAAAAATCAGAAATCAATAGTGATGAATCATTAGAAAACAGAAATTTATCAACTATAAAGAGTACACACTTGCCTATTGAATTGCTACTTGATAGTCAAAAATCTTCTATTCAAAGCAAGATTGTATTTCATTTATGGAATATGATTGATACTAAGGAGAAGTTTCATAGGAACAACTGGCAGATTTAAGAAAATAAACAGCAGGTTTATCAATAAATAGCAGATTCATGACAATAAATTGACTACCTACTTGCCAATCACTATCAATCTTGAATATCTGCCACATGGGAAAATTTTTGATCCGGCTAATTCAGCAACCAATTGAGCTCAGAACAAAGAATGACTCAATTTCTTTCAAAAATGGAGGTAAATGGATGTATTCCTTTCTATGGTGCTCAGTCCAAGTATTTTTAGAAATCTAAATAAGAGGGCATGATAATGATTGATAAAAATATGACAAAATGCAGGAACCATAATGAGTAGTTGAATTTTTAAAAATTACTTACCAATATTGTCCGCTCCTCGGGGAATAATGACATCAGCAAATTTTTTGGTCTGCAAATAAAAGGTACAAAATTATTCTAAGGATTCGGTAACTGCAGTTACAGTGAAACTACGTGACATTTTACCTCCATTGCTAAGTTCCAAAATTTTCAGCCGAATTATATTTCTTTAAGGGCGTATTTTCGGACATTTTTGGGCAAGATTTTGGGACAAATTTTCAGAGGAGCAAAGAAAAATTGTAAAGATTGTGAGCGATGATAAAATGATTATCGTTAATCGTCCAAAAGAGTGAAATGTGACAGGAAATTTACAATTTCCCAAACCAAGATACAGGCTTTCATGAACTCACCATCAACAGGAGTGGTTCTTTCCCTGATGTTAATAAAATTATACATTATTTTAAACTTCCATCTAATTTAACTGTTGGTTTTGCTGTTTATTTTCATAAATATGCTGCAAATATTTATGAAATAATTATGCTATAAATATTTTACTGCAATTTCAGATTTGCAATTCTTGTGGAATACTTACTGTGACTTTGGCACACGTTCTAAAATTAACAAGAGATTCCACAAAATTTTGATTAGTGTATTGTGCTAACGTTCTTGCGAGAACCTAGCGCGAGGCTGAAAATTGCAGTGGCATAAAACAATTTTCACTTTGGTTTGCGAGATTGTCTTATAAACTTGGCATCCACATATTTGTCCGATTTTTACCAAAATTATCTCTTCCATCACCATAATAGCAACAACATTAGCATAAACATTCTTGATAAGAGGTGGCATAGTATCACGGAGAGCCCTGAGAGTTTTGTATTAAATACTAATAATGCTCCTCTGGAAGAATTAAAAATAGACCATTCTAAACTAAATATATTAACAGCTCTTGCTGACGATAACCTGCTACCTTCATCAACTTAATCTTAAGTTTAGAAAAATAGATAAGCCAACTAATGTACTATCATTTCCATGGGAACAGTCAACCTTGTATTGATTGAGGAATGATAAATACAGTTTTTACTATGCCTTGGAATTCTTACCATTTAGCGTTAGGAAATAAAAAAAAAAATTGCTTCGTTGTTTGCATTTTTATTGGCCAACTAAGTTCACAGTGGAACTTTCATCTACTTGGTGGTAATGAAGGTAAATATGTATTCTTCTCTTATTTGGATGAGAATTACCTACATCAAACATGTATGACATACAGTGACACTGGGTGCCACTAATAGGTACTCTACCTACTGATATTGCAATGATACTGGAAAAATTCACAACTCAATTAGAGGAGACAGGACCTCATCAGGGTGTTATCTTGCAAGTTGTCGGTAAGAATTAGTCATATTTCGATCCTTTGAGATTCTTTCATCATTCAGAAATAAAAAACTGAATTCAGCTTGAACAGGCACATTCCTATGAAGGGATGTGACGGATAATTTATAACTCATCTCACTTATCACACAATGCTTCGCATCCTCATCTTGATGAGAACAGGCGAAGATTTGAAACACGCGCTACACCGCGCCGGCTACGCGCTATAGATTCGATAGTCGCCTGGCAAAACTGGTACCTGCCTGACGTCACAAAACTTCAAGATGGCAACAATCAAACTGGGACAATAATTAAAGAAAAGGACTGCAGTGGTTACAAAGGAATACCTAAATTATCATTCATTTTTTCGAACCCTTATAATTTAAAAAAATAGAATTAAAGTACGAACTTGGAGACTTTACACTATACTGGGAGAACATCATCCAGTGCCCAGCACGAGCATTGGAAACGTCATTCGTGAACTCATAATTCTTAAACGACCGACTTGTTTAAAATTTCAATTAGACAGGAATATTTTGCATGAAACATCTTACCGGAAGACAAAACTCCTCAAAGGCTGGTTTGACAAAATTCATGTATTGTTGCAAAACTTGATTTATATCTCTACCCCTTTCATTAATATCTCGAGGAACTGAAAAAAGAGAAATTTGAAAAAGAAAATAAAAATCCGGAGACAAAATTTTGTACCTGATCACTAATCACGATGATTACTGATTGTGGGGGTTTCCTGCTAGTTCTTTAATAAGAAATAAGATTTTAAATTTCATTGACCAATTTGACTTACAACATGCTTAAGTAGTACATTAGGAACTTGACTTCGAATGAAAAAAGGATGCGTGACTTGGCTTCTTCTCTAGGAATTTTTGGAAGCAATAAAAATTTGGGTTTCACACATGTAAATACTAACAAAGTGCCAACAACAATGGAGGGTATGGATTTGATCGACATGAGACCATCCAAAAATAAAAAAACCTGGACTGATTGATAGGGACTTGATCCACAGCAACTTCATCGACACCGATTGGAACTGAGGGTATGGATTCCATCAACACTTATCGATCAAAAAATAAAAATTCAGACCAATCGACAATGATTTGAACAACAGAGATTCAATCGACAAACCTGTAAATTGATCAAATTTTGTCAGTCGAGTTGCTGTTGATTGGTTCTTGTTTTTATTTTTTGATCGATTTATGTCAATGAAATCTATACCTCCAACATCAGTAAGGTGTGTTTCTTCATCAATACCAATCATTTCTAATGGCTTTTTATTTCCTTAAATTCTTGATCCATGCATTATGAGGGGATCATTCATTTTAAAGTATTCCATCAGTTTTCATACCTCTTCGAGCTAATCTAGTGTCAGAGTCCGTGTCAACAAACAGTTTCATGTGAAATAAGTCACGGATTTCCGGAAAGTAAAACACAAGGATACCCTCAAATAAAACAACATCTGCTGGATAGATTGTGATGAACTGATCGTTACACCTGGAAAACGAAGGAAATCAAAAAATAATACATCACAAAAATGGGGAAATGAACCTTCTATGAATGAAATTATAGATAGGAAAATGGGAAGGAGGGAGAGCCACATAAAGAACCAAATAAGCTGCCTGGCACACATGAACAGTCAGAGCATTAGTTACAATGTAATTTTTCAGGAAAATTTTGAAAGTAGAAGGATATTAAGATTTGAAAAAATGAGAGGACATTATTTTTAATTTCGTGAAAAATATGTTCAAAGTTGAAAAATATCAAGGAAGTTGGCTAAGTAAGGAATGGGCCTGTTACCTACACAAGAAATTAGGTGTAGATCAATAAGATTAATACTCTTGATATCTCTGGATTTTTTTTTTTTTTTTAATTAATTGAGCATAGGAAACGACTAATAAATCAACTCGAAAATGCCCAAAAATTTGAAAATTCAAAACGCTCATTTTTTGACAGGAACGGCTCCAGGGTCACTGTGCCACCAAGAGAACCGTTTGACCTGGCATTCTCAACTCTGTCCATGTATTTTTCCACATACATTTAAAGGCCGATTTTTAAATGGTAGCATCGAGGCACCTGACAGATCACAGACAAACATGATGTACAAGAGTATGCATTATCTGATTTATTTTTTTTAAAGCTATGTTAAAATATCAAATTTGTTAACTGTCGGCATTTTTCCATTAGAAGCCAAGTTACAGAATCGAAATCGTCGTCTGTTGATATTTTTTTTCCTTCGTAAGAAGGCAGGCAGGCAGGCAGGCAGGCAGGCAGGCAGGCAGGCAGGCAGGCAGGCAGGCAGGCAGGCAGGCAGGCAGGCAGGCAGGCAGGCAGGCAGGAGGCAGGCAGGCAGGCAGGCAGGCAGCAGGCAGGCAGGCAGGCAGGCAGGCAGGCAGGCAGGCAGGCAGGCAGGCAGGCAGGCAGGCAGGCAGGCAGGCAGGCAGGCAGGCAGGCAGGCAGGCAGGCAGGCAGGCAGGCAGGCAGGCAGGCAGGCAGGCAGGCAGGCAGGCAGGCAGGCAGGCAGGCAGGCAGCAGGCAGGCAGGCAGGCAGGCAGGCAGGCAGGCAGGCAGGCAGCAGGCAGGCAGGCAGGCAGGCAGGCAGGCAGGCAGGCAGGCAGGCAGGCAGGCAGGCAGGCAGGCAGGCAGGCAGGCAGCAGGCAGGCAGGCAGGCAGGCAGGCAGGCAGGCAGCAGGCAGGCAGGCAGGCAGGCAGGCAGGCAGGCAGGCAGGCAGGCAGGCAGGCAGGCAGGCAGGCAGGCAGGCAGGCAGGCAGGCAGGCAGGCAGGCAGGCAGGCAGGCAGGCAGGCAGCAGGCAGGCAGGCAGGCAGGCAGGCAGGCAGGCAGGCAGGCAGGCAGGCAGGCAGGCAGGCAGGCAGGCAGGCAGGCAGGCAGGCAGGCAGGCAGGCAGGCAGGCAGGCAGGCAGGCAGGCAGGCAGGCAGGCAGGCAGGCAGGCAGGCAGGCAGGCAGGCAGGCAGGCAGGCAGGCAGGCAGGCAGGCAGGCAGGCAGCAGGCAGGCAGGCAGGCAGGCAGGCAGGCAGGCAGGCAGGCAGGCAGGCAGCAGGCAGGCAGGCAGGCAGGCAGGCAGGCAGGCAGGCAGGCAGGCAGGCAGGCAGGCAGGCAGGCAGGCAGGCAGGCAGGCAGGCAGGCAGGCAGGCAGGCAGGCAGGCAGGCAGGCAGCAGGCAGGCAGGCAGGCAGGCAGGCAGGCAGGCAGGCAGGCAGGCAGGCAGGCAGGCAGGCAGGCAGGCAGGCAGGCAGGCAGGCAGGCAGGCAGCAGGCAGGCAGGCAGGCAGGCAGGCAGGCAGGCAGGCAGGCAGGCAGGCAGGCAGCAGGCAGGCAGGCAGGCAGGCAGGCAGGCAGCAGGCAGGCAGGCGGCAGGCAGGCAGGCAGGCAGGCAGGCAGGCAGGCAGGCAGGCAGGCAGGCAGGCAGGCAGGCAGGCAGGCAGGCAGGCAGGCAGCAGGCAGGCAGGCAGGCAGGCAGGCAGGCAGCAGGCAGGCAGGCAGGCAGGCAGGCAGAGGCAGGCAGGCAGGCAGGCAGGCAGGCAGGCAGGCAGGCAGGCAGGCAGGCAGGCAGGGCAGGCAGGCAGGCAGGCAGGCAGGCAGGCAGGCAGGCAGGCAGGCAGGCAGGCAGCAGGCAGGCAGGCAGGCAGCAGGCAGGCAGGCAGGCAGGCAGGCAGGCAGGCAGGCAGGCAGGCAGGCAGGCAGGCAGGCAGGCAGGCAGGCAGGCAGGCAGGCAGGCAGGCAGGCAGGCAGGCAGGCAGGCAGGCAGGCAGGCAGGCAGGCAGGCAGGCAGGCAGGCAGGCAGGCAGGCAGGCAGGCAGGCAGGCAGGCAGGCAGGCAGGCAGGCAGGCAGGCAGGCAGGCAGGCAGGCAGGCAGGCAGGCAGGCAGGCAGGCAGGTAGGTAGGTAGGCAGGCAGGTAAGTAAGGGTCGGGCTGACCGGCGAGGCGCCCTCAAGGAGCCAAGGAAACGGCCGTCGTGCACCCTGGAGTGGGTCCGTACTCCTGAACTAAATCTCATGATGCTTCATCACATTTTTCCGCAAGGCTCAGTGGTCATAAGACAGCCAACGGTAGGTCTCATCACGACTGTGGCAGACACTGAAGAACGCGGATTTTCGGAACATTTTCTACAAGATAGATATACTTCGGGTTTTGCCGACTGGCGACTTGGACGGTCAACCGTTGGAATTCGGCGGTTTACCTCGAATCTCCACCGCGGCGATGCGTTTTCGGGGGTTCGGCAACGTTGTGACCGACCGCCGCCATATTTGTTTACGAAATTATCATTACCACCTTCTCGCACGGTCGCATGGCTGGTCAATTATAGTATAATAATTCCAAATTAATTTAATTTAAATCGTTTCAGTCGTCCCATTTTAGCCTCAATAAACTAAGCTCACCATTACACGACTACGCGAACATAAGTATTTGTTTATTTTTAATTTTTGCAACTGTTTCACTCCACTTGTTCATTGTTCTAATGTCTTCATGAAGTGGGTTTTCCACCGGAATTTACGTATAAAAGTCTCCAAACGTTTCTGATTAATTGGTACGAATATCTAGTATTCTCAAATTTAAATGTAGTAGCGCTGCTTGATCTTGTAACTTATAACTTCGGAGTTGTTTGTGATACCTCTTCGTTGATGCATCAGAGGTAACACCGGCCTCTTGCCATAATGTGTCAATATTTGCAAAAGACATCGAACATCCAACAAATTCCATTGCTCTCAGCAGTATAAACGATTATTTCAGTATTTTCCAGACCAAGTGCAAATAACAGAGAGGATAAATGCCTAAATATCTCATGACGCTTGCTGCCTGTTGGGCTGATTGTTTTACTCGTGTTGGGGTCAGAACAAAGCTGAATCAATGGCTTTTCTAGTTTAGAGGGAAGGAATTTATCTCAAGAGAATCATTTGATTCTGTTGCGCAGCCTCTCATAACACAGCCAGACCTAAAGTCCACATGCTTCTTTTAAGGTCAGCAGCCAATTAGGCTGAATGTACAATGCGTTCTCTCGTGAAATCTTACAATAATATTCGATTTGTAAACATCTTAAACCCGAATTAATGCAGGCAATTGACTCCTAACAGAAGTTAATATAAGTGAAAATTTTTTTCTTAGGCCCCCAGCTACTTTATCTGCAAAGTGAAATCTACATTTTAACCATTTATGCTAGATATTCCAGAGAAATTGGTCAGTGATGAGTCCAAGTGTGTAGACTCTGATGGAAAATCCACCGGACAATGACGCTGGTGTTTTGAAGACAGTTACAAAAAAAAAACAAATGTTTGCAAATGCGTAACAGACAAGTACCGAAGTCTGAAGTC
This sequence comes from Bemisia tabaci, assembly GCF_918797505.1. Lineage (NCBI taxonomy): Eukaryota > Metazoa > Arthropoda > Insecta > Hemiptera > Aleyrodidae > Bemisia > Bemisia tabaci. Next base: position 32,426,061 of record NC_092794.1, read on the forward strand.
TACCATGAACGTACAACTAAACGTAGATTTGAGAGATTAGATTGAATTATTAAATGTAGCTGTGCTATTTCAGCTGGACCCGGGGAATCTAACTGGAGAGGTCTTGTGCCTGGGAGGAGGGAGTTGGGCGCTGCTGACACTCACACTTCACAGTGAAATTGACCAAAATTGTCCCAGAAAAATTTTAGTACTCTCACTGAATAAGGGGGAGGGGACAATCCCTATTTGCCTGATGAGTGAGAATTTTCACCCTTGTGATAAATTTTAATTTGAAAAAATATGTTCCTCCTAGAGGCCCAACCCCTTTCTTGCTTGCACCATTCACATTTTTAAAGCAGCCTCAGTCTTGATAGCCTGCTGAATGGGCTCCATGATGAACAGAGATGCAAAATTGCATGCAATTTCATATAAGGTAAAATTTCATGAAAGTGGAACTTCTGCAATAGGCTCAGTAGGCCGTGGAATGCGTAGAATCAGTAAAATCTCAATATTTAACAAAATGAAGAGTCAAACTCTTAATTTTATTTTAAGATAATTTTACGAGTGGTGTACACTCCTCCTTAGAAATCTGTGAACTTTCATATCATGTTAAATTTCATTTTGCATCTCTGATAAGTGATGACAAAAAATCTCTGAAAATAAGGAATGGATACTGAGGATGGGCAGTCAGCCTCAGTGGTGTAGTGGTCAAGGCAGTTCGCTGCCAGCACTGAGGTCCCGGGTTCAATCCCCGGAGGTGACTGATATTTGAGGACACTCAAATATCAGTCATCGTGACTGTGGATGACTATGCCACTCCAATACCCTGACCCTTCGAGGTTACAGGGTGCGGGAGGGACATAGTCACCCAGTAAGTAATCCGTCTGCACTGTTCGACTGGGTTGTGAAAAATCGGTTATCACTCGTAGTGTGCGCGACTGCCAGCGCTACCTATCAGTGTAGATTGCAACAACACAGTCCAACTCGGTGGAGGCATGGCCGTGCTCCGAAAGTCCGTGCTCTGCAGCGTCTGCCACAGTCTTTGATAAGACCTTCCGTTGGCTATCAGACGGCCGCTGAGCCTTGCGGGAATATAATTGATACTCCATGTGTCAATAGTACGAAGATAAGTTAAGGAGTACGGTCCAACTTCGGGGTGCACGACGGCAGTTGCCAGTTGCCTTGGCCCCTTGAGGGCGCCTCGCCGGCCAGCCCGGCCTTACTTACTTACTTACTTACTTACTTACTTACTTACTGAGGATGGTCGCTCATGACTCATACTTCTGGCTGCTACTTTTTCTCTCCTATAATGCAATGATAAACGGCGACATTGCAACTTTGGTCCTAACGGGTGAAAACTTCCTTCATTCCTTGATTCCTTCATTCGACTATCAGGAATTAATATTAACTTGAAAAAACATTTAAATGTAAATGTCAATTAAGTACGTGGTTGCTTCAAGTCCGCTCAAGGTGTGGATCTTGCCCGCGATCCGTAAATTCAAAACACCCGCGCAATATGCGCCGCCATCTTAGTTGTTTACATGAAAACGTTGAGGTGCTCGATCCCCGAACATGCACCGCCGCGGTGGAGATTCGGGGTAAACCGCCGAATTCCAACGGTTGACAGTCCAAGTCGCCAGTCGGAAAGATTCGATATACTTCAGTCTACACTATGCTTTTTGGTATTGAGTGTATATCACCAGCATTGAGACGCTTGAGGGCTATCCCCATAACAGGACGACCTGAATCCATATTGCGTGCTTCCCACGATATAATTCACTGCTCATACTTGAAAGTTGCATTGAGGGAGGTGATAAATTGATTTATGATTATTTATTGATGGTGAAACTACAAAAACATAGAGCTCCACTGCAATTTCTTAAAGTCACTATTTTCCTATATTAATTAAAAGAATATCATCAGATATTTTTTCATACAATTTTTAGAGGCCATTATTAAAAATGCAAAGACGACTCATATAAATTTTTGTTCAACGACAATGATCAGTCGTCCTTCAATAAAGTCTTGTTCTTCAATTTATTGCCGTCCAAACAGCACCATTGGTAGGGTTTTTTTATGGGATTCTCGAAATACACTCAAGAAAAGTTTCACATGGGTAAAATATGAATGTTTTGACACTGCCTTTCTTGGGGTTGAATCGATTTTTAGTCCGGCAGTTGTGTCCTCTTACCCCTCTCTTTTCGACACAGATGCAGATAATAACCAATTCTTTGAAGCAAATTTCAACTTAAACCGCTGACTTCATATAGACTCCTTGCCGGCAAGCCAACAAAGTCTTCTGAGCAGAAAGAGGGAAAATCACGATGTCACCGACACAGATGTGGCTTCTGAGCCGGATTGCATAGAAATGAAACTGTAGATAACGCCTAAGAGTATGAATTCGAAACAAATCTGCATTACCTACCGAGCCCAGCGATTTGAGGAGAGAAAAAGAGAGATAGATACGTACTTTGAATTGGTGAGATAGTCATAAACTGGAACTTTACATTGTTGACCAGCGAGTACATCTTTCAAGGTTTGGTACATTAACTGCTCGTTAAAGGCATCTAAAAAAAAAGGAAATACATAAAAGGAAACCAAAATTGAATTAAAAGCAGGAGTACTTGCGTTACTGCCTTGAAAACATAAAATAATGATAGAAAAAATGTCAGAAAATGATGTGTTTTATATGCTTTAAAATCTTATTTTATAATTGAAACTATCTACTTTGTACGTGTAAAATCGCACGAAAATCACGTTGGGCATGTCGAAAATGTCTGGAATTTATTCCTTAGTACGCATTTTGCGTAATTTGTAATACACTTTTTTCAGTTCCCTGTGTCTGCAAGTAGTTTTTCTCAGTAACCGCAGACCAAGTTTGCACAGGCAGAAAAGTAAGCAAAACTGACTTCGTTGAACAAATGATTTAACTAACTGCTTCTATTTTATACTTTCAATAGCTTCCAAGCATTTGTTTCCTTGTATTTCTTTATTTTGCAAAAATGAAAGCTTTGAATCGATTGAAATCTAATGCAAGGAGACTTTTAAACAGCTCATGAGATCGTTTGTTCATTCAGGTTCGGTCTCTCAACCTGACTGCCGGCCACCAAGATAAACTTGTATAAGTACACACACAGTTACTCACACGTTGGTTTTTTTTTTTTTTTTTTTTTTTTTTTTTTTTTTTTTTTTTTTTTTTTTGTTTACAGAAATAATTCTATATTGACATTCTCACCTTGTAGTCTCAATTTGAAGCTGAGTTACTCAACATCCCATTAGGTAATATTTAATCCTAATATAATCATTATCATGAACCATGAGGTTAAGGTCAATTTTCATAAGATCCAACCATCCAAATTATCACATATATTAGTACTTTTTCAGCAGGGAAAATAAGAGAATTTGTACCTGGATGGTCAAAATTATAAAGTCCTTTGACCGCTTTAACTTTCTCATCTTCCGTCAGCTCTCGGTAGAAACTATCTTGACTGATTGTCACCACTTGTCTTTCTTTCTGGTTAATTTCAACTTGACCAAGCTGTTCCATTATTCTTTTGCAAACTGTAGACTGAAATATTACAAGTTTTCTTTAAAACATTTTTAATCGAACTTTGAGAAAAATAAATAAATAAAAGGTCTTGTCACAGCAATGAACCACCCTAGAATGTTGCGTAGAACTTTGTGATTACAAGGATATGAAATCTAAACAAATCTTTTATTTCTCTGAGGAATATTAGATAAGCAATATACTCAGCATGAGAATTCTCTGTATAATAGACGCGAGAGATTTTTAATTAGGTTGAGAAAAATAGTCACAATTTTTGTGAGATAGACATGACTAATTTTTGGGAGAGGACCATAACTAATTTTTAAAACTATCGATATCATCAAAGAGCTTAATAAATTGGCAGACAATCTGTGCTTTATAAACTTTAGAGGTATAATACAGCAGACAGATATAGAAATTTACTTGGGAGGGAAAGGAAAAATTAGTCCAAGCAGTGGTGGATTGTTGCTGGAAAAACGTGACTAGACCACTGGCTGTCCGACCTATATTTTTGGGTGGTAGAATCTGAATTTAAAGTCTGCTGCATCAGGGCTATGAAGTGTTTTTTTGCAAAATAGAAAACTATAGCCAACATTCAATTTCCAGATTTTTCTTTATAACGTTCGATCTGATAAAAAAATAAATATATTACTGCCAATGTCAGAAGTACTGCTTTTATCGACAATAGCTTTCTATATTGGCCGTTGTAAACAGGCAATTTTTGCAATGTGAAGTACTTGGGCGACGATATTCTAAATAAGCGGATTGACCAGAAATGCCGTGGACTTGTTGCTTGGTACTGTTGTTGGGAATAATTGAGGGGCTTGGAGGATAAGTGCAGCTTCAAGAATTGTTTGTTTGAAGTTTCAAAATTACATGGAGCCTTACCGCAGAAAGGAAGTTTTACTCACTTTTTGATACTTTAAATTTGAATTTTAGTTATGACTTGTTCTCAGAATATACTTTCAAGCAAGATTTTGAGTTCATCAATACCTCAATCTGTTCAAAAACTGCACATATGCGCCTTGTCTTCCAAGCCCCTCAATTCCTAATTTAGAGCATGTGCAAAACGTGCGTCTGTTTCTTAGAGCACGTTAGTTTTCCTCAGAGGTGATTACGAAGCAAGGTACACTCTACTAAAGGTATGGACAAATGGAATTTTAGAAAGTATTAAAAACGCGTAGATTTGACAGCGTCCAATGGTACGACTGCAAGGCCATATTGAGAACTTGTTTACTTTTTGTTCTGAGAGTGGGTCTCGTCAATTTCGGGTTACATATTTTTTCGAGTTCTTCGTTAAGTTTTTCGTTATTTTGAGTTTCATCGATTTTTTTTAATTCATCTGATAGCTTATTGAAGCTACCAGACCTGCCAGAACCTCATGTTGAACTGCGCGGCAAAAATGGTACGACTTGCGACGTCACTCGATGGCCTATATTCTCAGCCCTGCCACTTCGGCACCCCTTTTGTCCATACCTGTAGTAGAGTGTACCGTGATTACGAAGCATGTAAAAAAAGGTTTGGTGCCCACTGCCCACTACTTAGAGTGGTTCTTATTTTTCGACTTTTCGAAAATCAAATGTCTGACCCCCCTAAGTGTTGTCATTTAGTGTTAAAAGAACCTACAAAAAATTTCAGCCCAATCGGATCATCATAAGAGGTGCCGCCGGGGCCGACGAGTCTCCAAGCGGGAACTTCAAATTTCGAACAATTGCGCTTTTTCGTCATTTTCATCAATTTTTTCTCCCCATTAAAATGTAGCATTGGCTTTTAAATTTTTGGAGGTGATATATTTTTTAAGGAACTTTACGAGAAAAATAACACAATTTACCCCACCTTTTTTAAAATGCCCCCTAGCCCCCCTCAAAGTGGCCACGTCGTGCGATTTCGCAGATTTTTCCTAACATTTTCCTCGCACGGTTTGCCTGAACGAATTAGAATTTTTTAACAAATCAAAAGCAATGACGCTTCAAAATCATAAAGTAGAGTGTCTGCCGAGTTATTTAAGCCAAGAAGAAAAACAATTTGTCGAGCTCCTGGAAAATAAAGTCGACTTAAAGGTATTAAATGGCTTAAAGGGGCAACTTACCAATGGTAAATCCCGTGATATCACTGAAAATAAATTTCCTCGATAGTCATAATGCCTAGGTTTCTTGAATATGGTTTTGTTAAGTATGTCTTTTAAAGAATCGATACATCGATTCGCTTTATCGATTTTTCCCGGTTTTACAAGGAACATTGGTGGTTTCCGGTATCAATTTGGCAGTATTGAGTAACAAAAGAATTATTGTTCCTTATAAGATCGGGAATATTCGATAAAGCGAATCGGTGTATCGATTCCTTAAAAGACGTACCGTCAATCGGGGCTATTTGGGAAATTTTTTGCAGTTTTTTAGAATTTTTAACTAGAAATCTCCCACTAATTTCAAAACAATAGGGCATTTTGGAAAGTTCTGACCCCAAAGCATAGGAAATTAGGGTTGACTTATTTTACCTATCCTTTTGGGGGGGGGGGGGTGTAAAAAATTTTGAAAGATTTTTCCCAAATTGCCCCTTGATGGGGGTAATTTGGGAAATAGCACTAAAGCCATATGTTATGAGCTGGTATCAAATAACCTCATACAGGAGGGGGCTATTTGGGAAGGTAGACTAAATTTTTAAAAAATGTATTTGGGTACAAAAACTGAACAAATTCATGAAAATATATAATTTTTTTATAAAGTAACACAGGGTATTGACGAAATTTAAAATCCCTCAAGAAAATGTATATCAAGTTGCCGAAAATATCTTCGAATACCTAAAATGAATAAACAAATGAATGATAAGATTCTACGCTCTTTGGAACGTTTCTAAATGGCTCCTTGGCTTCCATTTGATTTCTCACTTCGCACAGGGTCTATACTTCCCAAATTGCCCCAACACAGAAAAAATCTTATAACTCCTTAAGAATTCATGAAAAAAATCTGAAATTTTCAGGATATAGTCTTGATGATAGTAAATGACTGGAAAAATCAAAATTGCCAAATGAAGCAGTCGGTCCGGCTGGGATGCAAGAGTTGGACATAACCTCAAAAGATCACGAAAAGTAGTGATAAACAATATTGTTATACTAGCACTCATGAAAACATCGGATTCGTTATTTGGCGACGTAGAAGTACTCTCGAACAAAGACATTTAATCACGTAGACCGTGCTTCCTGTGTTACGGAAAGGCGAAGCAACTTTTAAAAATTCGCATGTGATGAATGGGTGGCGCCGACCCGCATCGATGATTTTGTGTGTCCCAGTTGCGCACATCTACGCATGCGCAGTAGCGGCTCCAGTGAATTTTTGTCGGATTGTGAGGTTTTCTTCCTCGGTGAATAATTAGTTCGGAAAAATGTAACAATGCTATTCGGGTGTAGAATTATGTGTTCTAAAATTTTTCTTCTTAAGAATTTTCTCTGCAAATGGACTCTAAACGAGATATTCGTGAAAAACCGATCGCGGGCATGAATTCTCCATTGCCTCTCTGCAGTCTCTTCGAGTGCTTGGGACACACGCTCTCTCCCCTTCCCCGCCCGCCCATCATGGGGCTCCGAGAGACTTGCTTCGCTCCACCAGTACTAAACCGAGCCGGACGCACGGTCTACGTGATTCAATGTCTTTGCTCTCGAATTAATGCAGATAGCGCCACCATACGCGAATAGTTTTATGAGACAGATGGAGTCCACAGCATTGCCAACAATTATTTTTATCCGCTAATTCCCAAATAGACCCGCATTTCCCAAATAGCCCCGACTGACGGTACTTAACAAAACCATATTCAAGAAACCTAGGCATTATGACTATCGAGGAAATTTATTTTCAGTGATATCACGGGATTTACCATCGGTAAGTTGCCCCTTTAAGCCATTTAATACCTTTAAGTCGACTTTATTTTCCAGGAGCTCGACAAATTGGATTTCTCCTTGGCTTTAATAACTCGGCAGACACTCTACTTTATGATTCTGAAGCGTCATTGCTTTTAATTCGTTAAAAAATTTTAATTCGTTCAGGCAAACCGTGCGAGGAAAATGTTAGGAAAAATCGGCGAAATCGCACGACGTGGCCACTTTGATGGGAGGAAGAGGGCAATTTAAAAGTAGTGGGGTAAATTGTGTTATTTTTTTCGTAAAGTACCCTAAAAAATGTGTTACTATAAAAAGTTTCAAAGCCGTAGCGACATTTTAAAGGTAGAAAAAAGGCACACCGTGTGGGGAGCATGGTAAGAAAAATCTGCGCAATCGCACGATTTTCACACCAAATGACAACTCTTAGAGGGGTCAGACATTTGATTTTCGAAAAGTCGAAAAATAAGAACCACCCGAACGTGCACATAAAGGCGAAAATCAGGTACATTTTTAGCCTTGCCGTTACCGCTATATTTTAACTATCCTGCATTTTTGTATCAAATTTTAGGGTTTGTCCTCAATTATTGATGTCATAAGGAGAGAGAAACACCCATTGCCATATTTGCCATCCTCATTTTTAATATTATTAACAGTGTATAAACATGGTACCCTTAAAACCCGGTTTTTCCCTTTTGATGTGTTATGATGAAGCGGAGTCATTCATGCCTTCCGCAAATTTTCATTCACCATGGCCCATAAGCAAACATTTAAGTAATTTGGCTCCCAAAAAGGAGGGTATGGATTCGATCGACATGAATCGATCGAAAAATGAAAACGTGAATCGATCGACATGAATCGATCGACACCGATTCGATCGACAAATTGTTAAAAAACCGGTGTCGATTCGATCGACATGAATGGATCGAAAAATGAAAACGTGAATCGATCGACGTGAATCGATCGACACCGATTCGATCGACAAATTATTAAAAAACCGGTGTCGATTCGATCGACATGAATCGATCGAAAAATGAAAACGTGAATCGATCGACATGAATCGATCGACACCGATTCGACAGACAGTTAATTCAAAAACACCCGAATCGATTCGATCGACATGAATGTATGGAATTATTTCCGTAAACCTCGCGCGCGTTCACGAAACCTCGCGCGCGTTCACGAAAAAAGTCGGCGCGTGAGCAGCAGAGTCGTCGCGTGAGCAGTTGAGTCGGCGCGCGCAAAGAATCTTCGCGCGCGTGAAAAAATCTCCCCGCGCGCGAAGAAATCTCCAAGGTCACGACAATACCTCGCGCGGGCGAAAATCTCTCTCGCGCGCTGCTACAGAGCCTTAACAAGGTCAAGACACGGCTGCCAAATGTAGATTTAATTTTAGCTTAATAGTAGGTTAGGTTAGGTTAGGTTAGGTAAGGTTAGGTTAGGTTAGGTAAGGTTAGGTTAGGTAAGGTTAGGTTAGGCTAGGTTAGGTTAGGTTGGGTTAGGTTAGGTTAGGTTTTAAACTTTAATTAAAAAGACGTTTGGCAACATACAACCTTGAGCCATGCGATCCTACATGGCGCGCGGCGGGTTTGCTCTCGCGCGCGTCGAGTTACACCTCGCGCGGAGGAACACTGACAGCGCGCAGCGATACCTATGTCGCGCGCTATGGAATTGCTTCGCGCCAGTGGCGCAACCACGCGCCGACTTTCTTTGTGAACGCGCGCGAGGTTAACGGAAATAATTCCATATGAAAGGATCGAAAAATCAAAACGTGAATCGATCGACGTAAATCGATCGACTCACGGATTTGTCGATCGATTCACAGGTTTGTCGATCGATTCACGGGTTTGTCGATCCATTCACGGGTTTGTCGATCCATTCACGGGGTTTGTCGATCGATTCACGGCTTTTGTCGATCAACTCACGGATTTGTCGATCGACTCACGGGATTGTCGATCGACTCACGGGTTTGTCAATCGATTCACGGGTTTGTCGATCCATTCACGGGCTTGTCGATCGATTCACGGGGTTTGTCGATCGATTCACGGCTTTTGTCGATCGACTCACGGATTTGTCGATCGACTCACGGGTTTGTCGATCCATTCACGGTTGTCGATCGAATCGGTGTCGATCGATTCACGTCGATCGATTCACGTTTTGATTTTTCGATCCATTCATGTCGATCGAATCGATCCGGGTGTTTTTGAATTAACTGTCGATCGAATCGGTGTCGATCGATTCACGTTTTCATTTTTCGATCGATTCATGTCGATCGAATCGACACCGGTTTTTTAATAATTTGTCGATCGAATCGGTGTCGATCGATTCACGTTGTCATTTTTCGATCGATTCATGTCGATCGAATCGACACCGGTTTTTTACCAATTTGTCGATCGAATCGGTGTCGATCGATTCATGTCGATCGATTCACGTTTTCATTTTTCGATCGATTTATGTCGATCGAATCCATACCCTCCCCTAAAAATTGGGCTTTCCGGCCAAGGTGGCTCTTAAAATTTTAGGGGGAAGGCAGAACACTATTTCTGGCTGCTACAAAGCTGAAAACGGCCTCAGCTTTTTCAATCACCCGCCGATTTTCTGGAAAATCGAGTAATCCCCCCCCCCCCCCCAAAAGGACTTTCTCAGTGACCGAAAATTTTAGTTTTATGGAAGCTCAATTTTGCGGAAATTGAGTGAGCTGTGAATAAAAACAAAGATTATTTTCGGCTTTATCAGCTAAAAATCCATGTGAAGTTTGTATTAAGTACTTAAATTAAAGCATTTGTCCATCCTTTCAAATGCAAAATAAACGAACCAACTTTACATTGAGATGTACGGACGGATTAGGTCATTTCACTGAAAACACCTCGTTACCAGATACAGAGGAGAACGTTTTCCAGGTATGCCACACATAATCTTGAATGTATTTTGGGCTTCTAAATCCGAAAACATTTGTTTTTCCCTGTCACACACCAATTGCCCAGAAAATAGAATTTTCATCGTAAAATCTGTTGATAGAGGAAAATCTTAATTTTCTGGAAAATGAGAGGGTATGGGGAAAAAATTGAGGTCGTTTATGGAACCAGCGCTAAATATTACATAGGAATCAACCATCACAGGCGCAGGGTTTTCTTTCAGGTGCAGACCAGTGATATTAATAGGTACATACCACAAGAACCTTTTTTTCATATTTTTCAGTGATGAAAAAAAAAAAAAAGATTTCTCATATAAACTGTCGACTTTGACGTTTTTTTAATACAAAATTCAGCTTCTACTTGAAAAAATACCCTGGAAAACATATATCCCTGCATCATATGATGGTCGACAGTCACATGGTAACCCTATGTCCCCTCTGCTCTATCCTTCGATACATAGTGCGTTTGGCCAACCAGCTCACATGAGAAGTATGCCACTCAAATCATATTAAAGGGTGCACACACAGTAGGCTCAACTTGGGCGTGTCGCTGACACGAAAGAACAGAAACTTCAAAAATTCCTGACTCAAAAACGGCTGGGCATTGGCACAAAAAAAAATACCCGTTCTTATATTTCCCTATTCTACCTCTCTGCCAAATTTGAAATCGATCAGAGGAAGACAATCAGTAGCCTCCTCTTGTGAGTTTCACCCACTAGTAGCCATCCATAAAATATGTACCGCATTTTCCCCCATTCTTAGAGCCCCCCTTCCCCTCTTACGGCACTGTAAGGCATCCCTTCCCCCCTCTGAAAATTACATAAAGCTCGACTGACCCCCCCCCTTCTTTCAATTATTGCAGATCTAAAAGCATTGCTATTTCAATTAGAAAAAGAATGAAACTTTAATGCCAACATTTTTACTAGTGAAACTAAATTTTTCAAGTAAGTTCATAGGAAATGGTAATGATCAAAACAATGTGGAGCAAAATTGAAGATTTTTTTGTCTTTGGAATAACGGAAAAATTAAATGTATAAAGTTGACATGAGGATGAAGTCATTACTGATCATCACACGGAGTGTAGAAGTGGGAATCGAGAGGAATGACAGGAGCATGGTCCGATCAGTTAGGTAGCAATCGATGATATGCTGATTTCCTCTATTTCATCTTGAATTTCGTTATCAACCTAATGATAAATGAATTTATGCATTTTCCTTAAATTTAGGCTGCAAAGCTTACGCTTAGAAGTGCTTTTACGCTTCACACTCAGCCCTCCCCCACGTAAGGCAATGTAAGGCTAATAGAGACCCCCCTCCCCCTCTAAGAGCCTTACGCAAGTCATGGACGACCCTTGAACATCACATCATAGAAACGTCGTTATGGCCTTTTCACTCTCAATGGTAACACTACCACATCTTGCTCAGTGATATCAACTGAATGTTATTATCTGCGACAGGTCCTAGTTGGAATTTGCAAATTTTGTCTTAAGGTGACACTGCTTACACACTAGAAGCAGACAAACTTCCATCCTCACAATTGCAAACCCACATAAACTATGCACCGAGACGTTGAAAATGAGAATATGACGATGTTTTGAGCTGAACAAGCTTCAATGTGGCACTACTGTTTAAAGACATGCGATTCTCACGGTCTGCATGTTTTCATTAAAATTGGTCTGCAGTTGCAAATTATTCCCACTTGACTCAGGGCATAGTAATGGAGTGGGGGTGCAGATAGGAGGAGAAAGTTGGATCGCATTAAGCAAAAAGGAACCAGCATGATTACCGTGTTGTAAAAATATTGCTTCTTCATGAGTATCAAAAAAACCCTCCAAGAATAGCAAATGGTTTTTTCTTCCCAACAAAAAATTGTTCATTTTAAAGAAAAGTAATTGTGTAGAGGACCCTGCACACTCCTTTTGGGATAGTGCACCACAATCGGTTTTGAATTTTTTCATTGCATTCAATTCATCTCGAGATGCTGATCAAAAGTCATCTTCGCGCAAACTCTCTACGATGCATCATTTCCGCACAATACGACCAGTGCGCTTCAATTATTTGGCAACAAAGAGTCAGAAAGATTCTACATTTCGGCACTCGAGTGAACAGTCCGCTGTATGTCAACAAAGAAATCAGGGGAACTCCAGCACCGAGCGGCAGTCTTATCTCAGATTCTGCACACCTTTTAGCTTGACTATCCGAATCAGATTCGTGAGGAGCATAAGAACAGGAAAGTTGGAGAAAAACAGTGAACGTCAAACGGACAAGAGTGGGAGGGAGATATACCCAGGAGTAAGCAGGAATAGATTAGAAGACAGACACTCGCTATGCTACATCTATCCTTATTCCCATCGAACTTTTTCTCGACTGCCTTGTTCTTTTTGACTCTTTATCGCCGAGTAATGGAAGGATTCCAGGCGTATCGTGCGAAAACGGTGCATCGTTAGAAGTTGGCGCAATGATCCCTTTGGATTGACATCTTGAGATGAATTGATTGCAGTAAAAAAATTAAAAATCGATCATGGTGCACTTTCCGTAAGGAGTGTGCAAGGTCCTTTGGAAACTGGACATAGCGACGGTGAAAGTCGGCAATCACATAACTCAGTTTGCGACCTCGCAGACTTCCTGTCATACTTTATCTTTTAAATGGAAAACTACTCAACGGCAATCTTCAAAACTGTCATGATTTTTCTTCTCAATGCGAAGAAAATTCTGCAAAAACTTCAAGAAATAATATCAATTTGTTCTCCTTTAAAAAAATGACGTAGAGGCGGAGATTTTCAGACACCGCAAACGAGTTATGTGATTGCCGACTTTCACCGTCGATATATAAAGTATTCTTACAAGAAAAGAAGAAGTTGCAGGATTTTGGAAACACTGTAATCGCACTAGTTCCTTTCTGCTAAATGCGATCCAGTTGGTAATAAGTATTGATGAATGATCTGTATTACATATGCTACCTTCCCGCTCGCTGTGCCTCCAGCAACACCAATAAGGAATGGAGTCTTTCCTTCAAATCCAATTTTTCCATTGATTTTTCCAGCGGCCATGACATACAAAGTTTAACACAGGTACGTTTGATGATGTTGCAGCCCAACATTAGAGCCCAACACCATGAAAGTTACTTTCTGTCAATAATACTGATACTCGCACTGCATAGAGAAAAAAAAGGAGGTGTTTGCATTTCGGGCATCTTGGAATTTTTTGATGACTTGATGACGTAGGTGGGTACAGTGTGAAGGGGACGTCCCTGTACCCAGCTGTACCCACCTACGTCATCAAATCATCAAAATACTCCAAGGTGCCCGAATGCCGAAATGCAAACACCTTTTTACGTCCGTGAAGCTGCCAATATCCCTGCCAAAAAACTACTACTTTTTGAACACCCAGTACATATCGATATATGTCGAAACAAAATGTAAACATATAGTGGCAATGAGTGGTTCCCAATCCCGATGTTTACTTTTTGCAGGCAAAGACTATAGCTACGTTTATGCGAGGCTCGAAACCGGGGTTTCATGAAACCCGAGTTTGTAATGCAAGTTTCCTCCGTCGGGTTTATGCGGGCGCTGTAACCCGACTTTCGCGGGAAATCAAACTTTCCGATTTTGGCGCTGTTTATGCGCATATTTTCGATTGAACTTGAATTTCATGTTGGCGCCATTTTCACAAGCTATACAGGCTATACTTCATTTTTCCACTATGAATTGATTCAATAAATTATTAGGTATTACTCTTTTAACCTGTGTATGTTCAATTTTTCCACAATATATAAGCGGAGGCTTCATCTTCACTAGAAAAGCCTGTACTGACTTTCTGAGCAACAGTTGGAAAAATGACAGTAGATGTTTAATCATTTCACGTTCATCTTTAAAATTGAATGAATACCTAATCTCAACAACCCTCCAAATCATGCTCGAGCTTACATTCTGAGTTCAGAAAAGTTGCCATAGGTAATTTTTAGTCATGTTAAAAATAATTATGGCAGGCGCAGTCATCATGTTGTTGATTGAGCTTCTAATGATCTTACAATAGGTGCTTAGATATAGGCATTGAAAGTGTAGGAGTGCTAATCCAGTAAAGCACCGCACTTTCACTCCATGCTGTCGTAAAGATTGTGTGTCTGCCATTATTGTAGTGAAACAAATAAAGAATCGGGATATACTTATGGGAATTCCTCCTTCAAGATATGGTCAAAATAAGCAGATATTGATAGGTCAACAATGTATCGCTGAAGCAGAAGCGTCTAAATCCTCTTGAGGCAACGGACGGTGACAATCTCAACAAACTGGTGACGCTTCACAAATTTTGAATTTCCACATTCCCAGAGACACGCGCTGAAATCCTGTTTCTCACCCCTCTTTCCGACTGCTCTCCGAGTCCATGAGCAAGACAGGAAGAAAATAGGCAAGCTACCACCACTGTTTGCCTACCTATGTGTGTTTTTCTTAAACTTGATTTTCAAAGGTGACTCATGTAAAGAGCAACTGACAAACAAGATTTCAGAACCTGCCATTGCATTTCACTAATCTAAGACACAAACCCAACCTTACCATTGATATTCTTTCGCTTAGACTGTATATTATTCTCCCACTGAGATTCGATATGAACTCAATTCAAAAATCCTTCTGAATTTAATTATTCAGGTAGATTGGAATCTGGAGCTCTCAGTCTATCTGTAAAGCGCATTTACTAACATTCACTGCTGTCACAAGATATTTTTGCATAGGCAGAGCCACTTTCCACAGTTGATGCATCTCTAACGCCAAAGCTCAATTATGACAAGTGGTTCAACGACCAAAAATTGTTACACGCCTCAATAAAAACCTTATTCTTATCTCAAATTGAAAATCTTGGATCACAGAGCACTCACCGAAGAATCTCCTTCCTTCTGCATCAGTATGAGAAGAGTGACGATACTTTGGAGCAATAACTTTGAACTAGTTTCAATAAATGATGGCTTCAGAATTTGAGTCATCATTTACTAGAGATTGGATCAAAGAAATAAGTCAGCAGGTCACGGTTGTGGCTGGAGTCACACTTCCAGTAGGACAACCAGGAAATAGATACACGGATAACACACAAATTCAAGAGCTATGCAGCTCTGACTGGATCAGATTTTAGATTTAATCGGTAGATTGAAATGAAAAAATTCGGTGCACTACTTAAAGGGAAGCAGGGTGCCTTATCTTGAAATCTTAGGCAAATCGTTTGGATACAGTAAAAAAGTTCTCCGCAGATGATGAACTGGTAGGTAAGGCTATTACTCAATTGTAGCCTGTAAAGCTCTTTGCTTGCTTTGCTTCTGTAGTCATAAAATGTTGATTAGAGTTGCAAGAATTATCTGAAAAAGCAGTAATAAGCCTGGATTCCATCTGACACTAAACACCTTCACTAGAAAATAACGTCCTACGTTTAGCTAAATAAGGATAAGTAAGCCACATATAACTGAAGGAATCACGTAAAAGTGCTTAAGCAACAATTGTAGTAAAATTATGATTGTAAAAAATGTTGAATAATGGCAAAATTAAAGCTAAATCGTGGGATAAGCACCAGTTGTTTACGAACGTTATGATAATAAATCCGCCATATTGCCGATCGCGCACCTGAAAATCGCATTTGAAGTCGAATTTCAACTAATTTCAACCTCCGGTTCGTTTATGTGGAGTGCGAAAACCTAGTCTTTAGTGTAAAATTATGGAACGCCGTTCGTGTCCAAACCTAGTAGACCAAGTATGGAACGCCGTTAGTGTCAAAACCCTTTTCTTGCGCGCGCGGAATTTTTTCTGGCGCGCGGAAACAAAAAACCCGTTTTCGATGAAAATCTCTGAATTTCCGGATTCCGCGCCGGTTTTCGATATATTTGCGCCGTTTGTGTCAAAACTATTTTTTCCGGCGCGGCGCTCCAAATCTGTTCCGCGCGCGGAATTTTCGATATATCGATTCCTGCTCGCCGCCGGCGCGGCGCTCCGAAATCTGTTCCGCGCGCAGAATTTTCGATATATCGATTCCTGCTCGCCGACTGTTTTTTCCGGCGCTGCACCAGAAACTAGCTACGTTTATGCGAGGCTCGAAACCGGGGTTTCACGAAACCCGAGTTTGTAATGCAAGTTTCCTCCGTCGGGTTTATGCGGGCGCTGTAACCCGACTTTCGCGGGAAATCAAACTTTCCGATTTTGGCGCTGTTTATGCGCATATTTTCGATTGAACTTGAATTTCATGTTGGCGCCATTTTCACAAGCTATACTTCATTTTTCCACTATGAATTGATTCAATAAATTATTAGGTATTACTCTTTTATCCTGTGTATGTTCAATTTTTCCACAATATATAAGCGGAGGCTTTCATCTTCACTAGAAAAGCTTTTACTGACTTTCTGAGCAACAGTTGGAAAAATGACAGTAGATGTTTAATCATTTTACGTTCATCTTTAAAATTGAATGAATACCTAATCTCAACAACCCTCCAAATCATGCTCGAGCTTACATTCTGAGTTCAGAAAAGTTGCCATAGGTAATTTTAGTGATGTTAAAAATAATTGTGGCAGGCGCAGAAATTCATCATATTGTTTATTGAGCTTCTAATGATCTTACAATAGGTAGATATAGGCATTGAAAGTGTAGGAGTGCTAATCCGCAAGCAAAGCACCGCACCTTCACTCCATGCTGTTGTAAAGATTGTATGTCTGCCATTATTGTAGTGAAACAAATAAAGAATCGGGATATACTTATGGGAATTCCTCCTTCAAGACATGATCAAAATAAGCAGATATTGATAGGTCAACAATGTATCGCTGAAGCAGAAGCGTCTAAATCCTCTTGAGGCAATGGACGGTGACAATCTCAACAAACTGGTGACGCTTCACAAATTTTGAATTTCCACATTCCCAGAGACACGCGCTGAAATCCTGTTTCTCACCCCTCTTTCCGACTGCTCTCCGAGTCCATGAGCAAGACAGGAAGAAAATAGGCAAGCTACTGTAGTGGGAACCCTATGGGGGGAAAATGGAACCACACTTTATATCTTATGATGTACACTATATTCTTGACAAGCTGCTCTTACAGGGGCTGGACCGGGTTATGTCTCGGGTCTTGAAACCTCACACCGACTAACCCCGCACGAGCGGCTTCCGCGAGCTTTTATGCCAACGCCCGAAGCTTCCGTGCCCAACTCCGACTTCCGAATCGCCGGAAGCCGGGGTCACTCTTGCCGCAAGCTCCGCGCGCGGACATAAACAATCGCGTCTCAAAAACTCGCATCTAACACACCTGACCCTGTCACTGGCATGGAAATCCGCGATATCTCACGACTTGCCATGTCCCCAAACCAACTTCCTCCAAGTGGATCGGTAAAGACCTCGCAGGTCTTTACCCGATACCACTACATCCCTCCACGGTACGGAAAAAAAAAGAAGAAGAAAGAAAAAAAAAATCTCTCCTCTCAACTACACGAAACCATAAACTCGGGAAGCTAGCTTGAGCCACAGGGACAGACACATCAGCCAAAGTTTCCTCGAAGGCCACTCGCACGGTGCTATCCGTATTAATTACACTATAGTACAATTTTGTAACAAATTACAAAAAAAATTCAAATTTACAAAAACAATCCTAAAAAAAAACTTTTGATATTCTGCCATGAACGATTCCTGTTCCTCGGGAATAATCATCCAGTCGTCCCTCCTCGCGTAGCCGCCTGCTTGCATCGTCCGAGAGTCCCTCCAGAAGTTGTACTGATCTCCGTCCACAGTGCCCAAAGTGTTGATGCCTCCCTCGAGCCATCCCGTAGCGATGTCCTGCAAAGGAACCCTGGTGGTGCCACGCGAATGCGAGGAACCAAGTGCGTGGTACCCTGCAGCCAGACGTTTTGCCATGAGTTCCGCTGGTGGTGCCATGCGAAGAGCCAAGAACCAAGTGCGTGGTACCCTGCAGCCAGACGTTTTGCCATGAGTTCCGCTGGTGGTGCCATGCGAAGAGCCAAGCGAGTAGCGATCCATTCGAGCTACGCTCCCCTGCCCCAGCGGTGCCAAAAGTTAGATTCCCATAGGCAGACGCGTTGATCAGTAGATGGCGCCAGACTGCTACAAGTTGCGCGACATAGCGTGATGTTGTGCGAGCCGTGATGAGCCGTCCGCAAGGTAACTTTATGTCAGGGTGCACGGTGCCAGATGGTCGGGGCAAGCCGTCAGTGCTCGTAGTCGTAGCGACGTGAAAACTACATCATGAGGCGCAGGCGCCCTGAAAACTCGCTGACCTGGGTGCCGACGGTTGTAGATCGTACTGCCTCCTTTGAGACTCCCCCGAATGCTGTTACCTCAACGCCGCGTCCAAGGGATGATTAAGCCGTTGGAACAAAAACCGCCCGGGCACATGGAACAAAATAAAACCCATATTAATTAGAAAAAAAACAATAAATGAATTAAAATTAATAAATCTTCTCTCTTCTTTTCCATTCTTTCTCTTATTCCTTTTATTATTAATAATATTATTTTTATATGTTTCCTTTCTTAATTAAGTCTAATCTTTTAAGGAAAAAAAAACCATTAACGTGAAAACAAAATCAGACTCAGTGCTGCCAAAAAAAAAGTTCTAGATAAATTCAAAAAATTACTACATAAAAAAAAATCAAAAAGAGAAAGTGACAAAATTAAATGTACAAAGAAAAAACAATATATTTAATAATAATATACTTATATTTAATAATACTATTTAATTTTGTGAGCATTAAACTTCAGTAAACTATTAATGGGCGAGGGTGGAATAATTTTATTTCAACATTATAACCTCGATCTAATTTCCTCTCCGAAGCCGGCAAATAATAAGAATTACAACAAAAAAACATGAACCCGTGGGATAGGCAAAAAAACTATTTAACAAGCAAAAAGAAAAAACTTTAAATTATGAAAATTATGTAATCAAACGATCTCTTTGAACCCAGCGGATGTTGACTAAAAGCAACTAAAAATCGAGAGCTGAACAATTTTTTCCAATTGGTGAAATTAATCCTGTTATACTCTAAAATATTTGCTACATCTAACCACCCCATAAAAGGGTGAGGGGGATCGATTCACTCGACGCCATCCACCACCGAAATTTTGTAACAGACAAAACAGACGGAAAAAACTGTCTACCTTTTTAAGTAGTAAAAAGGTAGATAAAAACCCCATTTTTCTTACGACTCCTTCTCCTCTAGCCGTTTTGCGTAGCGTCTTCACGCTCCTAGGCTTTACTGACCTCGCCTGCCCGGAATTGGGCTTAAAAGCACCGAAAGCGTGGATCTAAACAAGCGAATCGCCGCCACGATCCCAAGAACAGTTGCCACTATTACGAAAAGCTGACCCTGTTGAAGTGGGTTTGAGTTGCGTTTGAGTTAATTCTTGATTCCCCGTCCTTCAGAAAAGTCTGATAAGAAGATTAAAATTAAACAAACAAAAAAAATCTGAGAATCAAAGGATATTTCATCGTGGCCTGTAAAAACAAAATCATCGTCATAAGGATAAGATAGTTACACGTTTTACTTAATACCAACAATCCTAGATTGATACTATCCCCCAGGGTCGAATTTCCTCCTAAATCTCCAATCCTGGGGAGGCAACCTCCTCCAAGAGGAATCATGCTTCAACATGGATCCATCAAAATAATAATTAATTTTCAAGCAGACTTCCTTGTCGAACTCAGATTTAGCATTGTCCGTGTTTTTCCCCGAACAGCAAGTGCTGCGGAGGAAGCCTGGAACGGCACTTAAGCGGTCCAAGGAGGTTGAAATAACAAGAGAAGATGTACGGAAATGAACTGTATTGAGCCGTAACAGTCTGACGGAAGGAAACCGCTCGGTCGCGTGTGAGGTGTCGAGGATGTATTTTTCGACTGACTCTTGGCTGCAAAGGAAAGAGTTTCCAGAGCCTTTGTGATAGGTGAAAGTGGATGGGGCCCGCTGGGGAAAGTAGGTCATAGCCCGTGTCCAGGAGCGCGGGGGTTGGAAAGGGTGCCCCGCCTGGATGGATGACGCGGTAACCCCGAGAAACCTCGGTTCGCGACTGAACAGACTCCCCCCGTTGAACGGCAATAGCCGTTCGAAATACATAATAGAAGTAATGTATAACAAGGAGGTACTGACAAATAGAAAGTAATCTAAAAGATAATGAACAACTTCAGTTATTGTTAGATCCTAAATAGGCATAAGAGTATAGGATTTGAGATTGTATATTTAAAATTAACAAAAGTGGTCTTAAATTTAAGTTAAATGTAAAAATTAAGAAAATATTCGATTAACTCTTTTCTTTGTAATCCAAAAGTAAAACGGTTTTAAAATGAAAACTTGGGCAGTTGAAGAGGTATTTTCATTATTTTGCACCTGCGCAAAACGAGAAAATTAAAATGTTAATTTATTGGAAAGTTAATTGCGCCCAACAATGCTATTTTCGATAGGCAGAGGAGAGACTTTCTTTGTGCTGCGGCGAAACGTGCCATTAGCAGTTTTGACGGTCACTACCCTAGTGACGTTGTCAGGTCCAGGATGACATTGGACTACCCGACCCATGTTCCATTGAAGCGGCGGTAATTTTTCATCTTGCAGGAGTACCAGGGCGCCGGTTTGAATGCCGGGCATGTCTTTGGTCCATTTGTGACGTACCGTCAGCTCGTTCAAGTATTCTTGCTGCCAACGAGACCAGAAATGCTGCTTAACCTGTTGAATGTGCTGCCATTGCGAAAGACGATTGACAGGCGTATCCCTAAGCTCAAGATCAGGCAAGCTCGTTAAAGAATCACCAATCAGAAAATGACCAGGGGTAAGGGCAAGGAGATCATTGGGATCAGATGACATTGGGGAAATAGGTCTTGAGTTTAGGATAGCTTCTATTTCTGTGCAAAAAGTATAAAATTCTTCATAAGTAAAAAGTGCTCCCTTTACCACCCGCAAAAGATGATGTTTGAAGGATTTTACAGCGGATTCCCAGAGCCCACCAAAATGAGGCGATTTTGCTGGTATGAAATGCCAGCGTATGCAGTTTTTGGCTGCAAAGGCATGTACAGAGTTTTGATGTTTAGAGTCAGAAAATAGGGTTTCTAGCTCTTTCATTTGGTTATTCGTTCCTAAAAAATTGGTTGCGTTATCTGAGTAAATGTCGGAACATAGTCCGCGGCGGGCTATAAATCGCCGAAGAGCGGCTATGAATGAGTCACTGGAAAGGTCCGTTACCAATTCTAAATGAACCGCCTTTGTGACGAAACACACGAAAACAACAACATACGCTTTCACTTGATTTCTGTTGCGATATTTTTTCTCTTTTAAGAAGAAATAGCCGCAGAGGTCGATCCCCACTCGGCTGAATGGGCGAGCTGGAGTCACACGCGCGGCGGGCAGATCCCCCATCAGGTAGTCGACCGAGACAGGCTTGAGCTTGGCACAATGAACGCATTGCCTTAGGATCTTCCGAATCGTATTGCGTCCGTCCAGCACCCAAAACCGTCTGCGGAGAGCGTACAGTGTTGCCTGAATCCCTGCGTGCCCATGTATCGTGTGCTCGGCCTCGATGAGCAAACGAGTCACATGGTTATCCTTTGGAAGAATTAAGGGGTGACGTTGTTCAAATGGCAACGCTGCGTTTTTCAACCGTCCCCCTACCCGAATGAGTCCATCCTTGTCTAAGAAAGGGTTTAGGGGCTGTAGACGGCTGTGTGATGGGACCGGTTCCCCCTTTTTGAGATAGTGCATTTCTTCATTGAAATTGGAGTTTTGAACTGTATTCATTATAGTTTTTAAGGCTAAGTTGAGTTCGGTAACCGTAGTGCCGGAATTTTTTATGGCTACCTCTCGCGCTGCGTCGAGTAGAACGTGACCGTGTTTATTTTTGTTTTTCATGCGTTTACAAAGGGCAATGATTTTTTGAAGTTTGAAAATGCATGAAAATTTCTGAAACAATGAGGGGTCAAATGTTGTTACGGCAAAACATTGAACCTTTTTCTTTTCAAGAACATTATTGGGTTCGGCCACGAAGTTTGAAACGGGCCATTCACTTTCAGGGTGGCTGAGCCAAGGAGGGCCATGTTGCCAGATTGATTCCTTGAGAAAATTTTTCGGCAGCTGACCACGCGTCATCAGGTCAGCTGGGTTGTCAAACGTGCGGACAAAACCCCAATTTTTTATATCCGTTTTTGTTTGAATTTCGGCAACCCTGTTGGCCACAAAAACTTGCAAGGATGCCGGATAGGTATGCAACCAGTTTAGCACAACAGTAGAATCGGTCCAGTAAAATATTTGATCAAAGTTTATAGGTATTTGCTCCTTTACGCTTGTGCTTACGTCCGCCAGGAGGCGCGCGGCGCAAAGTTCCAGCCTGGGTATCGACACAGTTTTTATGGGTGCTACCCGTGATTTAGCACACAGTAACGTTGTTAGAATATTACCATGAACATCGATAGATCGAACGTATAGGCAGCATCCGTACGCTTTTGTCCCTGCGTCTCCAAAACTGTGTAATTCAACGCGAACGGGGTGCTCAATTAAAATTTTGCGACCAAAACTTAAATGATCTAAAAGGGATAGTTGATGCCGATATTTAAGCCACACCTGGCGCAAACTCGATGTTAATGACTCGTCCCAGTGTAACTTTAATTTCCACAACTCTTGGATTAATATTTTGGCATATATTATGACTGGACCTAAGAGGCCCAAGGGGTCAAATATTTTTGAGATTTCGGAAAGAATGGATCGTTTTGTAACAATATGATTCAAAGGTAAGTTGGCAACAGTGTACGTGATCGAATCGCTATTAGCATCCCATTTCAGTCCAAGGGTGCTAATTGTCGAGTTGCTTAAAACCAACTGTTTATTGATTTTCTCCGGCGGTAGATCGTGTAAAACTTCAGGTACATTTGATGCCCATTGGTAAATGTTAATACCCGCCCTGCTTAAAATTTCAGTCAGTTGCTGTCGCAATAGAACTGCGGCGGTAACTGTTGGCGCCCCGGTTAGCGCATTGTCAACGTAAAATTCATTCTTTAGCACCTCAGCGGCGAGCGGAAAATTCTTCCCTTCATCTTCAGCTAATTGATGCAAGCACCTGATTGCCAAAAATGAGGCCGGTGCCAAGCCGAATGTTACCGTGTTGAGTTCATAAGTTTGAGTGCGACCTTCAGCGTCGGGCCAAAGAATACGCTGATACTTACGATCCTGCTTACGAACCAAAAATTGCCGGTACATTTTTTCAATGTCACCAGTTAGTACCGTGTTATGTATGCGGAACTTAAGGAGTTGACTGAATAGGTCAGGTTGTATGGTTGGCCCCACACGGAGGGTTTCATTGAGGGATGGGCCGTCGGGGAAGGTTTTGGCTGAGCCGTCGTAAACCACGCGGACTGCGGTCGTTAGCGAATCCTTCGTCACTGCATGGTGGGGAAGATAGTATCCTTTTTCCCCTCCCCTTACCTCCACTGGCGACATGTGACCGAGCGTGAGGTATTCTTTCATCACAGAGCAATATTTTTCTTTTAATTCAGGGTTTAATTGGAGCCTTCTTTTGAGGCCGGCTAACCTTTTTTCGGCCATTGACCTGGACTCCCTCAATTCTGTTACCCTTTCGTTGAAAGGTAGAGCAACAACATAGCGCCCCTCTGAATTTCTGGTTATGTTGCTGCGAAAGTGCTCTTCGCAAAGTGCTTCTTCCTCATTTTTGCATTTGGTTAATACTTCCATTTGAGGAACTTCCTCCCTTTCCCAAAATTGTTTGAGGTCGAAATTAAGAGTTACGAGATGGCAGGAGGCCATAGATTGGGCGCTTTCCGAGGGAACGCTCCCCCCGATGACCCACCCGAGCATGGTTTTTTGCAAGTAAAGATCCAGACCACCAGGCTGGGAGAGATTAATTTGCCCTTGGCACAACATAGAGAGCGCTGTACCTGAGGCGATGAGAATTTCAGCTGGGGCAGGGCGGTGAAATTCTGGGTCAGCAAGCCGTATATTTGAAGGTATTTTCATCAAACGCCTATCAATTGGTTGATCGGGAACCAGGCCCGTAATTTGATCAACTGTGCGAAAAGTCAGCTCCCGTTCGTATCCATTGTAACGAGACCTAATAATGGCGGACACGGTGCCCCCCGAAATTGTCGTTATTGAGTTTAAGACAGAAATGGGAGAGGGGTCCTTCCTTACCTTCAAACCTAGCCGTTGCGCTAAATTTATAGTCATAAAATGCATTGAGGAACACGTGTCAACAAGCGCCCGAGCAAGGACACTTTTACCGTCATAATTGCTAACGTTAACCAAGGCGGTCGTAATTAACTCACTAGTTGGAGTGTTAATAACACCAGCAAATTTCGGGGATTCTGGCTGTGGTTTCTCGGAATTTTGACAACAAAGTAATGTGTGATGCGTATTGTTTTTACAAATTTTACAACGGTGCTTAGACTTGCACAAGCCGGTGTGATTTCCGAGACAGTTCATGCACAGGGATTCACGTTGCGCAGTAATTTTTCTGTCTTCTGTGGACATACTCTTAAATTGATCACACCAATACAAAGGATGCGGCTCCGAGCAAAGGGGGCATGTTTTTTTTTTGTCAGACTTGGCAGGTGCGCTAGTCGCACTGAAATTTTGCGCGGGTTTTTTTACTGATGGGACCGGCGAACTGTTGTTGTTATAATTTGAGCGATATGACACTTTAGCTACATTCTTACAGGCAGAATCGAAGTTAGACAGCTCCACTGAGCTAGCTCTCCTTTCTAAAAAGCTCAGCAAATGCGTGTAACAAGGCATCTTATTGTCAGTCTCATCTAAGGTTAATTCCCACTGCCAGGCAGTGTAGGGACTGATTTTGGTTAAAATGAGGTCAATTAAAGGTACACTCCACTGATCCACCGGTGCACCTAAATTTTCCATTGCTTTCAGATTTTGATTGAATAAGTCAACTAGCTCACCCAAAGAAGTGGGCGTGTCCTTGGGCGATTTGGGGTATTCCCGCAATTTCGTCCAGTGGGCCCTAAGAGCACGACGTGGAGAGTCAAACTTTTTCTTAAGGAGTTTGAGCGCGCTTTCATAATTTTCTGGTTTAGTAGTTAGAGATTCGATTAAACGTGCAGCTTTGCCCGTACAAGAGCTGCGCAAAAAATGAAGTTTGGCCGATGCAGAAAGAGCCGTGTCTTCGTCAATTAATGTAGAAAAAAGGTCATAAAAGGAGGCCCAATTTTCGAGAGTTCCGTCAAACTTTGGTAAATCTATCTTCGGTAATTTTACATGGCGATCAGAATTTTGGGAGGAAGCAGCGGATTGAAATGATGCGCTGTTGTTCGACCTCGTGGATTCACCGTCATCAGAGACAGCATATTCACTCAGCAACCCTTTAGCTCGAGCAACAGCTACATCAAAGCGATCCTGTATGACTTGCCGTTGGTCTATCTCTCTTTCGTCGAGGTCTTCGAGTTCCTCTTGAATTGGGTCAAATTTGTCAAAGCCTTTTACAAAGGAATCGAGATATTGCTGTAGTACATACTTGTCCCGATCCACCTCTTTATCTCTCCACTCATCTAGCTTTTTCGAGAATGATGTAATTCCCCCCAAAATGACACCTCTTTTGCGGTGGAGGGCTTTGATTTTGTCAGCGTTTTCCGCCATTTTGCTTAAGGAGTAAAGATTAAAATGACGATAATTAGAAAAATATGATTTAAAGCACGTAGAAGCAAATCAGTAAGAAAAATGGTTGACGACAAAGAAAACAAAACAAAAAATCTCGTCGGGTTCAAGGAACTGATGCCTGATTGGTGACGTTTTGCAAACAAAGGTGAAAAAAGCTAACGAGCTTACTAAATCAAAGAGGATAGTTATGCGCATGCATTACGATCGCAACAGACCTGACACGTGACCACAGCTTGGCTAGTAGGCCCAGTTCTTGTCCGAATGCATTTCACACGATTTTGTCCAGGTATTGATAACCGTTGAGTTCACCTTTGTTTTGTTTCCTTCAGGAAATCGCACTATTTCCGAATGCTAGTTGGCGTAATTTCACGTGAAAGCCCGCCTAGTTGGGGGCATGTTCGCACACGTTGCCGCGTGAAGAGCTAGTTGCTCAAAGACACACGACGTAACACCATGGAAAGGCACTTAAAGGCGCGAGTTGTGTACGAACTCTTGTGGAAGTGTAACGCACGATCAAGTTTTCCGGCTACAAGCGTTGGACGAATTGGCACAAAGTTCGGAGTCCGAACGCAGCGATGGTTTCACTGATTTCCGAATCTTCGCGATTTTCGTTCCACAGGTACGCGGCAGTATCCGGCCCGAGGGACCAATGTTTTTCCCCGAACAGCAAGTGCTGCGGAGGAAGCCTGGAACGGCACTTAAGCGGTCCAAGGAGGTTGAAATAACAAGAGAAGATGTACGGAAATGAACTGTATTGAGCCGTAACAGTCTGACGGAAGGAAACCGCTCGGTCGCGTGTGAGGTGTCGAGGATGTATTTTTCGACTGACTCTTGGCTGCAAAGGAAAGAGTTTCCAGAGCCTTTGTGATAGGTGAAAGTGGATGGGGCCCGCTGGGGAAAGTAGGTCATAGCCCGTGTCCAGGAGCGCGGGGGTTGGAAAGGGTGCCCCGCCTGGATGGATGACGCGGTAACCCCGAGAAACCTCGGTTCGCGACTGAACAGTCCGTGTAATTCGCAGTAGTACAGCCTCGCACAAAATGACCATTTTTTACAATAGAACTTACAAATTCCTCAGGGAATATTTGTAAATAGTGCAGATATTCTTCCTGAGTTTCACATGCTTCTGGTTTCTCGTCAGATTTGCAAATTCTGAACGCGTCGGGATCTCCATGCTCCGTAACAGGCTCGACACTCCCTCCGTTTGTGCCAATTTCCGTGGAGGTAAGTATCTGAAACACTGCTCAAAGATGCATTAGACCCAAAATTTTCTTCCTTTGTCAAAAACATCTCCTCAAACTCAAGCACGACAATTTCCATTTCTTGCCTTTGTTTTGGCGATAGTTTTGGATTGATATGGATGCCCAGGTTTTCAATTCTTTCGACGTTGCGCGACGTTTCAGTGTTTATTTGGTCGAGAGTTTGCCCGAGTTTTGAGATTTCCGCGTCTTGACCTGAGTCAAGTTCATGAGGCGTGTCGTTGTTTTGAAAACACTCGTACGCGTCACATAGTGATCGAGTTACCTCGTTTATCTCCCAAGTCGCGGTTTTTTGTTTTGCTTCGTCAAAGCCCCGAAATCTAGAGAAACTTTCCTCGTGCGGATTGTTTACATTTTCAATAAAATTCAGCTCCAAATCTTCACTTACTGCTCGATTTTTGAAAATTTCACGCTTGTTTCTTGTACAGTCCGAATAGTCCGGAAATACATTTTCTTGACCTTTTACCAAAGTTTCCGAGACGTCATCCGGTACTAAGTTTTGACGTCTATGTTCCAGGATGAATGGAAACTTGGCGATAGGGCGAGGGTGTGGATGGAGGGTCCAACATTGTGATTGGTCGTGATTCCAGCGTCCGCAGTGACCACATCTTATTCTAAGGGGGGCACCGTAATTGTTTTGACCCATGTATCCATTACGGCCTGGGTTTTGACTACTCGTGATATTGTTTAAAACCGTTTGAACGTTATTCGTTAGAGATTCCATCTCCGACTTAAGTTGTTCTAGTTGAAATCCCCATTTTTCAAACCGAGCGAACCCCACGTCTACTTTCACGGATAGAGCGCTGAGCCCTCCCTCCACATCTTTTAACCTTTTTTCGTATTTTGCCTCAAAATGATCATTATTATTAATGTTTGCAATTGTATAAAGTTCTTTATCGTTACTTGCTATTTTTCCTGTAGACGAGTAACTTTCGCCCAATGATTGTTTTGCCAGATTCAAATTTCGCTCAAGCTTCTCCATGTCACTGTTGTCACTCATGGCAATGGCTCGTTTGTATCTCTCTTGAAGCCCTTGGATTGTTTGCAAAATAATGAAATTTTCCGGAAGTTTAGTGTTTAATCTAGATGCTAAATATCTCATATCTTCATAGTAATCATGAGGATTTTCTCGTTCCCCTTGTTTTCTTTGCGTGTACAGTAACCAGTCCTTTTCTACCGATTTGAATTTTTTCAGTAATTTCTCTATAATTTCTTCGAAAGTTTCGCATGCTTGGAACTCCGCTCTCTCATTTTCATAGAATTTTCTTGCTCTTCCTTGCAAGCAGTTCCACAAGTAGTATTTTTTCTCCGCAACTGAATGCTCTCTTAACTGATCCTCATAATTAGCGATGAAAGTCTTAATGTTTTCGTCATCTCCGCCCGAAAATGTTGGTAAAGCTTCAACCTTGACTTTGATTTGGTAGTTGTTTTGGTTACGTAATATCACGTCCAGTGGCATGATTGTTTCGTAGAAATGATGATTAATTAATCATTTTCCCTTTCGGCGTACATCGAACGAACCATCTCTTAACCAACACCTTATTTAAGCTAATAAAAAAAAACATACTCACCTTTTTGCATGATGCGGCTGTCTCGGCGCACTTTAACACGAGTTTTTACGATAAATTACGAAGATAAATACGATTTTAAATAACGATAATACACTTACACTGATACAATTACACTTTAATACAACGCGATTTTTACAATTTGCAAAGGGGTACCGGGATCGCTACTGATTAACTTTTTTCAAAGAAAGCGCGGCGCCTACACTATGTAGTGGGAACCCTATGGGGGGAAAATGGAACCACACTTTATATCTTATGATGTACACTATATTCTTGACAAGCTGCTCTTACAGGGGCTGGACCGGGTTATGTCTCGGGTCTTGAAACCTCACACCGACTAACCCCGCACGAGCGGCTTCCGCGAGCTTTTATGCCAACGCCCGAAGCTTCCGTGCCCAACTCCGACTTCCGAATCGCCGGAAGCCGGGGTCACTCTTGCCGCAAGCTCCGCGCGCGGACATAAACAATCGCGTCTCAAAAACTCGCATCTAACACACCTGACCCTGTCACTGGCATGGAAATCCGCGATATCTCACGACTTGCCATGTCCCCAAACCAACTTCCTCCAAGTGGATCGGTAAAGACCTCGCAGGTCTTTACCCGATACCACTACACTACCTACCACTGTTTGCCTACCTATGTGTGTTTTTCTTAAACTTGATTTTCAAAGGTGACTCATGTAAAGAGCAACTGAAAAACAAGATTTCAGAACCTGCCATTGCATTTCACTAACCTAAGACACCAACCCAACCTTACCATTGATATTCTTTCGCTTACACTGTATATTATTCTCCCACTGAGATTCGATATGAACTCAATTCAAAAATCCTTCTGAATTTAATTATACAGGTAGATTGGAATCTGGAGCTCTCAGTCTATCTGTAAAGCGCATTTACTAACATTCACTGCTGTCACAAGATATTTTTGCACAGGCAGAGCCACTTTCCACAGTTGATGCATCTCTAACGCCAAAGCTCAATTGTGACAAGTGGTTCAACGACCAAAAATTGTTACACGCCTCAATAAAAACCTTATTCTTATCTCAAATTGAAAATCTTGGATCACAGAGCACTCACCGAAGAATCTCCTTCCTTCTGCATCAGTATGAGAAGAGTGACGATACTTTGGAGCAATAACTTTGAACTAGTTTCAATAAATGATGGCTTCAGAATTTGAGTCATCATTTACTAGAGATTGGATCAAAGAAATAAGTCAGCAGGTCACGGTTGTGGCTGGAGTCACACTTCCAGTAGGACAACCAGGAAATAGATACACGGATAACACACAAATTCAAGAGCTATGCAGCTCTGATTGGATCAGATTTTAGATTTAATCGGTAGATTGAAATGAAAAAATTCGGTGCACTACTTAAAGGGAAGCAGGGTGCCTTATCTTGAAATCCTAGGCAAATCGTGCGGATGCAGTAAAAAAGTTCTCCGCAGATGATGAACTGGTGGGTAAGGCTATTACTCAATTGTAGCCTGTAAAGCTCTTTGCTTGCTTTGCTTCTGTAGTCATAAAATGTTGATTAGAGTTGCAAGAATAATCTGAAAAAGCAGTAATAAGCCTGGATTCCATCTGACACTAAACACCTTCACTAGAAAATAACGTCCTACGTTTAGCTAAATAAGGATAAGTAAGCCACCTATAACTGAAGGAATCACGTAAAAGTGCTTAAGCAACAATTATAGTAAAATTATGATTGTAAAAAATGTTGAATAATGGCAAAATTAAAGCTAAATCGTGGGATATAAGGACCAGTTGTTTACGAACGGTATGATAATAAATCCGCCATATTGCCGATCGCGCACCTGAAAATCGCATTTGAAGTCGAATTTCAACTAATTTCAACCTCCGGTTCGTTTATGCGGAGTGCGAAAACCTAGTCTTTAGTGTAAAATAAGGTTTCAAACACAAATTTCGGAAACCTACATTTCGTTAGTTCCGTATCGTTTATGCCGTGATTTGAACCTTGGTTTCAAACTCAGGTTTCGATTGAAGTTAGGTCAAGAACTCTAGGTTAAGAGGCTCGCACAGAGTTAAGAAATTTCATGAAAGATTATAAAAAGAAATTTCATTTAACACGCAGAATTCAGGATTAAACCCTTGAAACTTATGAATCTCCTTAAGTTCATTTGTATGCACGTGGTAAACTGTGAAAGGGAACTTTAGAAATGCCCAGAAAGTTGAG
The DNA here is from genome assembly GCF_918797505.1 of Bemisia tabaci. Classification (NCBI taxonomy): domain Eukaryota; kingdom Metazoa; phylum Arthropoda; class Insecta; order Hemiptera; family Aleyrodidae; genus Bemisia; species Bemisia tabaci. Next base: position 32,457,010 of record NC_092794.1, read on the forward strand.
TAAAACAGCAAAAACATAATTTTGAATTTTTTTTCTTAAATTTTGTTTGAACACACAGCGCACAGCCGTACCGGTTGAACACCAAAATAAATTTTACGGATGAAGTAAGACGTTAGCTTTCATAATTGGAGCAAAACAAATTTCTTGACTATAAAGAATCCGAGTACTAAGTACCCCCTAATAGTATATCCTTCTTTTTTTGTACAAAAGGGAGGGAGGGATCTTGAACTATCTTTGAAACAATTTAAATGATTTTTTCATTTGTCTCTGATTTTTTCAGAAATTAACAGTTTGAAATTTGAAGTTAGGGTCCCCGGCCCCCCTCCCCTTGATGAGCCAGAACTGCCAGAAGAGAAAGAGTAAGAGAAGACCAGAAGAGAAAAGCTGAGAGAAGACCGCGCTCCAACTGGTCTAATTGACGAATATTATTCTCTTTAAAAATAAAAACAAATTCTGTTAGAAAAAATAAGCATTTTTGACATTTTGTCGGTCGAAAGAAATTTCATTGGGAAAAAAGAAATTTCATGAAATTTCATTCGATGAAATTTCTTTTAGCAACTCTGCATGTGCGTGAAGGCCGGAACGAGCCCATCCTCTTTATCCGCCTTGCTTAAAGCTTACCACAGAACACATAAGCATATAAGCTTACATTATTATCAAGGCGGATAAAGAATGGTGGTCGCATTTCGATTTTGGCTGCCATCTTGAAGCGTTGTGACGTCAGGAGGGTATGGGTTATGCCGTGCAATCCCAGGTTGAGTCGGCCATAGAGTACATAGAGTCGTAATGTAAATGGGAGAGCTGGCGCCATGTTCTGCTCGACGAGTTCCGAACCCGGTGTGCGCCGAGTTCGGGTCGCTTTTTCGATACATTTTCGATCCAAAATGGCGGTGTGGAATACGTGGTAATTCCTATCTCCTTTGTTGTTGTTGTTGTTGTTGTTGTCATCGGATGGCCGGGTACCCGTGTATCGCAAACAATCGATTATGTATCGAAAAAGTGACCCGGCGTCACACAGGAGTCTCGGAAGTCGGGACATGGAAAATGCTTAAAAGTGGCGCCAGCTCTCCCAATTACATTACGACTCTATGTACTCTATGGAGTCGGCCCCCCCGGCCTCGGCCAGCCCATGTATGAACCCGATGTACCCGATGATACTGTGTGACGTCCAGAGGGCATGGACCAAGAGAATAAATAAGGACCCCCAACTCCGGTTAGCGCTGACATCAGCGCTCCCTGGCAGAGGGTGTAGTGAACTAAACCGATGATTGGGTCTTCCTGTTTATATTTCGATGCACCACCTATTCAGGCTTATCACTCAGTAGTGCTCATAGAAGTTTCTAGATCCTCGTATCCTCGTGGTCGCCCTGCAGTTTTGAAGAGTTTAGTGTGAAAAGTTTCCCATTTTCATTTCAATCTTCGTCAGTCTTCGTGTACATAAACTGGTATTAATGTGAAGTGTTATTTCTAACCGTTTTACTCAGCAGCAACTGCTGTTGAGAAAGCCAAAGGAAGTGTGTATGTAGTGTGCAGCAGGAATCAGGATTGTACTTTTAGCCGAAGGCGCCTCTCTGTTAAGTGAAATCTTTTTAGTGAGAAATAGTGTTGTACTGATAAAAATCAACTGAGTCACAAAATCAAAGATACTTGACTTCAAGCATTACCTTTAATTTGATTATTAGCAAGTCTCTTTTAGAGTACCTGTATAGGGAGAGTAGCGACAGATCGGTTCATGGAGGGCTTAGGGCCCAAAAGTGCAGCCACCCTTCTGAGCAACTTCTAACACACAAAATTTCACTGCCAGCCTACAGATTTCAATTCTAACCAAGATGGCTAAGAATGTACATAAATGAGCGTTCTTTCGCAAAAGTAAGTAAATTTATGCAAAAAGTAAGCCAAATACATGCTTTCTAAACGACGGTTCGTAACAATTGTATTTGTAAATCGCTCTGGACATTCGAAATTCATAGGTTGGCTGCCCTTTTGGGCCCTAACTTTATTCGCAGAGGCATCGGTGAAGGCCTGATGGACTTTCGGAGTTTCAGATCTGTCGCTACTCTCCCTATACAGGTACTCTAGTCTCTTTGATTCTGCGTCAGAAGTTGACTGAATCATCTTTGCTCGTGTTTTGATGAGATACTTCAAATCAAAGTCTTTCGCATTGACCTCTGCAGAAGGTATGTATCTATACAATTTCATTAGTTTGCGAAAGTAAAATGTATTAAAGTATCTACACAAATAAATAAATCATAGATAAACAAAGAACATTGCATGGAATAACATACTATAGAGGTACGATCGTGGACCGCTGTGGCGTTAGTTCACCGCACCCTCTGCCAGGTTCGCTGCGAGCGCGCGTTAACGGTTTTTAACACAGGTTAGCATAGGGAGTTGGGAGTCCTTATTTATTCTCTTGGTCCATGCAGAGGGTACGAAGAACGAGTAGCAAAGGTCGACATCGGCAATGGTCGATTCGTGGCGAACGGTCAGAGGTCGATTCGCGAACGGTCATACGTCGATGCCCGAACGCACCGAACCAATCGAACCTAGTTCACCATTGTGCATTTTATTTTACTTTTCATTTTATCGTTTGTTGCAAATGGAGCATTATGTATAGGCTGCTTGTCTTTGCCGTGGACGACACTAAAGACCTCTAAGTTTAAGTAGCTCTCTTAGCAGAACGAGAGCCACAATGGATCAGGAAATTCCATCAATGGTTGTAAATTAAACTAAATTTATGCTTTGTTTCTGACCCTTAAAGTAGATACCTAAGTAAACAGGTCTCGATTTTTAATTTGACCTCGACTGATGAGCAATAAAAGCCTAGCGTCACCATTAATGTCTTCCTTTTCTTCATCAGAGAAAGGCTATGTCCAATAATAGACTTAATTGAAAATGAACTTTGGAGAAACGTTCTCCTCTTAATTTTGCACCATGATTTGAAGAGAAAGGTCTTCAGGATTTTTCCATTCTGATACTTGGAGGGAATTTAAGTTTTTTTAATATCTTTTCTAATAAGACCCAGCTGGGGCGCTAAGTGGCTTTTTTTATTTATTTTTATCTTTTAATGTGATAAGACATACACATCAATGGTGAACCTAGAAAAATTTCCATTGTGCAAGGAATATGGATTGATAGCATCTCAGAATGGGTGCATTACATGCAATTTTTCTTCATGTACTGATCCGTTATGCTTCAAAATAGTAAAAAATTTAAGAACATCTGAAATGATGCAACTGCAGATAGGATTGTGGTTAAGTGATGTCACCTTCATTATGCATCCCCTTAAAATGGAAGGATTTATAGAATGAACTTCAAATTTCTTCAATGAAAGTGAAAAACTCTTATGAAGTTGCGTGTAAAAATCAATGTCTCATTTCTGTGTTTTCAGAAACAAGTCGCGGTGAAAATGCCTAATTTTTTTTTTAATTTCATGGAAAATAAACTTGATTTTTCTCGTCTTTGAAAGTATCATGTCTTACCGCGATGTGCAAAAAGAATGCTCGATAGGTACCTATGTCATAACTTTTTCCATGTTTGAATTAAAATGTTCCGATTAGGACTAGTGTGAGAAGTTCCAGTTGTACTTCTTTGAGGCTGGGCCTCAAGTGTTTCATCCTCTTATCTTTTTGTGTTCGTGTTTTCAGCACCCTGTCTCTCTTTAGTAGGGAGCCGAGGCACCCTTCTATGACTCAGTCTTGTCACGTTACAGTATGAGGAACTGCGCAAAAGCAGATTGAAGCAAAGGAAACTGTGTCGGTAGTAAATTCTAGGTATCCTACATGAATGTATTTATTTCCAAGTAACTCCTGTGGGTAACAAAACGTTGGCTTCCACATCAAGAATAAAGTTGTCAAAGTAGAGGCTTGAAAGCAACTTACAATGAGGTAGATGTAAAGACCTGTGATATTAAAGCGTATTAAAGGTGATAAGGAACTTTACCATCGAAGAAATCTTCAGTCAAGGCGACTATGACCATGGAGCAGAGACGTTTCCCTCGCTGTATAAGAAAATCTGCCATTAAAGTTTTTCAAGAACAAGAAAAGCTACAGTTTCATCTGCATTTTTCATCAACTTGGTTCTCAAGAAACCTTCAATGATCAGACGCAATGATATGCTCCTTTGGCGTGGTAGCGAGTGGAGATAATCTATGAACTGCTGAAAGACTAGGTACATTTTCCTCAAAAAGTGGATTTTTCCACCTACCTACGCGAAAGTCGTAGAGTGTCCACTCAATTAGGGCTCAGACTGAAAAAGAAATTAATTAATTAATTTAAACTGACTCAAAAACACTTCCGGATTGAACAGCTTCGATTAACTTCCCACCGTTCCGACAATGAACAGCAGTGGCTAGGCAAGAAATTACTACTAAACAGACACACTGCCAAAAAAATAATTTATCCGACGACATGCGAAAATTTATTCAGTGAAAAATATTAGACGTTCTTGACTATTAAATAGGTAGATGTACTATTACGATTACTTACGTCCTCAAAAGGGGTTAGTTTATAGTTTAATGAGAAACAATAACAAACTCGTCCGAACTCGCCCCGGCGAATGTTCATGACATTCGCGGCAGTTCGCGGAACCATTCGACCCGTTCGCTTCGAGTCGACGTCTGCCCTTTTTTCGAATTCGACTTCTGCCGATGTCGACGATTGAACTCCGCCCGGTACGAAATGCGATCACCATTCTTTATCCGCCTTGCATTATTATTACATATTCTGCGCTTCTAGCACGTTTGGGAGAACCCTGAAACTTTTCTTCTATCATGGATCGATTCGAGTTCTCTTCGGGTCGTTTACAACCAGAGGAATATCTTGTGAGTAAATTCAGCAATGTTCGCCTTTATGATGGGGATGAAAAAACTTCATTTGAACATGGTGACGTCTTATTTACAAATCTTCGTCTGATCTGGTGTCGAAACAGTAATGATTTTTCTATTCAACCAGTGCTTTCCTTATCCTACAGTTTGATAACCTATGTACTTATTGATGTACATTCTAGAAAGCTAAAAAAGAAACTCATCATCAATCTATCAGATACTTATAAGCCTTCAAATCCTGGCCCTGTGTTGACCAGTCCATTCAACTACGTAAAACTGTCTTTCAAAGAGAATGTGGACGAAAATTTTGTTGGAAACTTGGATGAAGTGATCAACGAGCATCACAAGAATGAAAGTTCGAAAAGTGGGAATGCTCCTACCAGAATCAAACTTCGCACTGGCATTGTCGGAATAGAACGCAGTATCCATGAGAAAAATAAAGTAACGGATGAGAGTATCACTGTAGCTTTCCAAGATTTAAGTAAATTAATGACTATGGCCAAAGATATGGTTGTGATCTCCAAAACAATATCAGACAAAATTTGTAATCATCAAGGTGAAATAAGTGAAGATGAAACTGTCAAATTTAAATCTTATTTACTAAGTTTAGGAATTGAAGATCCGGTAACACGCAATAGAGTTCAAAACGAAAACCAATTCTACGAGAACCTAGCTAAAGAAATAAGTAAAATTCTCCTAGGAACAATCAAAGAAATCGGTGGAATGATGGTGCTCACAGATGCTTACTGTCGAGTCAATAGAGCCCGTGGTTTAGAACTTCTATCGCCTGATGACTTTCTTAATGCTAGCAAATTAATGGATCAACTATCTCTGCCGTTGAAATTGAGAGTATTCGATAGTGGTGTTATGGTGCTTCAATTACTGTCTCATGATGATCAAATTTTAGTGAGGGAAACCGTACTCCTCCTTCGTAATCACTCTTCTATGTCGCCTCAAGAACTGTCTACATTAGTGAAAATTCCTGTGTCTCTAGCAAAAGAAAGATTAATTGTCGCAGAAAAATTTGGTAGAGCATGCAGAGATGAGAGTATTGAAGGCCTTAGATTTCATGTAAACTTTTTTTTAGAAAATAGATCCTGAACAATTCACTACTAATATTGTATGTCCTAATCTTGGTCGGAATGAAATAAATGATGGATATTTGGTACCAAGATAATGTGTTAGGTATTTTTTCATCAATAAACTGATTGCTCCAAAGTCTATGCCCTGAATTGTAAGAAAGTCCAGTTTCCATTCTCTGTACACTCTCTGAATTTTCAATTATTTCTCAATTGTTTTCTGTATTAATCGCAAATATTCTAATACAAGAAATGCTTCACACAAGTAATGTACGTACCTACCTCTCTATACTCAGGTACTTCAGAACAAAAGCAAGGACATCCAAGTGGATTCAATAAATTCCTGCAATGGAGACAAACACTGTTTGGTTTTGATGTCCAATAGAAATGTATACCTCTCGCGCTTTAAATTACAGCAGCCAAATTTCTTGCAGAATCAAATCTTCTTTAGGAATGTTCAAAACATGCCTGTGCCAGTGCCTCCATCCTCCATCCCCTGCTTAGAAAAGTTAGTGTCGTCATACTTTAAACTACCTCAGTGCCAATGGGCCACATGACAAGGTATGAATTATAACAGTACGTAACACGATTTCACTCCAAAAGTTTATGAGGAATACAAATCTCACTACGGGAAGTCTGGAAATCAACTTCTAAACAAGAAATTAATGTTAATAATTAGTTAAATTTCATCAATCAAATTAAAAAAAATACTGATGTCGTCATTTGTATGATCCCACTTCCATTCGATCCGTGTTTAGAATGCCTCTTACTTAATATCTCGTTCGGAAGTTGATTTTTGAACTTTCCATTGTGTAAAAAGTTTTCTTCGTAAGATTTTGAAGAGAAAACGTGTGACGCTTTCTTCTGGTTTAGACTTCGTTCGGACCTTGTCTAGTCACCCATTGCTTTGTTTTCATATGCATGGATTCCTTTTCCTTTTCGTTGAACCCCTCGCGGGCGGGAGACAATATTTCCCGCCCGCGTCTCCTAGAGTCCCTGTATACTGAATTACTGAGAGTCAAGACAATGTGAATCCATTTCTGATTGGTTCGACCGTATTTTAGGCCTTCACAGTGTCCAACGAACTACACCTCTAGAATGGCCGACCAGTGTTAGAGACCCGGAACGTTTTGAAGTTGATATAGGTTAGGTTTACTTGGGCTCACACAGCAGGCTGCCATCTAAACCCATGTCAGACGCTGCCCACATTTTGCCGAATATTGTTGAATAAAGTGATAGCAATGAAAAGATTGCATAATAATCGCACCTCCAAAGGTTTTCTTAACTCAAAAAATAGGAACTTTGAAAGCAAACCTCAAAAAAAATGAAAGTTTACTTAGGTTGAAATTTTTACATGTAATCCTTATGGGCAAGACGCAGCAGAAATGGAGATTGAGGTTAGCTATACTTGGGCTCCCACCCCCCTCCTGCCTTCAAAAACCGGCCCTTGCGCGTTCGGCGTTCCGCAGGTTTGCTATCTCGCGGCCATTCTAGAGGTGTAGTTCGTTGACAGTGTCACAAACGGGAATAAAGATTACAGTTTCACCGATTGCAAAGATTATAATCTGGAATGGACCGGGGAATTACGGGTTCGGCAAGGAACAAACGGAATGAGGGAAGGAACGAAGAAAGGAATTCGAGAATGGGCCGATCAAAGATTACGAAAAACGTTCAATTTCTGTAATCTTTATTCCCGTTTGTGACTCCATGAGGCGTGTTGTCTTGACTCTCAGTATAAAGGGACTCTATAGGTGATTTGATGGACGCCATATTTAGTATGGAATTATTTCCGTAAACCTCGCGCGCGTTCACAAAGAAAGTCGGCGCGTGGTTGCGCCACTGGCGCGGAGCAATTCCATAGCGCGCGACCAGTATTCCTCCGCGAATATTTATGTAAACCTCGCACGCGTTCACGAAACCTCGCGCGCGTTCACGAAAAAAGTCGGCGCGTGAGCAGCAGAGTCGTCGCGTGAGCAGTAGAGTCGGCGCGCGCAAAGAATCTTCGCGCGCGCGAAAAAATCTCCCCGCGCGCGAAGTAATCTCACCGCGCGCGAAGAAATCGCCAATGTCACGACAATACCTCGCGCGCGCTGCTACAGAGCCTTAAGGTTTATCTACAGCTGCGTGAAGTAAGAAATTTCTCCGCGCAGGGGGCGCCACCGCTGTGTTTTAGAGTCCGTACAGCTCCACGTGAGTCCTTGAGCTTTTATAAAAGTTGAAGGAATTTCTGTTTAAATCGATGAGTCATAAGTTCTAGCCATAACATTCTTCTTCCTATTGACCCTTAAAACAACGTGAAAAGTCATTTCTGAAGCTCTGCAATTTGATCCCAGAAAAAAGTAGGGTTAAGCATGATGACCTTGATGTAACCAATCGCGCTTGATCGCTCTCAGCAGTTGGCAGATATCTCTCTCCCACCGTGAGCTGTCTTTCTCGCACTTATAGATATCCCGTAAGAGAAACTGGGATCAATTTACAGCTTTTATTATTAGACTTTCAAAGCTCACGTTTGTTTCTAAGGATTCCAGACGTATGCTGCTAGAACTTATGAGTCTTAGAATTTAAGATACCTATTGTGATATTTAAATAATCACTGATTTCGGAGTCGGATTTTAGCAGCGCGACGTGGTGGAATTTTTCGGAACTACAGCTGAAGATTAACCTTAACAAGGTCAAGACACGGCTGCCAAATGTAGATTTAATTTTAGTTTAATAGTAGGTTAGGTTAGTTTAGGTTATGTTAGGTCGGGTTAGGTTAGGTTGGGTTAGGTTAGGTTAGGTTAGGTTAGGTTAGGTTTTAAACTTTAATTAAAAAAACGTTTGGCAACATACAACCTTGAGCCATGCGATCCTACATGGCGCGCGGCGGGTTTGCTCTCGCGCTCGTCGAGTTATCACACCTCGCGCGGAGAAACACTGACAGCGCGCAGCGATACCTATGTCGCGGGCGTCGAGTTTTACTTCGCGCGGAGGGAATACTGGTCGCGCGCCATGGAATTGCTCCGCGCCAGTGGCGCAACCACGCGCCGACTTTCTTTGTGAACGCGCGCGAGGTTTACGGAAATAATACCATTTTAATAATTCCATACTGTTTTAGTGTTACGTCACATTTCGAGATTGTATATCGCGATTTTAGGCCTGGTGCCCTAACGTTGAGTCCCTTTACCTATACTGAGAGTCAAGGCCGAAGACATAAGCCTGGTTTGGCGCTGGGTGCTTGTGTGAGCGTGTAAATGAGCGCGGGAATCCATGGCGGCAAACGGAAATTTGATTTGAACTTGTTCTCTTGATTTTTCCACATTTCTTCTTTGAAACGTATTTTAAATGCCTAAAACGAATATATTTAGAAAGTTGGGACTGCGTCCCATTATAATACACCTACTTTTGCTCGGTAACAGGCAGTAATCTATACAGGGTGATCCAAAAGTCCCTTCCACCCCCTCTAACTTTTTACCTAATTGAGGTAAAGATTTGAAACTTGGGGGATATTCCTAGGTCCAAGGGAGCTACTTTTTGGCCCCCCTAAAATTTTCAAGGGGCCCCCCCTCGGGAGGGCAACGGACCCCAACTTTTAATTTTCAAATGGGAAGACCCCCTTTGTGATAGCTCGTTCGAAAGAGCATAAAAAACGACAACTTTTCGCGCAAACCCGAAGTCAATAGCCCAAACCGTTTCAAAATGGCGGCTGGTTAAAGTTAAAAATGGCCGAAAATTCACACCGATTATTTATCGATGGATTTTCGCGAAAATCGGTATGTAGGGGAATTTTGTCACGAGAAAAACGAATTTTGACGTTAGATTTTCAAAAAAACCGGAATTTTCAAAATGGCCGCCGGTTAAAGTTTAAAATGGCGGAAAATTTTCACCTCGGTTTTTTTCTGATGGATTTGCCTAAAACTTGGAATTTGAGAGTATTTTGGTAAAAAATAAACAAATTTGAACTTAGATTTCTAAATATCAATTTTTGGTCATTTTGAACTTTAACTGGCGGCCATTTTGGAAATTTCGGTTTTTTCGAAAATCTAACGTCAAATTCGTTTTTCTCGTGTCAAAATACCCCTACATACCGATTTTCGCGCAAATCTATCAACAAATAACCGGTGTGAATTTTCGGCCATTTTGAACTTTAACCGGCCGCCATTTTGAAACGGTTTGAGATATTGACTTCGAGTTTGCGCGAAAAGTTTTCTTTTTTTATGCTCTTTCGAACGAGCTATCACAAAGGGGTCTTCCCATTTGAAAATTAATAGTTGGGGGCCGTTGCCTCCCCAAGGGGGGCTCCCTTGGAAATTTTAGGGGGACCAAAAAGTAGCTCCCTTTGACCCAGGAACATCCCCCAAGTTTCAAATCTTTACCTCAATTAGGTAAAAAGTTAGAGGGGGTGGAAGGGACTTTTGGATCACCCTGTATAAATAAAATCGTTCGGGGTTTCACTGTAACGCTTATTTCTGGAGTTCTACACTGAAAAAAATGTTTCCTAAATACAAGGCGGAGCCGTCTTAGACCAAGTAAACTGGATACTTAAAAAGTATCGACAAGAAACGGAGGTTTGAACTAAGACAACGGAGTTACCTTGGATCAAGAAATAGCGTTTTCTCAATCCAACGCTCCACGTCCCCTTAAAAGAAGAAAGCGTTTACTTAAAAAAAGGAAACATTCCATGCCGTGAAAATATTTCCTAAATTTAAGAAATTATCGTTGTTTTGAAGTGAGTATCCGTCGTATTGATCTAGGTAAACTGTTTACTTAGAAATAGGAAACAGTTGCGTAACTCCCACGTGCATTTACTGGCTTCAAGTTAATGGTTTGTTTAAAATTAGTAAACGGCGTATTGGACGGGAATGCGTGTTTATTGTATTGAAACCAACTGTTGTCTTAGAATTAGTAAACGGGGACGCCCGGCATGAATGGATATTGCCTAACTCTCAGGCGTGTTTACTTATTTCTAGCCAATTGTTGTTTTAAATTTAGTAAATAGTCACTGCAGGTATGCACACTGCACCCATATCATATGTATTATTATTGATCAATAATAGCAAAAAATGGTTTAATTTATCGAATTTTTGATGAAAAAAAATTTTAATTGTATATCTGCAAGTATCGAAGAATCGACATGGCAAGTACCGACTTGCAAATTTTGGCCTACCTATCGGGATTTGAACCTGGGACCTACAGTTTACGAACCTAACACCCTACCTACTTAGCCATCGGGGCTTATGTCTACCACGGCCGAATTTACACTATATAAGTCATTGACTTAGGCTCTCACCATTATTGTGATAGTGAATATGCGTGAGACCTGATGGGTTAAGATTTTTTGAACCCGAAAAGATGAATTTGGAGCAAAAAAGAAATACGCGTGTTACTGTTGTCACTTTTTTTATGTTTATTTTTGTTTCTTTCCCATCTTATGTTAATTTTTAATCTCTTTAAAAAGAATTTAAAGCAATGCGCCTTTTTTAAAATTTTCTCTCTTAATTTTTTCTTGAAGAATCGCTGACTTTAAAAAAATAAGAATAAAGAATGAAACTCTTCGAAAATGTTTGTAACACAATAACTTTTTATTTATGATGACTGAGATTGTTACATTTTTTAAATATTACTAGTTCTATTCAATTCGATTATAATATTCAAGACTATTCTGGACCATTTATTAGACTTTTCTATTTCAATTAGAATATTAATCGTTCTATTCAATAATTCTAATTAATTCACATCGGGCGGAAAAGGAAGAATGTGAGCACTATAAAAGAAACATTAATAGTTCTAATTCCTTACTTTAAAAAATAAGATTTGAAAAATAAGCTTTGAGATTTTCTGGATTAAGGCATCTTTTTCCGTGGACAGTCACAATTTATTCATAAAAAAAGTTCAATCTTCGATTACTCTTATATTTTACTCAGTTTACATAATCACACGCGTGACGTTCTAATATTTTATTGTATAGCTGCACTTCATTTTCGTTACACTCTCTAAAGTTGATAGGAAGGTGGTAAAGAAGTGCTGGATCCACCCTATTTTGCAGGGAAACAAGGTAAAAAGGGTCAAATGCTTCAATTACGGTAAAAAATGTTGAGCTCTTATGAGTATCCGTACAAGACTGTGGAGTGAGGGGGGGGGCGGAAAGATCGGTCCCGACAGGCCCTTCGACCCAAAATTTCCCCGGACACAAATGAATCAAAGTTTTAAATATCAACAATTTTGCACTCGCAAATTCCTTTCGAAAATACAGAAAAAACTGTATTTTGTTTTCGATCCACTCCATCGTTGCGTTCATAAATCAAAGGGACCCGGAAAATCGATATTGAACAGTGTAAACACTACGTAGCAGCAGAGTTATTCGATTATCTTCATCTGTCAACTTGGTGGGTGACATGCTGAAAAGTATGATTCTCTCCACATTTTTTAATTTCTTCCTCGGCCCTTAGCATAAGCATGCATTTTATTTGACCCTTTTTGATTCTATCTGCGAGGGATCTTTCATTCATCAGGACAGGAAAAGTAAGGAAGAAAATAAGTAAAAAAAATTGCGATTTTTTAGTGTGAGGAAATACATTGTCCGATGAAACTGAACTGAGGCAATGCAAAAAACTCCCGGCTTCAATCTACTTAAGTATTTAAGTCCTCTTTATGAGGCCCCCTTCATTTAAAAATAAAAATTAAAACTTCAAATGCACAGTGCCGATCTATTTAAAACAACGCAAATATTTCCTCTTCCTCTCCTTCTTTACTTCTTTATTTATTCAATTTTTTGTCGACGCCGAGCATATGAGTGATTTCTCAAAGGACACATTAAATGAATTTCTCCCTAAAGAACAATTATTTTGTAGACAAATATAATGGGCATCTTGATTTTTTAACTTCCGTCTCCTTTTATTCCGTCATAAATGGTGTTGGTTTAAGCAGATGCTAACGGCATCTGGCAGCAATTGCATGTATCATTCTCATAGGAGGCGTCACCATCCGGTTTACTAATTTTAAGGAAACTGGTTTCTTCTTCTGACGTACCGTGTTTTCTTTCATCAAACAAGCTGTTGGGTTATTAAAAGGCAACAGCGTCCGGCTTATTGCATCCTCCCCCGCTGAGGGCGTTCGCCCCGTTTACTAATTCTAAGGAAACCGTTTTCTTCTTTCGACACAACGTGTTTTCTTCTACCAAGCAAGCTGTTGGGTTAAAAGAAGGCAACAGCGTCTGGCTTATTGCATCCTCCCCCGCTGAGGGCGTTCGCCCCGTTTACTAATTTTGAGGAAACCGGTTTCTTCTTTAAACGCAACGTGTTTCAGTGTACCAAGCAAACTGTTGAATTGTAAAAAATCAACGGGCGTATTGCTAATTGCATCCGGTCGCCTCGAAAGGAGTTAGCCCCGTTTACTAATTTTGAGGAAACCGGTTTCTTCTTTCGACACAACGTATTTTCTTCTACCAAGCATGCTGTTGACTTAAAAAGAGGCAACGGCCGGACTCAGAAGGCGTTCACCCCGTTTACTAATTTTAAAGAAACTGGTTTCTTCATTCAAGCAAAAGTTGGCTTATTTTAAAACAACGTTTATTTTATTTAAGAAAACACGATTCGCTTGTCTCAAGCGAATCATGTTGTCTTACATGAAGAAAACCGTTGGTTTCTTCCAAGTCAAACCCGCTTTGAAATAAGTAAAAAATCCAAGTAGACGCGTTTACTTAAATTCAGGAAATCTTTTTTTTCCGTGTCTACCGGACCGATTTTGACGATGCTTGACTCTGGTGAAAGCCCTTGACGTCCCGATGTCCGCAAAACTTTCAGACTTCCAAATTTTTTAGCCTCTTTCGCTTGAGACGCTCTTAAAGCGAAATCCACCCCTCTCCGACCTTAAGTTTCCGAGAGTTGCGGTATGTTTCCGTTGTAACGCCTTAATTTGAGAGAACTACCGGGGCGATTTTTACGATTTTTGGGTCGACTGCAAGCTTCTAGCTTCCAGATGCTCGCAAAACTGTCAGACTTCCAAATTTTTCAGACTCTTCTTCCTGAGACGCTCTTAAAGCCAAATCTACCCCCCTCCGACCTTAAGTTCCCGGGAATTGGTGTATGTTCCTGTTGTAACGCCTATTTTGAGAGATCTACCGGGGCGATTTTTACGATTTTTGGGTCGATTGGAAGCTTCTAGCTCCTAGATGCTCGCAAAACTATGAGAATTTCCAATTTTTCAGCCATATCTGTGTAAACCGCTGAGAGATGCAAATAGACCCCTCTCCATATCACTACTACACAGCCTTCACCCAATGCCGAAGGTCAAACTCGGACTCTGTCTCAGCACTGCTCTGTCTGAATAAAAGGAAGCCGCCACTGCTACGTGGTTCCATAAAACTGTCGAAGCGGCGCGATGACATGGGTTTTCCCATCCTTTTGTGTAACAACCCTCCAGACCGAGACTGCTCGCTACGGGATCGCAGACCTATTGTCTCATATGTCAAACAAAATCTGACCCTCAAAATTTAAAGACAGTAAAAATGCAATTTTTTCTATCATTCGGAAATTGTTTTTACAGTGTACATTTTTCGATTCGCGGTGAAATTTTGAGCAGAATGGTGGTCAAACTAATGAAAATACATTATTCTACGGTACACTAAGATCGATACCACAACTGCTGCATTACCTTGCTGAACGATGTTTCCGTTACTTATCAACATATCACGACGAAATTTAGTTCATTGTAATATACTTTTTTAGCAGAGCGTAAATTTACTGAGAAAGTTGAAATCGAATCCGATGAGAGAAATTTCATCAATTTTTTTGGAGCTCCACTAGGCCGAGCAGGAAGGGAAAAAAGGATGACGAATTGAGATCTATTGCTGCCGCCTGATCTCCTGACTCATTGTCGGCAGACAAGTCAAAACATGATTTTCCGACCAGGGATGCGACATTCAAACCTCGCGCTAATGCTCTCATTGTATTTTTATTGGAGTTATGTCCGAATACTTTGAAAAAAGCCGAAAATGGTCTCTTTTTTAAAGCGCAGTGTTTGCAATTCTGCCCTGCTAAGGAAGAACGACATATGAACATTCGAGAGTTGCCAAATTTTCTTCGATAAAATGTTTATTTTTGAGGAAAATAATGAATATTTTCCCCATGAAATTTTCAGACGTTTTAGATCAAATTAAAAACAAAATTATCCAAGAAATTGGTAGACAAGCATTCAAAAATTTTCCTGAAATTTAGTGGTTTTCCAGGGGAAATTTGGCAACGTCTGAAGACTCATACGGCGTTCTTCCTTACCACTGCAGAATTATGTTCGTCCCTCCCGTTACCCCTACATCAGCTACCTTTATCGAAGAGCAAAGGAAAACCGTGGGAAAAAACAGGAAACAAAATGTTTTCAGGACTGAATTGCTTCCTCTAAGTTGCTCCGAAAATCAGTCTATTCGTGTACGCTGCCAACTTAGCTGCATCCTGCATCTCGAGGGCAGCACTGATTAGATTTCGAAATCTCGCGACTTTTTGAGAGGTTGCCCATCGCTCATCTGCTTTCGTCGGATACGTTCTTTTACGGTTATGTTAGTTGATAAATGGGTACTTAACATAATCTGCTCAATTTTTCTTTCTTTTTTCACGGAACATTTCCGATTTGTGAGTGTCCGATACTGAGTGATACTATTTTGCCTCTGTATTCGCGAGATACGTTCTTTTGTGGCCGCGCCAGTCGATGAATGGATATTTAGCAATTTCTATTCATACTTTCTTTCCTTTCTTTATTTTTACGGAGTATCCTCGGTTTTTTAGTGTCCAACCCAGTGCGAGGCTACCGTACACCTATTTTCGCCAGAAACGTTCTACACAATTTCTACTCATATTTTCTGGGTGCAAAGGTGCGAGATTGTTGCGTCCTGTGCATGAAGTTTGTCTCTTTTTAGTGCGTCTACTAATTAATGAGTCCTACACAATTTCTACTCATATTTTCTGGGTGCAAAGGTGCGAGATTGTTGCGTCCTGTGCATGAAGTTTGTCTCTTTTTAGTGCGTCTACTAATTAATGAGTCTAATAATTTACACATTCAAACAATTCACTCGAATTTTTTACGCAGAATGTTCCTTGAGTGAGTAGCTAACAACTAGGAGGAGTAACTCCAAATTTACATGTATTTTGCCGGTCTGTGCCGAGTAACCGAAAATCCTTCTTTTATGAGGTAATACGTTTTGTACCCCGTTCGTTCATACATTTGCGCGAAATTCATTTGAAAATACATTCATTTTGTAACTTTTACGTTGTAACGCGCGCAATGTAAATCAAGTTGGAACTGTGTTTTCCTCTCTCTGTGACAGTGTATGAAAGTGCCCATTATTTTCTGAATTAAGTAAGTTAATTGCTGGAGTGTACCATTCATTTGAACATTCTGAGCAAGTGGCTCAGTAACTTTGACGGGTGCAAAGTTTAAATTTTACTATGGAGCCAATTATTCGAGAAATTGGAGGTGATGGAAACTGTCTTTTTCGTGCGATTTCTTTTTGCGTGTATGCTTCAGAAGATCATCATTTTGAGGTAAAATCGCGAGCAGTGAAGGAAATAGTGCATAACTGGAATGATTATTCACCCTTCATCATCGGTGATCGTGCGTACGAGCATCAAATCATCGACACCTCGGATTATGAGAATCTGATGCTGCTTGATGGCAAACACGGAGGGTATCCAGAAATTGTTGCGGCATCAGCGTTGTTTCCCGATTTTCAATTTCGCGTTTACAGAGAAGGTAATATGTATCAGTATTCAATTTTTGGTGACGGTCCACATGTGGGCAATTTATTATATTATGGCGGCGGAGAAAAAGGTCATTTCAATGTGATTATCTTCGACAATATCATTTCTTCTGAAAATCAACGTGATAATTGTGTAAATTATAATAAGACTCTCTGCTCACAGGACGAATCAGGCAATGATAAACCCATAAATGCTGTTGAATGCGTGAGAGGGAGGGAGGAATCATTGGGCGGTCAAAAGGGCGGGCGACCAAAATTGGAACGGAAACGGAAATCACTCCGTAATTTCAGAGAGTCACACGAGGTAAAAAACAGAGTAAGGCATTTACGGAACGTTGTAAAAAATGATTTAAGATCTCATGTTTTGGAGACTGAGCGACGAACACGTAAAAATTCTGATTCCACTTTCCACCCACGAGATTTATCAGGCAATGATATACCTATAAATGCTGTTGAATGCGTGGGAGGGAGGGAGGACTCATCGGGCGGTCAAAAGGGCGGGCGACCAAAATTGAAACGGAAATCACTTCGTAATTTCAGAGTGTCACGGGAGGTAATTAACAGAGTAAGGCATTTACGGAACGTTGTAAAATATGATTTAAGATATCATGCTATGGAGATTGGGCGCCGAACCGGTAAAAATTCTGATTCCTTTTTCCACTCGTGGGATTTATCATGCAATGATATCTCTATAAATGCTGCTGAATGCGTGGCACGGGATTTATCATGCAATAATGATATCTCTGTAAATGCTGTTGAACGCGTGAGAGGGAGGGGAAACTCATCGGGCGATCAAAAGGGCGGGCGATCAAATTTGACACGGAAACGGAAATCACTCCGTGCTTTGAGAGAGTCAGAAGAGGTGAACAACAGAGTTACATATCTTCGATGTGTCGAATCATTGTTTCAAGGCTCAAGTACGGAGAATAGATTAAGGCCGTGGAACGCACAGCCTCTTTCTGCATTTTCCTACACTGAATCGCTCGATTATGCAAAAAAGGCTGCAATCGGAAAAATGTGTCATTTGTGTGAGTTTTGCAATGCTTTAAAATTTAGTGATGAGCCGAAAGGCCTTTGCTGTTCGTCAGGAAAAGTTATTTTATCGTCATTGAGACCTCCCCCTGAGCCCCTCCAATCACTTTTAAACGGGGAACACGTAGAGTCAAAGCATTTTATGCATCAAATTAGGGCTTATAATTCAGCTTTCCAGATGACCAGTTTTGGAGCGACTGAAATATCCGAGGGACATTTTATGCCAACATTTAAAATTCAAGGACAGGTTTATCATTTGATTGGGTCTTTACTACCCCCCAATAAGGATGTGTCGAAATATTTGCAAATCTACTTTGTCTCTGACTATCGAGCGCAAGTTGATATCAGAATGAGCATCATACCAACTTTAAAGAGAGAGCTGGTAACTCAACTTCAGGAAATGTTGCATGGAATAAATCCGTACGTAGTGAGTTTCAAAAGTGCTCTGGAATCTATTCCTCAAGCAAACATTTCTAATTTTAAGATAGTCATAAATGCTGATAAGAAACCTCCCAATGAGCACAGGGGATGCTACAATGAGCCGTCTACCAACGAAGTAGCTGTTTTAATGGTGGGTGAAAATTGTGACAACCGTGATATTGTTTTACGAATGCGCGATAATAAATTAAAACGAATCTCGGAAACTCATCGCTCTTACGATGCTCTTCAATACCCATTGATGATTCCATACGGCGAGGATGGGTACAATTTTTTTATTAAACAGACAGATAAGAGTTCGGGGGAAGAAACCAATAAGAAAGTTTCTGCTCTTCAGTTTTCTTCGTACAGACTAATGATCCGGCAAGGCGAGACCAACTTTTTGCTGTGTTGCAAAAATTTGTCAAATCAGTTTTGGGTTGATCAATATGCAAAAATTGAAACTGAGCGGTTATTGTTCATACGATTAAATCAGAAAAAGTTAAGGGCGGAAAACTATATTCACTTGCAAGATGCTCTACGAGGGGACGAGGGGGGCGAAAATGTGGGTCAGTTAGTCATTCTTCCATCAAGTTTCACTGGTAGCCCGCGATATATGCACGAAAAAACCCAAGATGCTTTTTGTTACGTCAGGAAGTATGGACGCCCTGACCTGTTCATTACATGCACCACAAATCCAAGGTGGTCTGAAATTCAAGAAAATCTAATGACGGGGCAACTCCCGCAAGATAGGCACGATACCTATTGTATCGCGAGTTTTCAATTTGAAACTGAAAAAATTAATGGATTTGCTCACAAAACAGAAAATATATGGCGAAGTTCGGTGCCATATGTATTCTGTCGAGTGGCAAAAACGAGGATTACCTCATGCGCATATTTTATTGTGGCTTAAAGAAAAACTTCGGCCGGAAAAAATTGACACAATAATAAGTGCAGAGCTACCCAACCCCGACGGGGATCCATTAATGTTTGATATTGTGAAAGCGAATATGATACACGGGCCTTGCGGACTCTTGAATCCCGAGTCTCCGTGTATGAAAGATGGGAGGTGTAGCAAAGGTTACCCAAAATTTCTCATTGCTGAAACTATTACGGGTGACGACGGCTACCCGAAATACAGGCGCCGAGATGTCACGAACGGAGGCTTTTCGACAGTACCTAATTAAGGTGAAAAATCAAGTGATTGAAATTGACAACAGTTGGATCGTCCCGTACTCGCCAGTCCTATTAAGAATATTCGGAACTCATATTAATGTTGAGAGTTGCCAGAGTGTCAAATCTATAAAATATCGTTGTAAATATGTCAATAAAGGAAGTGATAGGGCATGTTTTGCAGTGCAAAATAATAAAAATGATGAAGTAATGCTGTATCAAAGTGCTAGATACGTTAGTACCTCTGAGGCTATTTGGAGGATTTTTTCTTTTTCAATGCATAGTAGGTTTCCGCCGGTTATTCACTTATCCGTGCACTTAGAAAATTTCCAGAGGATTTATTTTTTACCAGAAACTGTTCAGAGCGTACTTGAGCATCCTCGGAACACGACTTTAATGGCGTTCTTTAGGCTTTTTTTTTTTTTTTTTTTTTTTTTTTTTTTTGTAGTTCTTCCGGGAGAAAAAGTGGCGAATCTTATCGAAGATATGACAATTTAAGCATCTTGTTCCGCCGGCTGTGTGGACAAAGTCGGGGGTTTCGATTTCCATCCGTTTCGCACTACCACCCCAACATGGGGTGGGTTTCGGCCAGATGGTCATCTAGATGGTTAAACTATCATATGTTGGTTTAGGCTCTAATTTAGAAAGTTGCTCTGATCAGGAGCTGGCTAGGGAGATCGGGGACCGAGGTCGAGCCGACCAACTAAACCAAACTCACGGCTGCGTGTCTGCCCGGATAATGCCGGAATCATCCCTATTGGGGGATTTTTCTCCGGCTGCAACACTTAGTGTTGGGGTGGATTGGCTGTTTAAAGAATTGTTAGTTGCTATCTTGGTTTTGATAATTTTTGTTATGTATGTTTTAATGAGTTCCCAGTTTTCTGTTGAGTTAAGCATGAGACTCATAATATTTGTTGGAGAGATATCTGTATCTAATTTAGTTTCTAATTCTTTCTTCTTTCCCTCAATGTGTGTGCAGCCGAAGAAAGTATGCTCCGGCGTATCCGGAGCAGACAAGCATAGGGGGCACAAAGGGGAGGGAGCAAGCTTAAATCTGTATAGGTATGAGTTAAAAGAGCCGTGTCCAGAGAAAAATTGAGACAAGTAGAAGTCGGCGTCTCCATGACTGCGTTCAATCCATGGCTGAAGTGAGGGGAGCAATTTGTGTAGCCATTTGTCCTTATTTTCCATTCCTTCTTCCATCCATCTTTGGTTCCATCTTCTGTTGATGTCGATTTCTATTTCAACCTTATCCTCTGACTTTTTGATTGTGCGAAGTCTTTTTTCAATTAAAAGGTCCGTTGGTGGCAAATCGGTGATGACATTAAGTACACTATTACTGACAGTTTTGTAGGCTGAGCTTAGGCTTCTCTTGAGAGGTCTGATGGTGGTGGTAATTAGGTTTGTGTTCTTTTTCCTATTGCAGGAGGTTGCCCATATTTCAATTCCATACCATAGAATGGAGAGGATGGCATGAATGATCAGTCTTCTTTTAAGAAACGTTGGTCCGTCGATGTTTGGCAGTTCTTTAGGCTTTGTCAAAATGATAAGTTTTCAGAAACATTATTATACGAAAATGTCCCAGAATTTTACACTTTCGATAAACAATCAGGTTTGTTCAATCGAAGAAAAAAGGGGTTCTCCCGTCGAGGGATGGACTGGTGTTAAACGAGAGCATGTTATCGGCCGAGTTTACACGGTGCACCCCGCTAACAGAGAGTGCTATTACTTGCGCATGCTTTTGCACCATATTCACGGCCCAACGTCATTCCAGGCATTGAGGACCGTTAACGGTGTTCAATTTGAGACGTATCAGTCTGCGTGTAATGCACTCGGACTGTTAGAAGATGATTCAAATTGGCATCACACTCTCGCGGAGGCGAAGCTTTGTGATAGCCTGAGTCAAATGAGAAATCTTTTTTCCACGTTGTTAGTATTTTGTGGACTTTCTGATCCCATGTTTCTATGGAATAAGTATAAAGAAAGCCTTTCGGAGGACATAATGTATGGTCACCGAAGACTTTTTGATAGCTCTGTTCCAATATTTAGCAGATGGGTAGAAAATGAGTGTCTGAAAAAATTAGAAGAAATTGTTTTATCAGTTGGAGGTCAGCCGTTGAGCAGCTACGGGTTACCATCGCCACAAAAGGGTGACGATATGGGTCTGAATCAGGAGTATTTGCGTGAAATCAGTTATGATCAGAATGAAATGCAAAAAATTGTCGCAGAGAACTTAATAAAATTAACGGATGAACAAAGATCATTATACGATGAGATACTTTTAAGCATAAATAGTTCCTCTGGAGTAACATTTTTTCTAGATGCCCCAGGTGGAACAGGTAAAACTTTTCTAATTAACGTGTTGTTAGCTATAGTCTGTCCGAGATGGGAAGGTCCGTGGAAAGTCGGAATAATTAGCACTATTTTGCAGGGTGGGGGTGTCTCGACCCTCGTCAACTGTCACTTATCGATGTTTCGCGCACGCCGCAGCCACCGCACAGGAGGCTATGGACCTCGGAGCGGCGGTTTTTCCCGGGATATGAACCTGGAGCCGCAAATTCCTGTGCTAGGCGCCGAGCTGCGCGATGCGGCAAGCGACTCATAAGGAGTCAGCCCTCTGTGCGGTGCGCCACGACACAGGGTTGGTTCAGTGTCTTCATCTCTTACAATGGCTCGAACGCTACCCTTGTTTCTACATAGTGCAATTAATTCCGACTTTCCACGGACCTTCCCATCTCGGACAGACTATAAATTACGAAGTGATGGCAACATCGCGTTGGCGGTCGCTTCTTCAGGTATAGCACCTACCCTCCTCCCAGGAGGGAAAACAGCGCATTCTGCTTTTAAAATACCAATTGACCTCAATAGCACGGACACCCTAATGTGCAGTATAACGAAGAATTCAGGTAAGGCATATCTGATGAGGAAATGCTCATTTGTCGTATGGGATGAGAGTACAATGGCACATAAAAAGTCGGTGGAGGCAGTGGATAGGTCACTCCGTGATATCATTGGTGTCGACAGTCCTTTCGGTGGAATTACAATGTTGTTTTCAGGCGATTTTAGACAAACACTACCTGTTATTTCGCGAGGCACAAGAGCTGATGAGGTAAATGCATGTCTAAAGCGGTCTTACATTTGGCAATTTGTTCAGAAAAGGTCCCTAACAATCAACATGAGGGTACATCAGTTAGGTGAAGAGAGTGCCTCGAAACAGTTTGCTGATATGCTATTAAATATACCTATAGGTAATGGTGACATTGGAGATGCCAATGGTATGATAGGCGTGTCAGAAACTCTTGGTGTCGCAGTTAATTCAGTCGAACACCTTATTGATGAGATTTACCCGGATATTGAATCATCAGAAGCAAAAAATGATTCTTGGCTCTGGGTCATTCCACGTCAACTGTGCCAGGCTCGGAACCCGACCCCCTCCGATTTGGCTGAAAATTGATATACGGGGTCTTCACATCATTATAAGAAACTAATTTGAAGGGTTTTCCCATCCGACGCCCCGTTCGCGAGATATCGACCCTCAAAGATGGGGTGAATTTTAGCGATATTCAAAAAAGCCCGTTTTAGCGATTCTCATTTTCTCGACTTCCCTCTCTTTGACTCTCCATAGCGAGACTCTGTATCAATCCATCATACTTTGAAAGAGTGTTTCTAGACCAATTTTTCATGTAGATTCTGAATATGCCATCAAAATTGAGCTAAAAATTATTTAAACGGCCGTAATTTAGAGTTTTTTAAAATTTACGATTTTTTCGCCATTCAATGTTCAAACTGAATTATCTAAAAAACAGTCTCTCCGATTTTCGATTTTTTTTTTATACTTCAAGCTTAGGATATATACTTTCGGTTGATATACTTTTTTCAATTGCCATCGGACGGTTAAGGGCCTAAAAAAATTCAAATAGGCCAAAAAAGGTCAAAAATTGGTAAAAAAAGACGATTTTTTACATTTTAATCCAAATATTTCGATAATGAACACTTCAATTAACGATGTTTTCCCCCAGTTTACCCTCTAAAATGTATAAAATCAGACTATCGACGCTTTCCATACATTTACCGATCGATTAACGGCCTGATGGAAACCGGAAACCGACCGAAAATCCTCGAAATTGACGCAAAAAAAACGATTTTTCACACCGTAACCGGATGCTTTCCATAGATTGTGACTGCAATTTCCAATTTTCTCTCTCTATTTTAACCTTAAGGTATATACTTTCGAGTAATAAACACTTACTAACGTGCATCGATGGGGCACGGATTTAAACGGAAATGAAAACCGGCCGGAAATGCTCAAAAATAACGGAAAAAGGCGATTTATTGCATAGTCAGGGAAGCATGTGTTCGAAAATTACGTCCCGTTTGCACGTTTGTGATGCAAGTTTACTCCTTCATTTTGGTCCCTAGAATGAGAAAATCTTTGGTGGACTATCCGCTTTTGATGCCAAGGCCCCAAAAACAAGATGGCGGCCAAAATGGAGGCTGAAATTGAAATGTTGGTGAAACGGCACAAAACGTCAAGAGAGATGTCGATCCTCATGTTTTTTGAATCGTAGATTCCAAAAAAATTGTCATACAGACCCCTCGACCCACGGAAATGACCAAAATCCAAGATGGCGGCCGATTTTGGCTCTTTAATGGCTAAAACGTCAAATGAGGAGGAAAGAGAGGAGTAAACACCCCAGATATCTGTTTTCGAGGTCACCGATTCCAAAAAAATAGGAGAAAAAAACATCTCATGCCAAATGGTACTGATTTTGACCATGCAAAGGCCGAACTCGGCAGTCATTCTGATTAGAGTGTTCAGAAACACTCTATAATCGGGACCTCTCGACCCACGGAAATGCACAAAATCCAAGATGGCGGCGATTTTGGCTCCTGAATGGTTAAAACGTCAAATTCGGAGCAAAGTTCCAGCAAGTGTGTTTTGAGCCACTGAATCTGAAAATTGCGTTTATAATTCCCGACCACCCCTCAGTCTTCCAGAAAACTGACCAGGATAATGACAATTTTTCCGGGCGGAATCGACTTTTCCAGAAAATCGGCCTGTTGCAAAGTTTTGCTGGATCAAAAATAAGATTTGGTAGTACTATAGAAATGTCTCAAAAATCACGATGAGCGGATCGGCAAAGTCTAAAATGTACTCCTTACTTCACAATTTGCATAAGAAATTTGCGTTTTTTTAGCTTCCCGCCTCAAAAACGATACCACGGCAAAGGTGAACGTTTCGTTAG
Organism: Bemisia tabaci; assembly: GCF_918797505.1. Classification (NCBI taxonomy): domain Eukaryota; kingdom Metazoa; phylum Arthropoda; class Insecta; order Hemiptera; family Aleyrodidae; genus Bemisia; species Bemisia tabaci. Next base: position 32,481,508 of record NC_092794.1, read on the forward strand.
AGGAGTCATATTCCATCCAACCCCTGCTTACAAGGATACTACGCAATATTCAACATAGCTGACGCCAATCCACCAAAATGCTTGAGATGGGACGATGATTCTAACCACTTGATAACAATCGGCGTGTTTACACATTCACATTTTTCTCGCGTTGACAGATATCCGCCGTGATTGACCTCATGCTCTCCTCTACTTGCGCGCGGAAGCGTCTGCCATGTTGAGGAGGGATTGAACGGAACGACTCCTCTAACGAAATGTTCACCTGTGCCGTGGTATCGTTTTTGAGGCGGGCAGCTTAAAAAAACGGAAATTTATTACGCTAATTGTGAAGTGAGGAGTATATTTCAGACTTTGCGAAAGCGCTTATCGTGATTTTTGTGACATATTATCTATAAGGAAAAACTCCAGGCCCGGCCCATTGCAGGGTGATGAGAAGGAACGGAGGAAATTTCCGCATTCAGCGCCTCATAATACGAAGGAATCACCTTATCTCGTCCGGGAGATTATTATATAGTAATTATTTGGATTTGCTGACTTCTAAACTCGACTTTCGATACTCAGCTATACCAAATTGCGCTTCATGTACTAGGCGTCATCTTGATCTTGAGCAATCACCACTTGGTCATCAGCAAATCCGAGAAACTGACAAAGGGAGGTGATCAGCAAAGCACTGAGTTGGAGGATGGGCAGCAGATCAAAGGCTGCGCGCACTATGGGTACTTGGGGGGGGGGGGGGGGGAGGGGGTGCGGTTGGCAGGATGGAAGAACGGATCAAGGGATCAAGGAAAGAAACATCCAAGCAACGAAGGCCACAGCGATGTTCAATGGAATCCTCTGGGTTCCGCGGATTTCCAAAGAGAACAAGAGAAAAATTTACAAAGTTGAAGTCAAAAGTATTCTTACATATGACAGTGAAGTTTGGCAGCTGAAGGAACGGACCCAAGGGATGCTGAGAGCTACGAAGATAGATTTCTGGAGGAGGTGGCTGTAGGAATTTTTAGGAACGATCGGGTTCGCAACGAAAGAGTGCGGCAGATCATGGGAGTCGAAAATGTCATGGTATTCGACGACATGATCAGACAGCTTGACTGGTATGGCCATGTTAATAGAATGACGGACGAAGGACTGCCAAAGAAGATGCTTGATTGGGTATTCCTCCCGGGAGGAGACGAAGTGGATGCCCAGTGAAAGGGTAGCGACATAGGGTTTTAGAAGGAATGAGGGTAAGCAGGCCCGCCACAAGGGTGGGGATACTGGGTCCATGGTACCGGGGCCCGGGCCTTGGAGAGGCCCGTGCCGCCCATGACACACTTTTTCATATTCACATGTAACCCTTGTCTCATAAGGAAAAGTGAAAAATTTTATAAAAGGTGAATAAATTTTCTGAAACTCGCTGGGGCACTGTAGAATTCCTTTTACTGCTATAGAGGTTTGCTTCTATTTTAAAGATTTTTAGTAGATAATGATATTTTTACAACTGTGCGCTCTAAACTTTAAGATATTAAAAATTATTTTTCTGGTTGTAAGGTGACCGGGGGTGGGGTGGGGGAGGTTGGTGGCAGTCATGGGGCCGGGATCTTAAAATTGGAACTAGGGCCCGAGGTGGGATGTGGCAGACCTGAGGGTAAGTGAACTCCCTGAAAGGCTTTTCGAGGATCGGGAACTTTGCTCCGAATTTGACGTTTTAACCATTCAGGAGCCAAAATCGCCGCCATCTTGGATTTTGTGCATTTCCGTGGGTCGAGAGGTCCCGATTATAGAGTGTTTCTGAACACTCTAATCAGAATGACTGCCGAGTTCGGCCTTTGCATGGTCAAAATCAGTACCATTTGGCATGAGATGTTTTTTTCTCCTATTTTTTTGGAATCGGTGACCTCGAAAACAGATATCTGGGGTGTTTACTCCTCTCTTTCCTCCTCATTTGACGTTTTAGCCATTAAAGAGCCAAAATCGGCCGCCATCTTGGATTTTGGTCATTTCCGTGGGTCGAGGGGTCTGTATGACAATTTTTTTGGAATCTACGATTCAAAAAACATGAGGATCGACATCTCTCTTGACGTTTTGTGCCGTTTCACCAACATTTCAATTTCAGCCTCCATTTTGGCCGCCATCTTGTTTTTGGGGCCTTGGCATCAAAAGCGGATAGTCCACCAAAGATTTTCTCATTCTAGGGACCAAAATGAAGGAGTAAACTTGCATCACAAACGTGCAAACGGGACGTAATTTTCGAACACATGCTTCCCTGACTATGCAATAAATCGCCTTTTTCCGTTATTTTTGAGCATTTCCGGCCGGTTTTCATTTCCGTTTAAATCCGTGCCCCATCGATGCACGTTAGTAAGTGTTTATTACTCGAAAGTATATACCTTAAGGTTAAAATAGAGAGAGAAAATTGGAAATTGCAGTCACAATCTATGGAAAGCATCCGGTTACGGTGTGAAAAATCGTTTTTTTTGCGTCAATTTCGAGGATTTTCGGTCGGTTTCCGGTTTCCATCAGGCCGTTAATCGATCGGTAAATGTATGGAAAGCGTCGATAGTCTGATTTTATACATTTTAGAGGGTAAACTGGGGGAAAACATCGTTAATTGAAGTGTTCATTATCGAAATATTTGGATTAAAATGTAAAAAATCGTCTTTTTTTACCAATTTTTGACCTTTTTTGGCCTATTTGAATTTTTTTAGGCCCTTAACCGTCCGATGGCAATTGAAAAAAGTATATCAACCGAAAGTATATATCCTAAGCTTGAAGTATAAAAAAAAAATCGAAAATCGGAGAGACTGTTTTTTAGATAATTCAGTTTGAACATTGAATGGCGAAAAAATCGTAAATTTTAAAAAACTCTAAATTACGGCCGTTTAAATAATTTTTAGCTCAATTTTGATGGCATATTCAGAATCTACATGAAAAATTGGTCTAGAAACACTCTTTCAAAGTATGATGGATTGATACAGAGTCTCGCTATGGAGAGTCAAAGAGAGGGAAGTCGAGAAAATGAGAATCGCTAAAACGGGCTTTTTTGAATATCGCTAAAATTCACCCCATCTTTGAGGGTCGATATCTCGCGAACGGGGCGTCGGATGGGAAAACCCTTCAAATTAGTTTCTTATAATGATGTGAAGACCCCGTATATCAATTTTCAGCCAAATCGGAGGGGGTCGGGTTCCGAGCCTGGCACAGTTGACGTGGAATGACCCCTCTGTGAACGAGCTATTTTAGCACCCACAAACGAAGAAGTAATGTATATTAACAATACCATCATCCAACGTTATCACGGTCAAGAATCTGTTTACAGCTCCATTGATACCGTCTGTGAGCAGGATGATGCCGTCCATTATATCCGACTGAGTTTTTAAATTCTATTATTGCTCCTGGGCTCCCACCTCACGAACTTACGCTTAAGTTGGGTGCGCCTATCATGCTTTTAAGAAACTTAAATGCACCAAAACTTTGCAACGGAACGATGAGACTGCGTATTAAAGCTCTACATAAATATCTTATTGAGGCAATTATTTCAACAGGTTGTGGAAAAGGTGAGAGTGTACTGATTCCGCGTATTCCGCTCATTCCATCCAACTACCCATTTCAATTCAAGCGCCTTCAATTCCCTATCACACTTTGCTACGCCATGACAATCAAGAAATCGCAAGGGCAAACATTAAGTATAGCGGGTATCAACTTACGGACCAACTGCTTCGCGCACGGGCAACTGTATGTTGCTTGCTCTCGAGTTAAAAGCAACAAACATTTATTTGTATATTCTCCAGGTAAAATTATAAAAAATGTCGTATATAAGGAGGCTTTGTGAGGTAATTTAATTGAGGTATCCAGCTGCATTTTCAACACTTTCCCACATGTTTTAATATCTTAAGGGAGGAGGGGTCCGTCAAGCGTTACGTAATTATTAAAGAAAGGTCCGGAGTCGCGTTACAAGAACAGGAGGGGGAGTCAAAATTGCCTAACAGTGCGTTACGTAATTTATGAACACTCTCTCATCAGAAACGCTAAAGCGTGGTAGAGCGCTTGTTACATTTGTAGTTTTCGTCATGAGGACGATAAATTTTAAAAGTACCTATACGAACAATAAGAACAATATACTTTGAGAGGATATGATGGCCAAATGCATGAGATGCTTTTCTTTATTGCAACATTCGAAATTTTCTCTTTTCTTAAGTCTTAAACTCTTCTACTACTTGAGCCACCCGACGTATGATTGTTTAAGTCTGTGGCTTTGGCGTGGTGTTGGCTGGAGTCCTGGAGGACGCCAGTGAGCTACTCCTACTGGCCAATACCGTGTGCGCGGGGCTTACTTAGTCATATTCCGGAGGGACTTTGCCTTTTTTACCTCACGATAAATCCCCCCCCCCCCCCCCAAGAAGAAAAATCCCCTAAAGGAAAATTATCCAAAATGGTCCTTGACAATTTGCGTAATTTCGTTTCTCTTCTGAAAATTTACAAAGAAGATCAATAAGAAACTGAAAACAGGTAAACTAATTTAGGGAGGAATGCCTTTCGAATTCATGCATTCATAAAATAATTCTTATTGGATTATATTATTTTATCATCATCTTGCAATCACGGCACGGAATACGGCTCGCTTGCGAGCCGTAAGTCACTCGCGAAGCGAGTGACCGGGGGTCCAGGGGGCGGAGCGGCTAAGTTTTGTTCTTCTTAAACATTGATATGAGCTCATTGTTTAAAATGTTTTTTGTTTTTTGTTTTGTTAATATAATTTTCCTGTTTTTCATCATTTTTTAAAATGGTTTAAAAAGGGCGACTCATCTTACACCAAAATTGAACTCCTTTGGCGAACAATGTACGTAGATGGTCAAATACTTCCTCTAAAAAAGTTTTTGGATTCAAAGCCTCCCAAAAAAGCCGATGTTGCCATATTTTATCCCCGGAAAACACAAAAAACCGAGTACCTATTTCAGTATTTGGAGGCTGTTCCTCACCGAGCTCATTGAGCAAATTTCAGCAAACCTTGAATTTTCATACGTTATGACCACATTACTAGTGATTATGTACATGTGTTTATCTATACAGCCTCCCACCGCGGCGCGACGTTATGCCACATACCATCGATAAAATTCGATAGAAATCCGCATTTCCTTAGATTTGAGCCATTTTTTCGGACATTGCACATGGAATACTTACGTAAAACTTAAAATGCAGTATTCAGAGATGGAAGGGGATCATACCTTGTAGCAATAATCATTATTTTAAGATCCTGCGCTTATTGACGACCCATTTCTTACGAATTCTAAGCATGATGTTTGTGATGTCTCCTAATCTTAGGGAGTGCAAACTCCTTGAAGGACTTTGGGAGGGTAGAGGAATTTCCACTTTGTGGTTTGAGAAAAAAATGGGGAAATTACGAGGCAGCATTCTTAGCAATCGATACCCGTCCAAAAAGACGGGGGTGGGGGGGGGGGAGGGCTAGGGTCAAGGATGGGCAAAAATTCAGCAATGAGAACCCGTGTTTTTGAAATGTGGCACTGTTTCTTTTTGGTCCTCAGATCACGGTCAATGTTTGAAAGTCGCATCCTCGTGCACAAACATCATGACTCGAAATCGTAAGAAATGGGTCGTCAATATGCGCAGGGTCTTAAAATAATGGATATTGGCACAAGGTATGATCCCCTTCTATCTCCACGGAAAAAACGAGTTTAGGGTTGGGACATGCGGGGCAGGGCCGGCCCTACACCCGGGGTAGGTAAAATTGCTTCACCTAAACATCGGAGGGGCAGGCCCATGCTGAAGTTAAGGTTCAGCCCTACCTGCCTCAGGGCCCAGTCCTACCTGAGGCGGGGCCGAGCACTAACCACATAGGGCTGGGCCCTGGAGAAGGTAGGGCTGGGTCCTGAAGAAGGTAGGGCTGGACCCTGCAATGCGGGAAGGGCCGGGCCCCATAAAAAAGAATTCGAGGATGTTACTCTAATTGTACGAGCATATTTAGCGCGCTCTATGCACTGTTCTATGAAGTACTCACACATTGCCGGTAATTTCGTCTTTTTTTACCAATTTTTGACATTTTTTTGGCCTACTTGAATTTTTTTAGGCCCTTAACCGTCCGATAGCAATTGAAAAAAGTATATCAACCAAAAGTATATATCTTAAGCTTGAAGTATAAAACAAAAAAATCGAAAATCGGAGAGACTGTATTTTGGATAATTCAGTTTGAACATTGAATGGCAAAAAAATAGTAAATTTTAAAAAAGCCTAAATTACGGCCATTTAAATAATTTTTAGCTCAATTTCGATGGCATATTCAGAATCTACATGAAAAAGTGTTCTAGAAACACTCTTTCAAAGCATGATGGATTGATAAAGAGTCTCGCTATGGAGAGTCAAAGAGAGGGAAGTAGAGAAAATGAGAATCGCTAAAACGGGCTGTTTTGAGTACCGCTAAAATTCACCCCATCTTTGGGGGTCGATATCTCGCGAACGGGCGTCAGATGGGAAAACCCTTCAAAATTGGTTTCTTAATATGATATAAAGACCCCGTATACCAATTTTCAGCCAAATCGGAGAGGGTCGGGTTCCGAGCTTGGTTGCGTTGACGTGGAATGACCCATATGTATTCCATGTGCAATATCCGAAAAAATGGCTCAAATCTAAGGAAACGCGGATTTCTATCGAATTTTATCGATGGTATGTGGCAACGTCGCGCCGCGGTGGGAGGCTGTATAGATAAACACATGTACATAATCACTAGTAATGTGGTCATAACGTATGAAAATTCAAGGTTTGCTGAAATTTGCTCAATGAGCTCGGTGAGGAACAGCCTCCAAATACTGAAATAGGTACTCGGTTTTTTGTGTTTTCCGGGGATAAAATATGGCAACATCGGCTTTTTTGGGAGGCTTTGAATCCAAAAACTTTTTTAGAGGAAGTATTTGACCATCTACGTACATTGTTCGCCAAAGGAGTTCAATTTTGGTGTAAGATGAGTCGCCCTTTTTAAACCATTTTAAAAAATGATGAAAAACAGGAAAATTATATTAACAAAAAAAACAAAAAAAAAAACATTTTAAACAATGAGCTCAATGTTTAAAAGCAACAAAAATTGGCCAAAGTGACCCTCTTACACCTCTAATGAACATACTTGAAGGACTTTTTACTCCTACAATGGGATCATTGTGAAACAGCGCGTCAAATGCCGCGACATTTAAGTCGAGCGACGGTCGAGCAGCGGTTTGACTACAAAATGCTAAAATCGCTGATTTTTGCATTTTGAGAGCTAAGAACGAGGGATTCTGATCCTCGTGGGTCCAAACCGTTATTTTTCTCTTAAAATATAGTATCAGAAGTCTCATTATCCGCATTTGCGACTTTTTACCTCGATTGCATTTACCGAAAAAAAATCTGCAAGATCGCCAAGATTGCCAAGATGAGAAATCGGTGAAACATCTTAAGTACCTTGCGGGACCACTCAAACTTTAGCTACGACCCTGAGATTTTTTTGTGCTTTTTTTTCTAACTATGAGACAACTTTTTGGCAGGTATCTCTGTTGGATTTCGCAATGTTTTTTTTTGTAACGTCCAAAATGGGACACCCTACTGTTCAAACGCGGTCAATGCCTGGGCAGCAGCCATTTTGGCTTTTGGAGAACTTCTATCAGCTTATTTTGTTATTTGGACCTCATTTTTGGAATCTACGACCCAAAAAATCTATACAGTGACACCTCATTCGACGATATTTGCATCAACAAAATATTTCACTCCGCAACGGCAGCCCTTTTGGCCGCCATTTTGATTTTTTTGGGCTTCAATGGATCCGTGGTAAGTTTTTGACATCATAGGTGAAATCTACGACCCAAAGAACCATACCAAGGACACCCTACTTGGCACTTTTACATACGTATCGCAGTTTTGACCCTATCTTGGAGATCTTGGCGGCCATCTTGGATTGGGGGCATCCCTTTGGGTCGGAGAGTATTTTGGACCTCAAATTCGGATTCTACGACCAAAATTACATTAGAATTGACCCCGATCATGACATCAAAATCAAATTCCATAATTTTCACCCCCCCCCCATTTTGGCCGCCATCTTGATTTTGGGGGGTTAGACGCAAAATTGAGCTTGACAACATCGAAATTCTTTTTTTACGCATCGAAATGAAGAGATTAAGATATTTTCCACACTTACTTCACTTACCGTTCCACGGGAAGCTTTTTTTGAACATAAGAACCCGGACTATTGTGCATGGAAAAAGGTCCGAACATAGCTTACATACCTAAATTCAGCCAAAGCTTTTTCTGCTCACCAAAGTTCATTTCTGCTGTAGCCATATAATCGGAATAAAAATTATCTTCCTGCTTTAGAAAGAGCGACGCTAAGAATGACACAATTTGGGCCAACGGGGATTTTTCTGAAACCGGGCCCAAACGATACCTTATGATACCCTAAAACTATGGTGAAAATTTTAGCTTAAGTATAAGCACGGTTTTTGAGAAATGAGGGGGCAAAGTTGCCAAATCGCCATCATTCTGGACAGCATTTCTACAGCAAAAAGACGGGGAAAATGGAAGAAAAAGTTACACCTTTGATGGGTTTCGGCTGTAAATGTTCTCATTGGGCCCCCAAGCATGTAACTGCGTTCAGTTTCAAAAATTTAGGTCGCACAGTGGTCCAAAATGGGGAGAAATCGTCGACATATCAGGATTCTTTGTCAAATTTTTAGAAATGGAAGTAAAATTGTCGGTCTGCTGCAGTTTTCATGGCTAATAATGTTCTTATCGGTCCTCAATACCTACATGTAATTAAGTTCAGCTTCACAAATGTACATCGCACAGTGGTCAAAAATGGGGGAATTAGTGGACAAATTAAGATCCTTTGTCAAACTTTTTAAAAATGAAGTGATAAACTGTTGGTCCCCATTAGACTTTAGAACCCGGAAAAATTCATGTTTTTAATTTTTTTAATTATTACTACATAACAGTCCGTATTGTTTACAGAACGTTGTTATTGAATAGACTTTGTAGCATTATCTCAATAAAATATGCAAACTTTCAGAAATTTAAAAAAAAGAAGGAAAAATGGAGAGAAAAAAGTAAGGAAAGATTTAAATAGTCAAAAAAAATTGAAGAATTTTTCCAGGATCTGAAGTCTACTGGGGACCAACAGTTTCACTTCATTTTTAAAAAATTTGACAAAGGATCTTAATTTGTCCACTAATTCCCCCATTTTTGACCACTGTGCGATGTACATTTGTGAAGCTGAACTTAATTACATGTAGGTATTGAGGACCGATAAGAACATTATTAGCCATGAAAACTGCAGCAGACCGACAATTTTACTTCCATTTCTAAAAATTTGACAATAAAGAATCCTGATATGTCGACGATTTCTCCCCATTTTGGACCACTGTGCGACCAAAATTTTTGAAACTGAACGCAGTTACATGCTTGGGGGCCCAATGAGAACATTACAGCCGAAACCCATCAAAGGTGTAACTTTTTCGTCCATTTTCCCCGTCTTTTTGCTGTAGAAATGCTGTCCAGAATGATGGCGATTTGGCAACTTTGCCCCCTCATTATTCAAAAACCGTGCGTATACTCAAGCTAAAATTTTTACCAGAGTTTTAGGGTATCATAAGGTATCGTTTGGGCCCGGTTTCAGAAAAATTCCCGCTGGCCCAAATTGTGCCAAAAAACGGTCGTTTTTGGCGTCGCTCTTGATTCTTGCTTTGAGGCTGACTTTTTAAGCATTTGAGGATATAAAATAATTAAAGCTGAGTTGTTCTCCAGGGTTTTTAAAAACTTAACTTAAACTTGCCCGAAGAGTGATGATGTTGTGTCACACTCACTAATGGCATGAATAAACAGTATGTATTTGGCTCTCACTTCATTTTGAAGGCTGCCTCGGTTGCAAGGTTTTTGTGGAGTCTTACCTTTGCCGCATTTTGGAAGAAAATCATTTTTGAAACTTCGTGACTGAGTTGTACGGAGGACAAGAAGGTTCTTTTCCTACAATATTAAAGCAATTTCGCCCTGTTTTGCCATTTCCAAAGCCTTTGAAACTATAAATATGTCAGCGACTTTACTCTAGTTGAAACATCGACACTGTTTCAGCCCTGAAACGTTTCATGAGCATTTGGATCAAACGGAATTTGTTTTTGCCGTTTTTCAAAAGATTTGCTTGTGATGTTGTTCGAGCCATACTTTCATGAAGTTTTATTTCCACTTATGAAGCTGTTCCTCTTCGAAATCTTTCAAGAATTTTCGTGCTGCATCTTGTAATATCCTTGGGATGGCCGGAGCTGCAGATGATCAAAGTATTGGAAGAGCATACTTTATTGCGTAAGACACATTAGTTGTTGCATATTGATGAAAATTCTTAATTTTGTCCCCAAATCACTCGATGGAGCAATAAATGGACATCAATGACATAACTCAGATTCTTGTCATCAATTTTATCTCCACACAGTGTAAATGCATCATATAATGAGGACATAGTTAGTTTCTTCACGCATGCCGTCTGCTAAGTTTAACAAAAGAGGATAGGGTGAGAGTTCAACAAACAATTTTGAAATTCCTCACCTGATTTTTTATTTAAGTACAACCATGCGCCGAAATAATAAGAGAGGGTTCATTGGAAAAACATCGTTTTCAACTCATATTGAACTTCTACTTAACCCGGAGAACGAAGGGCGACCGCCTGCACCCGAGTCATGAAAACGGGGGAGGATCCTGCAGCTGCGCTCGTACGGACCCCCCCCCCCCCCCCCCCTCGTCCACTGCCGTTCTTGTAAGTCAAGAACTCAAAATTGCACTCCTTTTATCAGTCATACTTAGGTACACGTATCTACGATTTAATGATCAGTTGCCTTGAAAGCTCTCTATTCACAGAGAAAGTTACGGAAATTGCCCATGCGTGAAACTTTCCAACACTGTAGGTACGGCATTTGCTATCATCCGATCTGGACTATCATTGGGCTCGTTTTAAAGGAAATTTTATGTAATTTAATTTTGGAAATAACTTCTTTTGCCGTAAACTCCATGATATACGAGTTATTTCGGCTTTTTGGCCGAAAAACGCAAATTTCGGTCTTTTCTTCAAGATGGCGGCTTTGGCTCGCCTCAGATCTGTTCGCAAAAGTGAAATTCGGATTCAGCGACCAAAATTACATGGGAATAGTTTATCAGAAAGTTTCCTCAGAAATTGTCTCTACTTTACCCCCTATTGACTGGACTATAACCTCAAACGCTGATCAAGAGCAAACGAACCCTGATAACTTCCAATACTCTATCGACGACCTTAGAAGACCCTACTCAAAAATTGTTTTTTCCCCTTCCCCTATAAGGAGGAAAGTCAAGATTTCAGAGCTTAACGATCTTGTCATGCCATCAGATAAATTGCTTAAAAACTATCAAAACCAATCTTCTTCTCAGGGGTGTAAACCAACCAATGAGCAGAATAAAGGCCTCTGGCCCTCCCCGAATAAAGGAAGCCAGTCTAGTATCTCTCAATCCCACTTAGCTCAACATCAATTTAAATTGACCCCTCCCCCTCTGAGCAAAAATTCTTCAAATCCTAACTCATCCAGCATTCCTCCGAAACAGACCCTTTCCCCTAGAACCTCTCTACAGTCACCTAACCCTGGACAAAAACAAGCCTCCCAACAACACAACAAACCTTCGTCTATTTCTACAAAATCAATAACCCCAACCAATCTTCAAACTAAAAAGATAAATTCAGCACAATCCACTTACATTACATCCCCTTCCACTCTAACTCAATCTTCTGAACCTGTCTCCTCGCCAATCCTTATGGATATTGGTAGTGAGACTATTCTATCTTCCTGATCCTTTTTCCCCCAATCCCACTTCTTTCACTCTTTTTCTTTTATTCTCTTTCTATTTTAACCCCCCCTTCCTTCCCTCTTTCCCCTCTTCCTTTTTCTCCCTATGTCTCCTCCAGCTTTGTTTACTCTTCCTTCTAACTTCCATATACTGAACTGGAATATGAGATCTTTACTTTCGAATGAAACTGATCTGAAAATTCTTCTTACTGACTTGAAGCCAGACATAGTTTTGTTATCTGAAACCTGCCTAAATGACTCCTCTCGATTCAAATTTCCAGGTTACAACATTGTAAGGGACGATCGCTACGGTGGCCTCTTATCATTAATTAAAATCAAACATAAATTTCAACGCCTCCCCCTAGACGCAACATCATTATTGAACACAAGAATTGAAACTCAAGCCTTCAAGCTTATCCTTGATAATTCATCTGAATTCTTCTTCTTCCATACTTATGTACATCAATCCTGTAAGTAAATTACTACTTAAGGTTTATCTTCAGCTGTAGTTCCGAAAAAATCCACCACGTCGCGCTGCTAAAATCCGACTCCGAAATCAGTGATTATTTAAATATCACAATAGGTATCTTAAATTCTAAGATTCATAAGTTCTAGCAGCATACGTCTGGAATCCTTAGAAACAAACGCGAGCTTTGAAAGTCTAATAATAAGAGCTGTAAATTGATCCCAGTTTCTCTTACAGGATATCTGTAAGTGCGAGAGAGACAGCTCACGGTGGGAGAGAGATATCTGCCAACTGCTGAGAGCGATCAAGCGCGATTGGTTGCATCAAGGTCATTATGCTTAACCCTACTTTTTTCTGGGATCAAATTGCAGAGCTTCAGAAATGACTTTTCACGTTGTTTTTAGGGTCAATAGGAAGGAGAATGATATGGCTAGAACTTATAACTTTTCGATTTAAACAGAAATTCCTTCAACTTTTATAAAAGCTCAAGGACTCACGTGGAGCTGTACGGACTCTAAAACACAGCGGTGGCGCCCCCTGCGCGGAGAAATTTCTTACTTCACGCAGCTGTAGATAAACCTTAACAACCTTTTGACCTTTGAATCCAATAACCTAGTTGGCAAACCTCTCTTCTGGGCTAGTGACTGTAATGCAGAACACCCTCTGTGGGGTTACCTACATAGTGACCCTCAAGGCGAAGTTATTTTTAACCTTTCCCATCAATTAGATCTTTTCAATATCAATTCACTTAACCCCCAACCAACGAGGAAAACTGCTCCAGGCCGTAGCCCCAGATTCAACGATTTAGCCTTCACCTCTGAACCATTCTGGAGGAACACCTTCTGGAAAACTCTCCAAACTGGCGGTGGTGACCACTTCCCATGCTCCTACTTCTTAAATAAAACAATCTCTTCAGATACCACATCGAAACACCCCCCCCCCCCCCCACCTCCTCAATTTCTCCTCCTAAACTGGAAAAGTTACCAAAACTGGAAAACTGGAGCTTGTTTAAAACCCACCTTAATCAACTTCTCACTTGCCCCTACTACGGATATGAAGACTACACTAATATTGTTCAAGAAGCCTACGCTAACAGTGTGAGAGATGAGGGAGTTTTGAAAACCCCACACTCACAGTATGTCCAACTTCCTCCCTCCTCCCCGACAATCCCTAACCTTTCTAAACCCAAGAAATATAAAAGAATTCCCTGGTGGAATGAGGAATGCCAAATGTTAAAAAATAAACGTGACTGCCTCCTAAGAGATTATCAGAGAAATTGTTCTTTTTCTACTTTTTTAGAATATAAGAAGATCAGTGCTGAATTTAAACTCCTTGTTAAAAGTACAAAAAAGAAAAATTGGAGAGAATTCAAAGACAAATTAAATCACTTTACCCCTGCCAAAGAAATTTTTGAAAAAATAAAGATTCTTAACAGATCACTAACCCCGTATCAAGACATTAATTATGATTGGATTGACGACCTTCATCTAGCCCTCACCTCGGATTCTCAGTTCATTAAACAATGGAACAACTCTTCATCCTTCTCTAACACATTTGAAAAAATCTCGAAAGAATAATTTTTATCGGCAATTATGAAACTAAAAAAAAAAAAAAAAAAAAAAAAAAAAAAAAAAAAAAAAAACCTGGTTTAGACAACACCCTGGTTCAATTTATTTCAGAAGCCGCCGCCCCCCCCCCCCAGCCCAAGCTATCCTCATTGACATTTTTAACAATATCTTAACTGCTAAAGAGATCCCCGACTCAAAATGTTAAAATTTTTACCAGTCTTAAGAAAGATAAGACCCACAATTGGCCTCTACCTACAGACCTATTGGAATTATATCAGCATATAGAAAACTTTTTGAAAGAATAATTCTTAATCGTTTAGAATACTTTCTTGAAAAAAACCATTAACTTTCGCCTTTTCAAAACGGTTTTAGGAAGGGTAAAAATGTTTATAATAACCACTTCCAAATGTCCAGCCATGCGTACAAAGCGATAGGTGAAGAAGCATACATAGCAACGCTATTTTTGGATATCAAAGACGCCTACAATAACGTTAATTACAAAATCCTTTACAAGAAACTCATTTCGATTGGTATAAATCCTGACCTAGCCGGGATTATTTTTAACCTTATATCAAATAATAGCATTGGAGTCACATATTTTAATGAAGTTACGAATCCTCGCCTCCAGCCCAAAGACCTGACCCAAGGTGGTATCCTTAGCCCGTTACTCTACCTTATCTACACTTCTGACCTATTTAGATCCCTCTCTACATCATACATTTCAGAATTTGCTGATGATTTAGATATTTATAATATCCATAAAAAAGTAAAAGTGGCTTTGGAATTACTTAATTCAGATCTGAAGCGTATTAACAACGCTCTCACAGCTCTAGGACTCGACCTTTCTTCCTAAAATCCAAGCTATCATTTTTTCTACTAGGAGGCTCCCTGAAAATCTATCTTTTAATCTGGATGAGTTCTTAATCCCTGTACTACCCTCAACCACCTATTTAGGCCTCCCTATATACCAGGAAACTGAACTGGTTTCCTCATATCAATTCTATTAAACTAAAAATGTCTTGCAAATTAAACATTCTGTCATATCTACATGGCTCTTCGTACGGTATGAGCCAGGGTGACTTCCGAGAACTTTTCATTAGTATGATTCGCTCGGTCCTTGATTGCGGCCTCCCGATTTATTGCAGAAACTTCAATCTTATTGAAAGAACCAATATACTCCAAAACTCCTGCCTTCGTAAAACCTTAAGTGTTCTCAGATCAACCCCTAATAACAATCAAAATGACGAGGCAGCCATCCCTCCCATCCTTAACAGATTTAACTTCCTAACAGACAAACTCCTGATCAGAGCTATGAGCCTAAAACACAATCCCATTATTAGGAATATTAGGATATGCTTGAGAGATCAATTATGTCATGTAACTATTGGGTTAATAAATAACACCCACTTTTTCTTAATAGATGGTTCCTGAGAAAAACTTTAGAAACCAAAATCTTACAAAGTGATTTACCGTGCTCACTTATGAGAGATCCTGCCATCCAATTTTTCCAACCAAATACCATCTTTCTAGACATTCCTCCCAAAAAACTAACCGACCACATTTCAATTCAACTGAACTTTAATGAATTAATGAGATCTAAGTTTAGGAACTTTACCCAGTATTATACTGACGGTGTCAAAACGACTGACTACACCTCTTCAGCCTTTCTCTCTAATGAATCCTACAAAGTCTATTCCCTATCTGAATATAATACTATTTTTGAAGCCGAAACATGGGCTATTCTCCGAGCGGTCAAACATAGCATTAGTCTTAATCTATCCAATGTTGTAATCTGTACAAACTCTCATAGCGCCTTAGTTAACCTTAAAAATCAAAGACCTGACCTCCACCCTCTCATTGAAGAAACCAAAGAAACCCTTTTTAGACACCAAAATAGAAATACTTGGTTGGTTTGGATCCCTAGTCATTCAGGGATATTAGGTAATGAGAGAGTCGACCAATTGACTAAATCGATTCACCAAGCTCAGATAGTTGATAATAAAATCTGTTTTAAACAATTTTTCCCCCTTATTTCCCAACAAAATTTTAATGATTGGAATTGAGACTGGTTAGCATGTACCTGGAAAGGTCAAAAATTAAAATCACTTCTCCCTTCACTTTCTCGCAAACCGTGGTTTTATAGACTAGATTGGAAACGCTCCCTTATTACTAACTTAATTAGGCTTAGAATTGGTTACAGCCTTTACCCCAACTCACTTGTTTAGAATCAATATAGCAACCTCTAATATGTGTGAATGTGGTTTTATCGGAAACTTAGACCATATCCTTCTCCAATGTGAAAAGCTGCAATATAGAGACACCCTTTTTTCTGAACTTATTAATAGATTTGAAATCTTCCCACTCTATTCAACTCTATACCTTCTTTCGGTCGGTGATCTCAATACTCTTAAATCCATAGCCCTCTTTCTAGATAAGAATGTTATCCATCTCTAATCTACCAAACTTTTATTCTTACATTCAAAATTTTCTTAGCCTTATTCCACTCTCGCCAACCATCTTATTCTCTAACTCATTCAATCCACCTGTTTCCAAACAAATCATTTTCACTTCCACACACAGCTTCTACCCTATGTTCACTTTGTATGTTTTCCATTACCCAGTCTCTTGGCATAGGAAGTCGCTTGGCCGGGTATCAGAGCGTGAAACTGGTGAAGGGTTCCCCCCCCCCCTCCCTCCTCAACACTACTTTTTTAACAGCCCCCCTTTTTTCCCCCTGTTTCTATGTATTTTTACCTCTCACATCCAGAAATTCGGAACCTAATCACTCATAACTTAAATTCGTAACACACACACACTAGTCTAAATTTGGCTGCAGGTGCATGACACAAAGCCATTAAATAACAGGAAAAAAAAAGGTTCCGCTTTCAAAGCAGCGTAGGGGCTCTTACCTTCACCAAATGACTGGACTAGAAGCATTTGAGAGCAGAATAACAACGGATGAGTTACAAAAGTTTACGAGAAACCTAAAGCAGTAGTGTTTGATCAAATAGAATGTTAGAATAAAAAGGTATCAATATGAGGTAGCATTAGGCTTCAAAGAGGAAAAGATGAGGCACCCACTGAGGTAACTCATCATAAAATACATATCAATGGACTTCTATTACCTGAAAATTGAACAGGTGCTTGACAATATTTCTCTACTCGTTTCTTGCAGAGAATGATTTTTCATTCATTGCATAGTGGTTTGCCGCTGTTATTTTAAAGTCATGCTCAGCATGTGCAATACAGATCATTAGTCTGAATTATTAGTCTGATTATTAGTCTCGCTATTGTCGCAAAAACTGTTGATTTTTCAACAATTCAAATGAGACTTACTTGAAAGCAGGTAAAATTGCGATCATTAACTACAGTGAAAACAACGGTTTCTGAAAATGCCCTGGAAGCTTTAAACATTTTCAACGGACTTCGAAAAATAGAATATTGTAAATTAATCACAAGACACAGCAACCTTAAAAATGTGACATACCGCGATAAATAGCGATTTTATCGGTTGGTTATCGAGATTATATCGGTGGCAATATATCGAGATATTATCGCATTAAAAATTGCGATACATGGCGATTAAATCGCTACACATCGCAATTTTTGGTTTGATAAAATCGTGATCAATTTTCGTCGATAAAATCGAGACTAAATCGCCATTTATCGCGATTTTTATTTCGAAAATATCGCGATAAATTGTCGGGCAATAAAAGCACGATTTTACTGCGATTAGATGAAGGATAATCGCTCAGATGCTGATGATCCTGGCGATTTTATCGCCGATAAAATCGCAATATTTAGCGATTTTTCCGTTGAGAAATGCTACTTGGGACACTAATTAAATTGCACAGCGTTAGAGAAACAAAAACTGCCTTCCTTTAAATCTCTCATATGTGTCATCTTTTCACGCAAGTTGCAATCCAGTGAAGAGGAGACAAATTACAATGAATAAGAGAAACTCTCTCTCTGTTCCATTCTTGTTCGAGACTGCGAGGATCAAACCCCATGGAAAATTTTCCGACTTAATGCTAATTAGCAGCTTGAATCTGAGTTTTTTGATTAGATACTTCATAATTCCCAAGCTTCATTTATTTTTTAGGACATGACCAATGACCCAAGCAGTCCAGAGTTATTTGAAATAGTTAATTTTTTTCAAAAAGGGATGACAAGATAAAGAAGTTTAGGAAATAATTCATGATAAGTTCCCTGTGTTAAAAAAATATATGAATAGAGAGAGTAACATCGAAAAGCAAGGGCGTACTCTCAGATTTTCGCCACAGATGTTGCTTACCAACAAAAAATAGGAATCTAACAAACTGCTGCATGTTAAAATTGGTTTTTCAAAAAAAAAGGGAAGAAATGTCATTGAAACTGGGAGTGGATTGGATCACTTGATCTTCTTCACAGGGTTTAACTTAGATTCTGAATGGATTATCAGGGACAGACAAAGATAGCATTTTATGTAGCTAATGCTATAATAAGAAAAAGATAATGGGGCTCACGCAATATGACTGACCAATGATGCAACTAAAGATCGGCTTGCTCAATATCTCATGCTTCCAAATAAATACCAAGTTTCGATAATTATCAATCTGTAGGGTGGAATTAATAACCAGATATTCTTTTAAAAGATAAAATCGAGTGCAGGTTTCATTAAAGTACCAATGAATTTTTCTTTTACTACCAGAACTTTAAAAGTTGAGAGAAGAACCTGAGTTGAGAGGAACATCCACAGTTCTGCAAGATTACCCCTACGACCTCTGAGGTAATGGTTAGCGTTTTGCAGCTTTTTAGAGGTAAGGAGGATCAAGTCAAGAGGAAGTTAAGAGGGATCATGGAGGGTATGGAGATGTGAATCATGAGTTCATAGTAAAAATGAGTCAAGAAAGAGAGAAATGAGTTCATAGTAAAAATGAGTCAAGAAAGAGAGAAATGAGTTCATAGTAAAAATGAGTCAAGAAAGAGAGAAATTCTGTGAAACAGATGCAAAATATTATGCACTCATTGTTTAAAAACTTCTACACCAATCCAGAGATACTCTTAATCAATGTGTTAGTCTTTTTAAAAAACAATATGAAACCATATCTGTACTGCTGGAATTAATATTCATGCTGGAATTTCGGGTACACAGCTATTCTTTTGGCTTATTTCATGTTTTTGGGTCGCTGAATCCTGAATCCGAATCTTGAAGTTTCTTTACACATATATGGTGAGCATTTGCCGCCATTTTGAAAAAATAGCCTAAAAAGGCCTTTTTTGCGGTTTTTTAAAAATAGCGGCTTCGCATAAGGAAAAATCCCGATTTACTTAATGTTTTGAATAGCTGACGTAATTTGGAAGATAATAGTGTATACACGTGCTAGGTTTGCTCAAAAATTGAGGGTTCTCGGAACTCGGAACTTTGGAACGCTCCGGAACTTAGCGGACCGCGGCGAGCCGGACGGCGCGTTGACGCGTGCGCCGCGAAAACGTGGATGGGCGCCATGTTCAAGATGCTTTATCTTCCTCAATTTTTGAGCAAACCTAGCATACATATACACTATTTTCTTCCAAATCACGTCAGCTATTCAATACATTAACTGAATACGGGATTTATTCTCATGCGTAGCCGCTATTAAAAAAAAAAAAAAAAAAAACGCATGAAAAGGTCTTTTTAGGCAATTTTTTCAAAATGGCGGCAAATGCTCACCAGATGCGTGTAGGGAAACTTCAGATTCGGATTCAGCGACCTAAAAAACATAAAGTAAGCCAAAAGAATAGCTGTGTACCCGAAATTCCAGGTCGACTTACCAGGGAAACTTCAGATACGGATTCAGCGACCTAAAAAACATAAAGTAAGCCAAAATAATAGCTATGTACCCGAAATTCCAGGTCCACTTACCGGGTGCCTGGACTAATCGAACATCCACCATTTTTAGGGATAACATCTCTTTAGAATCCGCTAACCTTTGAGAGTGTTGGTACTAAGTTTCATACTTCTGGCACAATTTCCCACTTAGAAGAGGTGAATAAAAAGCATGGTATATCTATAAACAGCGGCTGTCAGAATTTGTTGAAATTATACATTTAGAGCTAAATAATTCACTAAAGCTCAGTAACCTCCTCAAGGATCTTGTATATGAGCACATCACAATAGTGATAAAAATTGATCAGACTTACTGTGCATAGGTCTTGAGAGGGAGGGGGTTAGCACTTTTTTTTTAATATTTTACCAATTTTAAAAGACCATAGTTTGTTCCTATTTTTTTTGGGAAGTTACCAAATATTTATTTTTCTATAAAAATATTGAAAAACTTAACAGTAATCACAATTTGGTCAATATCATACGCTTTATTTTGCTCACATTAGCTAGGTGGTTCATTTTATACGAGGGGCGTTCAATAAGTAAGTATCCCCCCCTCTCTAAAATCGATAGGAATGGACCAATTTTAAAAAAAACTTGGGCTCAAAATCTTCCTTAGGATATACTGATTGTGAGTTCAACAAAACAAATGGCAACAAAATCGGACCATGTGCGGCCGAACGCGAGCCGTTTGAACGCGCCGAGGTGCACGCCGCTCCCGCCGAATCCGCGGAGATTTGAAGTCCGCAACAAGAGAAGAGCTTCTCTGCCAACGCTTCAGTCGTTCATCACTGACGAAAAATCAAAGAAGTTTTTGAAGAATAAGGTGCTTACCTCACCTCTCCACATAACCAGCTCGATCCAAGCAGGCCTGAGACTGATTGTGAGACTAAGAGAACAGCTTTTGGACACCGCGCCTGTAGAAGTCTTTCAATTGGCTGGGGATGAAAGTGTTGACGGCTTGTTTGACCTCTTCCACTGATTCAAAATGAGTTCCCTTGAGTTCAGATTATAGAAAGGGGAATAAATGGTGGTCTTTTTTGCCATTTATTACCGTATCTAGTATCTGAACGCGGGGGAGTTCATTTTGAATCAGTGGAAGAGGTCAAACAAGCCATCAACACTTTCATCCCCAGCCAGTTGAAAATCTTCAACAGGCGCGGCATCCAAAAGCTGTTCTCTTAGTCTCACAATCAGTCTCAGGCCTGCTTGGATCGAGCTGGTTATGTGGAGAGGTGAGGTAAGCACCTTATTCTACAAAAAATTCTTTGATTTTTCGTCAGTGATGAACGACTGAAGCGTTGGCAGAGAAGCTCTTCTCTTGTTGCGGACTTCAAATCTCCGCGGATTCGGAGGGAGCGGCGTGCACCTCGGCGCGTTCAAACGGCTCGCGTTCGGCCGCACATGGTCCGATTTTGTTGCCATTTGTTTTGTTGAACTCACAATCAGTATATCCTAAGGAAGATTTTGAGCCCAAGTTTTTTAAAATTGGTCCATTCCTATCGATTTTTGAGAGGGGGGATACTTACGTATTGAACGCCCCTCGTACCTAAAAAAGGTTCTCCGTAAAAACAGCGGATGTGGTCATTTTTTAAAATCACTGTATCTCACTAACATTTCTCTCTAACTTAAAATTCTAAAGCTCATTTTTTTGGAGGAAGATTCTTCATAAAAGAAATTCCTTGGCCCCACCCAATTTGCTGCATGGACATCAAAATGCACAGCTTTGAAAACTTTAAACAAAATTTTCTGAAAACTTAAAAAGGGAATATTTTTACATATAATGCTTCATATGTTAGTTACTTCATATGAAAATTGAGCATTTTGATGAATATGTATTATCTTTATTTTTTTTATGGGTAGGATTCGCATCAAAAAATCCGTTCCTAGAAAAATGCGATAAATGGAACAATTTATTCAGAAATTATTGTTAGAGGCAGACAACTGCAGAGGTCTCAAACGACAATGTTTTACTGGCGATCTATAAAACATAGTATTTGATGATTTTCATGACAATATTTATAGTTTTGAACAGAAATATTGCAAATACAGAGGTAACTTAGATACAGTGAAGAACAAAACGCAAAAAGGCATTTTTACTTGCAAGGAAATTTTGCTCAACTTTTATCGACTCACCCGTATGAAAACTTTTCCTTTAATACATAGGAAAAATACCAATTTAAGGCAAAGAGGAGAGAGCAAGGTGTGAACATAACTCGGACAATTGTTAAAATTAATTCCACTATTCTCACTAAAACCTAGCAACAAAAGAAGTGTGATGCTATAAAGCCTAACAAAATTCTTTGGTTGAACAAAACTACAAGAGAAAAGGGACATTAGAGTAAGTAAGAGAGACCCAAATTAGATCCTGGATTTTTTTTGAATTTTGAGACTGTTAAAACGAAGTCATGGTCTTCATCATTAAAAGCACACTGTTTAAAACTGAAAGATTTTTCAATTATACAATGGAAATGGACATACTCTCAGAATAAGGTCTATTTCGTCGTTGTGATGATGATCATTAACTTGGTCGACAAGTATGAGTGTGATTATCTCTATCTGTCATCCTTATGCGGACAACGTTCTCTTCTTGTTCTACGGAGCGGATTCCCCAGTTCATGAGTACAATGTCAAAAGGGTCGGTTTTCATTCTGCGTTGATTTTTATGAGCTGCCTTTTCAAAATCAGTTTCTTCTCTGGAATCCACCTTCCCATCCTAGAAGGCAAGGTTTTAAATTTTAAACAATTCCTCACGAAGTATACAGTCCTTTGGAATTAGAGGAAAACAAATCAAGAATACAAAGGTTGGAATAAACATTTAGCAGGAGTTACTTCAAAAATATTGGGTGAATTAAGAAACCATTAATATTTCAGTTCATATGTGAAGGCTAGATGTTTTTTCTAGACTTCTAAAATTAGTGTTCGCAGTGAATGATTAGAGAGGAGTATTCTTTCCACTCAAGAATTATAGGTATAAATTTGGCAACCTTTTTTTATTGATCAAATTGAGATTTTTTAAAAAAGGTCAACTGTCTTGAGCAAATATACAGGGTGTTAGAAAAATCCCCTCCTTCCTCTAACTTTTTACCCAGTAGAGGTGGAGATTTAAAACTTGGAGAACGTTACTAGGTCACAGAGAAATACTTTTTGAACCCCCTAAAATTTTCAGGGGGGCTCCCTTGGGGGAGGGGGGACCCCAACTTTTTATTTTTTAAATGGGAAGACTCCTCTTGTAATACCTCGTTCAAAAGGGCATAAAAAAGAAAACTTTACGTTTTAACCCGAAGTCGATATCTCAAACCGTTTCAAAATGGCAGCTGGTTAAAGTTCAAAATGGCCGAAAATCGGCACGTAGGTTTTTTGTTGCATCGGTACGTGAGTAAATAAAGGACCCCGCACACTCCTTGTGGGAAAACGCACCACGATCGATTTTTAATTTTTTTATTGCATTCAATTCATCTCAAAATGCTGATCAAAAGTCATCATTGTGCCAACTTTCTACGATGCACCGTTTTTGCACAATATGCCCGGAACGCATCAATTATTTGGCGACAAAGAGTTAGAAAGGTTCCTCACTCTTATCTCGGATTCTGCACGCCTTTTTGCTTGACCATCCAAATCAGATTCGTGAGGAGCATAAGAACAGGGAAGTCGGAGAAAAACAGTGACCGTCAAACGGACAAGAGTGGGAGGGAGATAGCCCCAGAGTAGGCAGGAATAGATAAAAAGACAGACACTCGTTACGTTTTTCCTCATTCACAGCAGACCTATTCTCGAATCCCTTGTTCTTTTTGACTCTTTTTCGCCGAATAATTGAAGCGTTCCGGGCGTATTGTGCGAAAAACGGTGCATCATTAGAAGTTGGCACAATGATCCCTTTTGATCGGCATCTTGCGATGAATTGAATGCAGTAAAAACATAAAAATCGATCGTGGTGCACTTTCCCAGGAGGAGTGTACTTATTTCATGCATCTAGGCAAACATTCATTTTTGTTTCATAGTCAATATGAGTTGATGCAAATTTATGTTTTAATGATCACAAAGGAAGGTAACTCCCCTGGCCCCAGAACTGTTAGGTAGACGGAAAACTACGCAGTAAAATGGGGGTTTTCTCCAAGTAGTTCATTTATGGGTGTTTCACCACCCCCTCCCCTTGAGAATGATTTCTGTGGGGTTGAAATGTGCAGAGAGACGTTAGCTGTTTATTTAAGACCTTGATATGATACACTGTAAACAGAATTTTCAAGCAAAGGCATAATATGCGTGTAAATTGTTTGCTTGGAAATGCACTGAGAGATCAACTTTTGGGCACCAGAAAAATAATATCTGTTAATCTTTTGCAACTATCGACATGAGATTCGAAGGGTACCTTATGCAGGGTATGAGTTAATTATCTTTATCGCGAAAATCCGAGCAAACAGCTTATACACGTATAAGCTGTATGGTCGGAAAGATCCTCAGTTATTGTGCTTGTGCTTTCATAAATTTTCTTACTATTCTTTTAAATATTTAGTTAAATCTTACATTTTTTCAAAATTAATAGAATTGTAAAAATTGGTACTATGAGGTACAAAAATGAGCATATTTAACGCAAAATTTTTCTAGAGCAGTATTTCTACCAAATGAAAGAGGAAGAAAGGTGTTATCAGGGTTGCTATAATTTCATAATCAAATTCCTTGAATTTTTCCGAATTTTTTTGCTTATCCCTGACCTTCAACAACAAAATTTCCACCAATTTTTTTTCTTCCTTTTCTTTAATACGCTGTATTTTGCTGAACTTTGGGCAAAATTTCTTGGTTTAGAGACCAAATTATGGAAAAAGGCATTTAGTAGCTACTTAAAAGATGACCAGAAAGGATAAACAGTTTGAGGACCAGTGAAATATTTTAGTGATAAGTAGGTGTGTCAGAAATTTCCCAACTTTTCCCGCGAATCCCCTGACTTCCAGTCGTCGCAAATTCCCCAACTTTCCTGGTTTTCCAAACTACCGGCAACCTTGGTTACACAATTTCTAGAATTAGAATGATAGAAAAAAGAACTGTACTACATTAACTTAAAAAACAAACTAGAAAAGTTTTGTGAAAAAGATAATATTAAACCACAGATGGAAGCTTTTAAGCATTAACTAAGAAAATGAAGGTGAAAAGGTATAAAAAAAATGCTTACCTCCGGTTGAGGAGACCACAGACGTACTACAGGTTCAATACCACTAGTTGCCAGAAGACAAAGAAAAGGATGCGGTTGTAAACAGTTTACTATCGACGAGTCGCCTTTCAGAATTTTGACATTGTTTTCTGTTTGGCGATCCCAAACATAAAGTGCTCCGTCATCAGAGCCCGCCACTATATATTGACCATCACTGAAAAAGCCAAAAAGTGACTTAAGCATCATTTTTAGAAATTAAAAGAGAAGGAAAAAGTGCATTCAGTAAAGGAATGGCCCGGAGATCTATTTCTGCCCTCTCTTTCTATGTATTTTATCATTTGTGTCATGAAATATGGCAACAACTGATAAGTGTTGAACGACCTTTCTATGTTTAATGTTTACTCTTCAATATTGACGAATGCACCTCGCCTGCGAGCGTTGACCGAGGACAATTACCTGTATATAAGTATCTGTTCTGTGAATAAAGTTTGTTAGTATGAAAAGCCGATTTTACTGGCGTTATTCTGTGTGTGCCGTCCTTTTCCCCCCTTCTCCCGCCCATACATCTTGACAGGTTATGGAGCCCAGTCACTACAGCAGTCACTACAGTCATCGTGAGTAAGTAACTCTGCAAATAGCTGGTATCTTTGTCTTTGTTCAAGTTTGCACCGAACCGAAATTACAAGTCACTTATCCAATGGGCTGGTTCGACTCGTCTAGTAAAGAATCCAAGGAGAACGTCAACACTCAGACTCAAACCGTGGAGCAGGAGGTTGCAGTGGACTATCACAACTACATCTTGTACGGACTGATCATCGCACTAGTACTGGCTTATATTTTGGTTTGGTGGTGCAAATTGAACTATAGGACTCAGAGAAGGCTACGAGCAGAGGTACAAGAACTCAAAAAGGTTACATCCACAACTCCAGGACAGCGTCTCTGAGGCAGCAGGCATCCAGAGGGAGCTTTGGGCGGTTCTAGCAGGTGGACATCTGACGTGAGGTCCAGGAGCAGAGAACGGGCGCCAAACTCAGGATAGCAGCCAAGATGGAGAACGCATTCATAAAAATCGAGAAACTTCGGGGTGAAGACAACTTTCAAATATGGAAGTTTCAGGTGACGATCTTGCTTAAGGATAAGGAAGCCTTCAGCATTGTGGAAGGGAGGCAAGCGAGATCATCAACGAATGCAGAGGAGGCGCACCAATGGGATCTTAAGGACGTGCAGGCACAGAAGATACTCGTCCAAACTGTGGAGACGGGAATCTTGACGCACATCATGACAGCGACAACGAGTTTCCAGATGTGGACAAAGTTGCTTGAGCTTTACGAGAGAAATACGGCACAGAGGAGATGCAACCTACTTCAGGAGTTTTATGGGTTCAGGATGACGAAAGGAAGTAAACTGGTGGATCAAATCGGAAAACTGCAGAACTTGGCGTATCAACTGGCTCAGACAGAATGCAGGATTAGCGACGACATGTTGATCTCCAAAGTGCTCGTATCTCTCCCGGAAAGTTTCAGGTACTTTGCCACGTCTTGGGAATCAACAGAAGCGAGGGAGAAGACTCTTCAGAATTTGGTGGCGAGACTCGCGGCAGAAGAATCACGAGGTGGCGTGAGGACTTCGGGCACAAAGGACGAATCTGGAACAACGGCGTTTCAGGCGACAAGGAAGGGAAAGTGTCACAACTGCGGCATCCCTGGACATTGGAAACGAGAATGTAAGAAACCACCTAAGCAGCAGAACAACAACAACAGCGGCCACAACAATGGAAGGAGTGGACCAAACAAAGGAAAAGGCGACAAGAAGAATTCAGATCAAAAATCAGGCTACCATGCAGACAAGGACGCAGCTGGCAGCATTTGCTTTCTAACAGAAAACGCAGTGAGCGAAAATAAAAATTGCATTGAATTCTATGTCGATTCTGGTTGTTCTGATCATCTAGTGTTTCAAAAGGATTTATTTAGTGAACTAACATTACTAAAGGAACCTATACATATTGCCATAGCAAAAGAAAATGAGTTCATTGAGGCTGTTGGTATCGGAAATATAAATGTTATGAGTGAAGTAGGGAATAAAAAAATCGATTGCTGCATAAAAAACGTTCTGCTAGTCCCAAAACTAAGGAAAAATCTCCTATCCGTAAGAAAACTGAACTTGGCGAATATAAAAGTAATTTTTGAAAATGAGGAAGTAACTCTATCCTGTGAAAATGAGATAATTGGTGTGGGATATGTGAAAAATCTTTATAAAATTCATTTCGAGGTTGTTATGAATCAAGCTCTGGTCGTAGAAGTTGACAATGAATTAGCTATGAAATGGCATAAAAGACTTGGCCATATCAGCAACACATACTTCGAGAAGCTGATTCATAACAATCTGGTCAGTGGCTTGGAAAAGGTCCGAGTCAGCAAGGTCGCATTCTGTGAATCTTGCATAGCTAGTAAACAAACGAGATCAGTTTTCAAAACACGGAGTAAGAGTACACGAGTTTTACAAATAGTACACTCTGATGTAGGGGGGCCAATATCACCTCAGGGCATGAACGGCGAAAAATATTTCGTGATTTTTGTTGATGATTACTCGAATTTTGTTTGGGTATATGTAATCAAAAACAAGAGCGAAGTATTTGGTTGCTTCAAAGAATTCTCACAAATGGCTCAGGCCAAGTTTGAAAAGAAAATTTCTGTGCTCAGGTGTGATAACGGCCGAGAATATATTTCAAATGAATTTAAAATTTATTGTAAAGAAAACGGGACTACGGTCGATTATGCTATTCCGTATTCACAAGAACAAAATGGTAAAGCAGAGCGTTTTATGCGAACAATTGTAGAGAAAGCTAGGGCAATGTTGATTGATTCTAATATGCCCAAGAAATTTTGGCCAGCAGCAGTTTTAAGTTCAGCTTATTTAATAAATAGAAGTCCGACGGTAAACTTCAATGACATGACACCTGCGGAAGTATGGTATGGTAAAAAACCTGACGTAAGCAATCTGAGAATTTTCGGTTCGATTGCATACCGCCATATTCCGAAGGAGTTGCGTAAGAAGTTAGACTCGAAGACCGAGAAATGCATTATGATAGGGTATTGCAACAATGGGTATAGACTATGGAGTCCAGAAAAAGGAAAAGTGGTTGTTTCAAGAGATGTAATTTTCAATGAAAATGAGTTGTATTTTGGGAATCATGCTGTTTTACCGGACTTTGAAGAACATTTCCAGTTAAAAGAAAAAGATAATAAAGAGAATACATTTACTAAAGAAAATGAGATCAGTGAAACTGAAAGTGATTCTTCAAGTGAATCAAGTGAGGAAAGTGATTCTCAATTCAATAGCTCAAAAGAAGAACCTGATTCCGATTTCGAAACTCCCGAAAAAGAGATAAACCCAGGGGTTTTACCCAAACGTGAGGTAAAATTACCAGCACATCTTAAAGATTTTGTACTCTATTCTGCATACAATGCCATTGCTTTAGTCGATGATATTCCAAGAAATTTTTCTGAGTTGGATTCTAGAGAGGACAAGAAAGAATGGTATCAGGCAGTGAATCGGGAGTTAGAATCAATTAACAAAAAGAAAGTATGGACTGAGGTGCCAAAACCCAGTAATGCCGAGATCATTGATACAAAATGGGTCTTTACATACAAACCTCATGCAGATGAAAAATACAAAAGTCGTTTAGCAGTAGCTCGGGATTTTGCTCAGAAAGACAGTTTTTGCTATGAAGAAATATATTCTCCTGTTGCTAGAATGGCTACCATTCGAACCCTTTTAGCCGTAGGAAACCAGTATGGTTATGAATTTGCTCAATTAGATGTAAAAACTGCCTTCCTGAACGGAAAATTGAATGAAAATGTGTACGTTTATCTCCCTAAAGGTGTAAAATGTAAGAGTGGATTTGTATTAAAATTGAATAAGGCATTATATGGGCTAAGGCAATCAGCAAAGGTCTGGAATTCAGAGTTCAATGAGTTTTTAATGAAACTGGGTTTTATCCAATCTGAAAACGATTTCTGTTTATACACAAAAGAATGTGGGGAAGGATTAATTTTTATTTTGATTTTTGTTGATGACATAATTATAAGTGCTTCTCGTCATGAACTAATTGAAAGATATAAATCTGAGCTAATCAAGAAATTTGATATTGTAGATTTAGGAACATTGAAACATTTTCTCGGATTAGAAATCGAGATTGATCCTGAACAGCAAAAAATCAAATTGAGTCAAAAAGAGTATATCTTAAAGGTGTTGGAAAAATATAATATGTTGGAATGTAAACCAATTTCTACTCCAATAGATGCACAATTGAAACTAGATTTATCAGCTCAACCAAAATCCAATGTTATTGTAAAAGAGGTGAGGGAAATGGTAGGATGTATTATGTATTTAATGTTGGGAACACGCCCAGATTTAAGTTTTGCCATAAATTATTTCAGTAGATTTCAAGGTAAAGCTACGCATGAACTTTTGATCTATTTAAAACGAGTTCTGAGATATTTAAATGAAACAATGAACCTGGAATTAATTTATCAAAATCATAGTACAGACCAGGTGCTTGATTGCTTCGTGGACCCTGACTGGGGGGGAGATATAAGTGACAGAAAATCTGTTTCAGGATACCTATTTCAAGTATTTGGGAACACAGTGTCTTGGAGTACGAGAAAACAAAATTGTGTTGCCCTATCGAGTACTGAGGCTGAATTAATATCCCTTTGCAGTTCGATCCAGGAAGGGATTTGGTTGGAAAAACTGTTGGCAGATTTTCAAATCAGAGTCAACTCAGTCAGAGTGCATGAAGACAATCAAGGGTGTATAAATATTATTAAGAACCCTTCAAATAATAAACGAGTCAAACATATGGACATAAAATATAACTATATTTCAGATTTATGGAAGAAAGGAAGAATTTCTCTTGAGTACGTTGAGAGTAAAAAACAGTTAGCTGATATTTTAACCAAAGGCCTACCCAGGGTACATTTTTGTTTTTTGAGAGAGAAACTAGGCTTAGTATAATCAAAGCGTAAACATTAAGTGGGGGTGTCATGAAATATGGCAACAACTGATAAGTGTTGAACGACCTTTCTATGTTTAATGTTTACTCTTCAATATTGACGAATGCACCTCGCCTGCGAGCGTTGACCGAGGACAATTACCTGTATATAAGTATCTGTTTTGTGAATAAAGTTTGTTAGTATGAAAAGCCGATTTTACTGGCGTTATTCTGTGTGTGCCGTCCTTTTCCCCCCTTCTCCCGCCCATACATCTTGACAATTTGTAAGAGGTTTGGTGAAAAATCTCAATAAGGTTAATGTGCTTGACCAAAAACATAAACCAACAACTGGATTTGCTTCCTGATTTATGGCTGTGCCAACAGTTTATGCAGAGAATGCATGTTTGACAAGCTGACAACCTGACACTTTCAATCATACGAGTAGGTATACTGGATGTCTTTTTGTTTGAAGTCACCTAAATTTCTAGGGAGCAATTTGAGATAACTCCATGAGACTCGCACCCATGCGACTAAAAAAAAAATCGCGACTATTTAGGTGGAATCTCAGCCCCCTGGAAATGAGAATCCTCATCTTTTGACACCTTTGAAAAACAAGATGGAAGGAAACATTTATAGCCCAAATTTCAGATCATTAGACTTGGGCCAATTCTGTCATCACTTACTTTCAAAAATTGTGTTACTGATTTTGCATAATTGAGGTTTTAGTTCAATGATGTGAAAAAAGATCAATGGATATTAAAAGTCACCAATTCTCAGCTCAATTTTTACCTGCCAAAAAAGTTAGCTTCTTTGATATCTGTTGCTGTGTTGCAATGACCCAGGTATCTTTTCTCGTAGTCAAAGGCTTTTTGTCGCCATTCCCATTCTTGCTGAGAGCAAAGGCCGTACCAGTTTGGAACTTTGTTGTTTTTGTTAGGGTCATCTACAATAAAAAACAGGAGAAAAGAAAAAAGAACAGTGTCAGTCTTCCAGGATCTCAATGAAGTGTGTGATAAAATTAAGACAATGAACTTCCAGCAGAATTTTACATTTGAAAGTGATTTAATTTTTTGCTACAGTTAATACTAAAAAAAAACTGCTTACAGGAATTGCGGTTAAATAGTTACCCTTGCCAGGAACTTGTGGCACAAAACAGTCAATGACATGAATTGATTTAAGTCAATTGCATCAATGGGTTAGTTGCGTGACATTTTTCAATTCAATTTTTAAAGTTTGAGGTCTACTGAGAATTAACATATTTTTTAAAAAGTTTTCTGGTCACTGGGACTTCGAGAAAGAGCTCCCCAAAGTCAAAAGCGATTTGAAACGGGTCTTTTCCCGCGCTTTGGAAATAGGACACCGGGACGTCACATGGTATACACACAGCAGCCTGATTGTTGAAATTTTGTGTTTGTCAGGTTGATATAGATGACATAGGTTAGAAGGCGGAGCGTGATTGGTCGGCTATGTCTTATCGCTGCTTTATCGTGCCTTCGTTAGGTGGAATGGACAACATACTGTTGGAAACTTAAGAGGTGCCACTAGCTTGTCCTGAGTTCAACCCGACATGGGCAAAGCAGCGATAAGACAGCCGATCAATCACGCTCCGCCTTTTAACCTATGTCATCTACGTCAACCCGACAAACCACACAAAATTTCAACAGTCAGGCTGCAGATTCACCCTGTGTCAAATACATGTAAATACGGTCGTTTTATAAATTCGCGAAAAAATGATTTTTCTGTCTAGACTTGATTTCTTAGCGTCGCTGAAATGCGCTGATGTGCATTAAATGGATTCAGAATTTGAATAATTTTAAAACAATTTTGAAGGCTCTCCATCATGATTTCTTGGTGAAAAAGGGAGTTGAAATAGAGCTGTTCGCGTATCTTCTGCCGCCTCCGCATGCCATGCGGTAAATCGGATTCGGATCAGCCCGGACTGCATTGGCAGTGTCCGTGCGTCGGGGCCAATCAGAGCTCGAGTTGGCATCACTTGGAGCGGGTGACCAAAAATCACAACACCATAACATAACCTCGGTGGCTTGTTGTTATCACTTCCCTAATCACAACTTATGCTGTGTTTGAGTCCGTACCCCCCCCCCCCCCTTGTAACTTTTGAACGGTTAGAGATAGAAAAACGAAACTTTGGGAATGTTTCCATCTTAAAGGGGTCCATCTTCTAAAGGGGTCAAAATTTTTGTCCCCCCCCTCAGGGGGGAGGCACGGGGGCCCCCAACTTTTTTTTTTCAAATGGTAACCCCTATCTTGTGATACATCATTAGAAAGAACATAAAAAACTTAGAATTTTGGCTTAAATCGAAAATCAATATCTTAATTTTTTACCGAGTTATGATAGGTCAAAGGTCAAATTTGACCTATTTTCAAAAAACCATATCTCCGGTTCAAATCATCGTAAAGAAAAAAATAAAACGGAAAAATTTACCAAATTGTAAGCACTTTCAAGTAAAAATCACAGAAATTACTTCAAACTAATTTTAAGGGGGGTTTCGGACCCCCAAATACGTCATTTTAAAGGTCATACGATATTCTCGCGAAATGAGCCAATTTCCCCTACTTTTCCTCAACATTATCTTAGTAAGTTCAAAATTAGTTCAACATTGCGTTTTCAAGTCCCCAAATTTCGAACAAAGTTTTAAAAAAAATGAAATTTAAATGGTTGAATTGAATCACCTTAAATTTCGTTTTTTGAACTTTGCTCGAAATTTGGGGACTTGAAAACGCAATGTTGAACTAATTTTGAACTTACTAAGATAATGTTGAGGAAATGTAGGGGGAAATTGGCTCATTTCGCGAGAATATCGTATGACCTTTAAAATGACGTATTTGAGGGTCCGAAACCCCCCTTAAAATTAGTTTGAATTAATTTCTGTGATTTTTACATGAAAGTGCTTACAATTTGGTAAATTTTTCCGTTTTATTTTTTTCTTTACGATGATTTGAACTGGAGATATGATTTTTTGAAAATAGGTCAAATTTGACCTTTGACCTATCATAACTCGGTAAAAATTAAGATATTGATTTGCGGTTTGCGCCAAAATTCTAAGTTTTTTATGTTCTTTCTAATGATGTATCACAAGATAGGGGTTATCATTTGAAAAAAAAAAGTTGGGGGCCCCCGTGCCCCCCCCTGAGGGGGGGACAAAAATTTTGACCCCTTTAGAAGATGGACCCCTTTAAGATGGAAACATTCCCAAAGTTTCGTTTTTCTATCTCTAACCGTTCAAAAGTTACGAGGGGGGGGGGGTTACAGACTTTTGGGACACCCTGTATACATGCCATTCATTTTCTGTCGTATATATTTCACTAAAAACACGACCTGGGGAAAGAGGGCTAAAATTACAAATGAAAAATTCGAGACGTTTCGCCTAAAATCTCAGGCATTTTCAATCAATAAAATAAAGGTTAAAACATAAAATTACCGTTGTCCCTTAGACCGTAGTAGCGAGGCACTGGCTGGTGATTATGTAATCTCGGAACCGGTAAACAGACTAAGAGATAAATGGAAGGATCTCTCTTCATGCACACACTAGTTGGACC
Source organism: Bemisia tabaci (assembly GCF_918797505.1). Classification (NCBI taxonomy): domain Eukaryota; kingdom Metazoa; phylum Arthropoda; class Insecta; order Hemiptera; family Aleyrodidae; genus Bemisia; species Bemisia tabaci. The sequence continues at coordinate 32,514,891 of NC_092794.1, forward strand.
TCTGTGGCTGGAAAAACTGATGGTAGGCAACACCAAGTTTTTCAACATCAGTTCGGTAGTTACTAGTTGTACCTCTGTTTTTAATCATTTCAAATAAAGTTCTGGCGTTGTCATTGGATTCACTACCCAAAACTTTGGTGTTTGCACAATCAAAAGCATGACCATTGTTATTTTCATGCTGATGAAGCGCCATAACCTCTTTTTTTATCATATTTGTGACCATTAAGTCTTTTGGACAGTTGCTGTTTTGTTTGGCCAATTCAAACAATCTATTCAATAAACGACACAAGAGAGTTGTTAGGTGAGCCTTTTCTATTTTAAAGGGAATCAAAGGAACGAAAGATTGTTGCAGTTGGTGTTCACTACAGTAAAATTAAATTTCCGCAGCATGGATGAGATGTTCTGAGAGGCAAGCGTACATAAGGTAAACATATGACTTTCGATGGATCGATGGCTGGTTTTTTGTGGGAATTTGTACCATCATCGGCCAACTTTACGGTCTAATGACTGCGTCAAAAGTTTTATCAATAATTTGAGAGGGATAGCAGTTTTGTAAAAGTAATAATTTCTTTTTTTCACAGCCTCTGATCATAAACTTTTGTCAAGTACCCCAATTCCGCGTCTATGCAACCATCTAGTTTTGAGAAAAATGTGGTATTGAATTTGGCACGTCGAGTAGTCGAGATAACTGACAAAAGAGGTTGTTCCAAAAACGCCGATTTTGCCCCCCCCCTGGATTTGGCCCAAACTTTGCTCAGACGTTGTACTAAGTGTCCCCGATGCTTGGGCAAAATTTCAGCCCCCTCGGATAATTAGGGGGGAGGGGGCAGGGGGGCAAAGTTGCAATTTTTTTAAAACTTTAAAAATCGATATCTCCCGAACGGTTTGAGTGTAAGTGTTGCGGTTTGCGCTAAAAAACGTCAAAAAATATTCTCTACAAGAATATTAATGCTGTTTGCAAGGTTGCGCAATTTATCGCGGTCATAAATCGATTTTTTTTTATTTTGAAGGTTCGACTTTTTTTTGTTTTTCGTCTCTCCTCTCTTTGGAATCGTTGCTACGTGAATAAAAACCTGTTGAGGTGATTTTCCATGAAATTCTGCATCTACCACACTTTGTTTGATCTTGGGGAAACGATTCGTTCGTGAGTTATAGCGATTTTTCTGCGCGTTATCGGTTACGCGCGGGCGGCTTATCGGCGGCGCTCCATCCCGCGCGGGCAAGGCAGAGGTTGTTTCACCGCTAGGGCCTTATATTCATGCTGTAGGCTGTAATTATTATTAATAAATATATTTATTAGGTAGTACGAAGTGGGGGGCCGCGGGATTAAATAGGGAATTGACCCCAAGGTCACAATGTCTCCCGACTTATGGATCGTGACCCCCTCTTTACCTCCCAAGGGGGGCATGGGGGGTTTCGGGACCATGAAATTCGGATTCCTTGGGGTCAATTCCCTACTTAATCCCGCGGCCCCCCACTTCGTACTACCTAGACCAACCGAGAAAAAGACCTGTTACGGGTGGTCTGGGATACCCTGTATAACGAAGTATTAAACAAATATTTATTACAGGGGAAGGGTGGGGGGAGGAGAAAATATCGATAATTACAGCCTACAGCATGAATATAAGGCCCTAGCGGTGAAACAACCTCTGCCTTGCCCGCGCGGGATGGAGCGCCGCCGATAAGCCGCCCGCGCGTAACCGATAACGCGCAGAAAAATCGCTATAACTCACGAACGAATCGTTTCCCCAAGATCAAACAAAGTGTGGTAGATGCAGAATTTCATGGAAAATCACCTCAACAGGTTTTTATTCACGTAGCAACGATTCCAAAGAGAGGAGAGACGAAAAACAAAAAAAAGTCGAACCTTCAAAATAAAAAAAAATCGATTTATGACCGCGATAAATTGCGCAACCTTGCAAACAGCATTAATATTCTTGTAGAGAATATTTTTTGACGTTTTTTAGCGCAAACCGCAACACTTACACTCAAACCGTTCGGGAGATATCGATTTTTAAAGTTTTAAAAAAATTGCAACTTTGCCCCCCTGCCCCCTCCCCCCTAATTATCCGAGGGGGCTGAAATTTTGCCCAAGCATCGGGGACACTTAGTACAACGTCTGAGCAAAGTTTGGGCCAAATCCAGGGGGGGGGCAAAATCGGCGTTTTTGGAACAACCTCTTTTGTCAGTTATCTCGACTACTCGACGTGCCAAATTCAATACCACATTTTTCTCAAAACTAGATGGTTGCATAGACGCGGAATTGGGGTACTTGACAAAAGTTTATGATCAGAGGCTGTGAAAAAAAGAAATTATTACTTTTACAAAACTGCTATCCCTCTCAAATTATTGATAAAACTTTTGACGCAGTCATTAGACCGTAAAACAACCTCTTTACGATCAGAGGCTAATAAAAAAGGGAACTTACTACTTTTACAAAACTGCTACCCCTCTCTATTTATTGATAAAACTTTTGACGCAGTCATACTTCATTTCAGGATTACATAATCACCAGTCAGTTCCTCGCTACTCCAGTCTAAGAGATGACCATAATTTTGAGTTTTAACCTTTTTTATTTTATTGATTGAAAATGCCTGAGATTTTAGGCGAAATGTCTCGAATGTATCATTCGTAATTTTGATCTTCTTTCCCCAGGTCGTGTTTCAAGTGTTATATCAATTCAGGCTACTTTAAAGTCACACACACTCTCGTACATATACACAGGGTGCGCTTGAACTCACTTATTATGCGACTTGAATTTACATAAAAAATTCAAGTTGGAGGTTGTAGTGGGGTACTCCCTGATGGGTTTTTGGGAGATTTCAAAACAGGTTTTCGGAGCTCCTGGAAAAATAATCGCATTTTTGTGGTTTTTTAGGGGTAAAATAGCCAAATTGGCCTTGGGGCGACAAATTAAATCCCCTCTCCCTTATCCTTGCCTCGACCGATCTGAATTTTTAGTATGTTTTCGCCTGGTATAAGATGTGACTTTTCTGAAATTTTCATGCCCATACAAATTTTTTTGCTCCTGCTGCAGCGTTGCCAAGTTGCAGACTCTAAAATATCGAATTTAATGATAAAATGAAGGTTTCAAAATGTGATTTCCATTCAAAATCAAAAATTCAAATCGTAAGTTGTAGTAGGGTACTGCCTGATGGGTTTTTGGCCAATTTCGAAGTAGAGTGTTTGAGTTTTTCGGAAAATATTCGAATTTTGGTGGTTTTTTGAGGGTAAAGTGGCAGACTGGGCACGGGGCGACAAATTAAACCTCTTCTCCCTCATCCTTGCCGTGACCAATCTGAATTTTTTGTACGTATCAACCTGGTATAAGATGTGACTTTCATGAGATTTTTATGCCCATAAAATTTTTTTGGCCCCTGCGGCAGCATTGCCGAGTTGCGGACTCAAAAATATCGAATTTGATGATAAAATGAAGGGTTCGAGGTGTGATTTCCTCCAAAATTTCCCGGAAACGGTGCAATCTGAGAGTTTTCGATTAGAAAAAGCATATTCGAACAATTTAGAGTTGCAAAGCTGTCAGCTTTACGATTTAAAATTCGTCAAAATGACCCGAATCGCGATGCAACCTCAAGGTCTGGATTTTTATTTCGTTCGGAATTGGTCATTACGGTTTTTCTGTACTCTATGCATTTAGGTACCATGAAATTCATGCCATCACTTACTTGATGGGTGCAGCTAACTCAGCAAGAGAGGCCGGATAAAGCGAAGATTCGGGGAAAACGAGGGGTTTGGGTCGACAGAAAGTTCTTAAATCTACTCCATCAACAGAAAGTAGAATTTGAGAACTTTCTCCATCCCCCAAACCTTATCCCTGTTGCTGTCAATACTTTGAATATTCTATCTATAATCTTGCCCCCCAAATTTTTCCCAAAAACATGAAAACTTAAAACACAAATAAAAGGAGTGGAAAACGACGGTTCAAAAAACGTTTGAAAGTCCCCAAATTCGACCTCCTCTCACAGCGGATGGAATAGTTCGAATCCAGAAAATTACCTTCAACAATTTAAAAAATAAAAAATTTGCAAAATATTGCAATAATTTTGAGTTATATTGAAATTAATTCCCTCATAACAAAAGTACACTAGAAAACGAAATTAAAAATGTTTTGTAAATTTTATGTCATGTAAAGAGAGCTTTCTGTCAACCCGAACCACTCGTTTTCCACGAATCTTCGCTTTATCCGGCCTCTCTTGCTGAGTTAGCTGCACCCATCAAGTAAGTGATGGCATGAATTTCATGGTACCTAAATGCATAGAGTACAGAAAAACCGTAATGACCAATTCCGAACGAAATAAAAATCCAGACCTTGAGGTTGCATCGCGATTCGGGTCATTTTGACGAATTTTAAATCGTAAAGCTGACAGCTTTGCAACTCTAAATTGTTCGAATATGCTTTTTCTAATCGAAAACTCTCAGATTGCACCGTTTCCGGGAAATTTTGGAGGAAATCACACCTCGAACCCTTCATTTTATCATCAAATTCGATATTTTTGAGTCCGCAACTCGGCAATGCTGCCGCAGGGGCCAAAAAAATTTTATGGGCATAAAAATCTCATGAAAGTCACATCTTATACCAGGTTGATACGTACAAAAAATTCAGATTGGTCACGGCAAGGATGAGGGAGAAGAGGTTTAATTTGTCGCCCCGTGCCCAGTCTGCCACTTTACCCTCAAAAAACCACCAAAATTCGAATATTTTCCGAAAAACTCAAACACTCTACTTCGAAATTGGCCAAAAACCCATCAGGCAGTACCCTACTACAACTTACGATTTGAATTTTTGATTTTGAATGGAAATCACATTTTGAAACCTTCATTTTATCATTAAATTCGATATTTTAGAGTCTGCAACTTGGCAACGCTGCAGCAGGAGCAAAAAAATTTGTATGGGCATGAAAATTTCAGAAAAGTCACATCTTATACCAGGCGAAAACATACTAAAAATTCAGATCGGTCGAGGCAAGGATAAGGGAGAGGGGATTTAATTTGTCGCCCCAAGGCCAATTTGGCTATTTTACCCCTAAAAAACCACAAAAATGCGATTATTTTTCCAGGAGCTCCGAAAACCTGTTTTGAAATCTCCCAAAAACCCATCAGGGAGTACCCCACTACAACCTCCAACTTGAATTTTTTATGTAAATTCAAGTCGCATAATAAGTGAGTTCAAGCGCACCGTGTATGGTGAAGAAATGGTACCAAATTTAATGGTACTTAATAAGGTGGAAAAATGGTGCTCGGTCCACACCGGCCGAGGGATTGCGAAGGAATGTGGGTGGCGAGTGACGAACGACGATGCGATCCAAACCTCCATCTTTGAGGTTGGTGGGAGGAGAGCTATACGAAAGAAAACGGAGATTGCCGAAAGAATGTGGAGGGAGGGGTAGCTGAGGCCGTAGAGGGGGGTACCTAGGGACGGGCAAGCAGGTAGCGGCCGGACGACCGCTCGAAACAGCTGAACTTTACTCGTCGATAAAAGTAAGAAGAGTTGAGAAAATCGAAAAAATAATTACAGCCTGCAAATCTACAGATCAGAAGCTTCCATTTAAGAAAAAACCCATGCAAATCGGTCCGGTAGTTCTCTCAAAGTTAATGTCCCAAAATTCGGTCTTTAGTCTGAATTAATGGGAGAAAATTCAAGCCCAGCTAATCTTCACTCGTCGATAACAGTAAGAAAATTTGAGAAAATCGAAAAAACGACCACAGCCTGCAAATCTACAGATCAGAGGCTTTCATTTAAAACAAAAATCATGCAAATCGGTCCGGTGGTTCTCTCAAAGTTAATGTCCAAAGATTCGGACCTCTGTTTTAATACATTGGAGAAAATTTGAGAAAATTATAGGAGACAATCTGAAAAAATCGAAAAACAAATTACAGCCTGCAAATCTACAGCTCAGGGGCTTTTATTTAAAAAAAAGATAAGGCAAATCGGTCCGGTGGTTCTCTCAAAGTTAACGCCCAAAGATTCGGAACTTTGCATTTTAATATATAGGATAGGGGTTGCCTTGTGAAAAAATTTAGGAAGGGGGGGGGGGACAAAAAGGAATTAACTTTGACTTCGGAACATTACTAAACTTTCAACTCAATAGTATATTTATCAAAAAATTTACAAGGGTGGTGGGAGACTGTTGGATCAAATTCTGGACACTCAATGTGACATTTTTTTTGGACAGTGGAGCTGAAGATTGGAGATTCTCATTTTTACTAAATAGTGAATTCAAAGACTAAAATGTAGATTAAATACCAGAATCTTTTTCTCCTTTGGGCTCTTTGAGAGCATCTTTGATATCTTTTTCTAAAGCTTGGGTGGCATGAGTTGAACCATGGGATGGAAATTTAGCCTTGAATTCTTCGAGACATCGTTTTGCTTCTTTCAACCAATTCAATCGATAAAGACATCTGGCCAATCTGTTGACAAAAAGGTTTACAATTGACACTGTTTAACATCAAGAAGACTTGCTTAAAAACAAAGGAAAAAGAGGAATATGCTGTCAGATCCAGAGCCTTTGAATTGATCAAGAGCTGTTTAATAAGAATTTTTTAGTCTCCAACTTCTGAAATGAGTTCTGAACAATTTTGAATGGATATTTCTGCCAAGAATTTCACTTTTTCCATTGAGAATCATTCATATCTCTCTAAAAAATGCAAAGTTCATTACATCGGATTTTTTAACATTGTTCTGAGCTTTACAAAAAGCCTAAGACTGATGAACAAATAGAAGAACGGCACAGCTATGGCCATCTCTATCTTTATACCTATAATAAAGCTGATACGTCGATCCGCAGGGCCGAAAATTTGTGAGCTAAAAAATGCCGAGAACTCGGCGTTTCCCATTGGATTACATTGTTTAATTTGCTTAAAACCTTGAATTTCAACTTGTATCACTCAAGTCGTTGGAGCACCAAAAACATAAACATTTTCGTAATTATTTTCCTTGCACACGGTTTCTTATCTCCCCACACGTCAACTCTAAAGATTGTAAAAGAGTCTAAAAAAAATTGAAAATTTCAAGAAAAAAAAACACCTGCCCAAAGTTTTGAGAGATGAAATCTTAAAAAAAAGAGCGTAAGATGCTTGAATAAAGATGGTAAGCTACACACAATGGGTAATTTTAATTATCCATAAGTGAACGATTTTAATACATTGTCGAGCATGCAGAGCTTCATCACTTTTCTGCTACAGTTGGAAATGCAAAAAAATTTTACACTTCTGGAACACTGACAACGAGTCTCATACAGATATCTCTGTTGCTGGGTGACTGGAGATTAAATTATTTTGAGTAAATCCTGGCTTTAAATAACAGAATCTTTAACAAAAAAGTGAAAGAGAGCGAAATACAATCAATGGTATATGACATTTGCTCATAGTGAGATTTGATTTTTGATTATGCAAATATTAACTCGAAAGCCACTTCACAGAGCTCATTATTAAGCTCTTGCTCATGGTTATTCATCTGAAGACCACCTGGCTTTTCTTAAATGTTGGACATCTTGCGAGAAAATCTTTGAAATAAAAATTAATTTATATCCTTAAATGTGTAATTCAAAGTATCATTACTCCTATTTTTTGCAAATGAAAGGATATTCATGTGTAGACTTTTCAAATCAACACCCAAGAAGTTGACTTCTTGGGTGTTGATTTAAAAAAGGTAAACTTTTTTGGTGGCCTAATTGATCAAAGTTAAAAATAAAAAGTTAGACTCTATAATTTAAGATACCTGAAGAAGGCTTTAACATGATTTGGATCTAATTTCAGAGTCATATAACAATCTCTCAGAGCAGCATATGTATCTCCATCCCTGGAAAAGAACAGATGAAATGACTTCAATAAAAAATAAATAAATCCACAGATATTTTATGGTGCTTTTGGAGACAGAATGATGGAAAAATCTGGAAGAGTGAGGAAAAGTCACAATGTGAGAGCGAAACTGATAGAATGCATACCTTGCTCATGGTGTTTCAAATCTCTGCTCTCATTTTATTTTATTAAAGGAAAAAAAATGATATTGCTTGAAATGTACACTGCACATTTTTTGCTTGTTTGTTCTTACTGTTTGAAGAATAATCTTATTCTTCAAACAGTAAGAACAAAAATCAGGGAGCAGATTTTCAAGAAATGATGTTGAGTGCTTATTCATTTAAAAAATAAAGTATGAAGAAGTAAACAGAAACAAATCGGAATCTTTCAAATTTCATGAATATCGTGCAATGTCAGAACACTTTTTGACGTTGCTGAAGTACGTAGTAACGATGTATGAAAATAGGAAGATTCCGTTGTGTTTATAGTTACTCTTTTCGTTCTAATGCATGCGCAAGGACGATGGATCGCGCCGGAGAGAATGCAGAGTCAAAAGTATGGCTAAAGTTGAATCAATCTGCGCGGCCGCCATCTTACATGACCCAGCGAAATAAATGGGCAAAACAGGATTTAAACCTGGGCTTAGAATGTGCAACTTCAAACTCGTTTTTCGTGGGTTAATACCGTTCAAAAAATTCAGGGAAAATTCCTGTGAACTATGAGCACTCTCTAGCTTTTAGAAATGCAATAAAATACCTATACATCGTTTTGATCTAATTTCTTTTGTGGACCCTGCGATATCAAAGCAAAATTATGCCCAGAGCCACATAACCCTAGAGCCTTCAGCACATCCACTCCGTGGCATAATATCATTGTCTAAATGATGGGCCAACACTGCCAACAGTGTGAGACAAGGCAGCTTATCATGATTTACATATGATAACGCTTCACAACTGAATGCAAAAACAAGAATCACACGCATCTTATTGGAGGACTTCGGACATAAAATTGAACTAAACAGACTACGTAACAAAATTATTGGTGGTCCGCCGTGACCTTAAGATTCTCGGGCACCCATGTCCCAAGCCCCCGAATATCGATCGGCGGAACCCCAGCGGCCGGGTCACCGCACTGTGGGGCACAGAGGCCTGTTTCACACGAAAAATACCGTTTTTAAGAGTGTTCAGTTTTGTATTGATGATAAGGAATTCGTTAAAATGCCTCTCTAAGGGATAAGGATTTATCATCATTTCATCCAATAATGGCTTAACAGCGATGTTTTGGAGGGGGAACATGGGTACCTCTCATACTGCACCGATAATATATAGAAGTGTGTTCTGAACTGCAACTGTGTAAGGCTTTATCACGGCTCAGCGGTTGCACAGGATGAAAATTTGTTCACTAGGACTTCTTCTCCTAAAAAAGAGCTTTCATTTGATGTATACACTTTTTCCATTGCGCACTTTCCACGGTCCAAAAATCTTGTTAGCAAACGTGCCTAATATATCTTAAAAATTCCATCAAAAAAGCTTTCTGCAGTTTTTTAATTAGGTTTCTATAGAGTTTTGAGGCCAGACACTTTTTCTTCAAACCCTCAACAATCATTTGCACCACAGATTTGCTGTAAAAAACTGCGGGAAACCCATTTTTTAAATTTTTTTTTAAATTAAAGTCGACTCATCAAAAAAAAGATTAAATTCATATTTCACATTAACGACCTAAGATATCGTACAGTAAATAAATTCTTCCGAGTGAATAGTTATAATATTGTTAAATTGAGTTAATGCGCTTCGGCGGGTGCACACTTTTTTCCAGGGTTGCCACATTTTTCCATATTTAATAAGTGCAAAAAAGGTTCTCAGAAGAGACAACATTATAAAGGAGGGGTATCGATAAGGGCCGATTTTGGCCCCACTTCAAAAAATCATCTGAACCCATATTTTAAGTACCCTAGGATAGGTGCATTCTGGCGCAAAATGTTTTTGCGATTGTGCATCGTTTTCCTGCCACAACAGCCGACTCAATTTTTCGGCTGAAAAATGGTTTTAATTTTATGACGAGCCTAAAAAAGCTTTGTTTCATGAATACCGGGGTTCCATTTACGTAATTTTTTGCGTACTTTTCAATAGAACAGGCGAAAATTGTCTAAACTCACTTTAAGTGGGTCTTTCTGGACATTTTCAACGATTTTTGGGGTTTTTTGGCAATTTTTCACCTGTAACTAGAAAACGGTTAATTACACAACTAAAGCGATTGCAGATTCAAAAAGAGCGTAAAAAATCCGTTAGAAATCATTGGTTAGACATTTTCTCAGCTTTAACTGTCAACACGAAAAACAGCTCTAAACTTGAGAAAACCGAAAAAACTGCATTTTCCACAATTATTAGTCTTCATTTACACCCAGCACAATTTTTCCACATCACCAAAATTCAACAGATTAAAGTTACATACCAGTACATGAAACACGCCAAAAATTACGGTATGGAAAAATTGTGCTCATAGTTAAAAATAGAATTTTGTTGAATGGAACCATCCTTAAATAAAAGATGAAAATTCTCTAACTATCCGGGAAGATTCGCCAATCATTCATGGGATACCTGTATCCGGGTAATTTTTTGCGTACGTTCGTCTGGAACGAGTGAAAATGGGGAAAAATCCTGTTAAGTGGTCCATTCAGAGAATTTTTCACGATTTTTGGGGGATTTTGGGGTTTTTTTGTGAGGGGGGGGGGGTTAAGGGGTTTTTTGGGGGGCTCGGGGAGCATTTTTTGTTTGTAATACAACAAAAACAATAACAAATTCAGAAAGAACGCGAGAAATTCGATAGGATTGGATACTTGACACGCTCTCTTAGCTTGGACTGTCTACACGAAAAACGGTCTCAAACTCGAGAAACTGGAAAAAACAGCCTTTTCTCCAGCTCCCCAGTCATAATTTACATCCTGGTCACTTAACAGGTTAGAACGTTAAGCAGTATACAAGGTGTAACAACTAAGTGACGACAAACTTCCAGGGGTTGTTCCATGGCTCAAAACAAGCAGAAAAGTCCCGCACCAAAATCCTCTAGGATGCGTGGTTCTCGAGTTATGGGGAGTTCAATTTTTGAAAAAAATACCGCACGTGTTCAATTATGACGTCACAGTGGCTGTCCTAATTGTCGGAACCGAAAAAAGTTGTGGTTTCGTAAAGTGCTCATCAATAGCTCAACAAAAGGTTTTTCGTTTTTTTTTGTACAACCCCTCTGAATGGAGTTATTGACCGTTAAAAAAAATACCGTATTACCGTACGTCTCAAATAAAGTTGGTCAGGACGTACGGTAAAACGGAATTTTTTTTAACGGTCATTAACTCCACTAGGTTTTATTGAAGAAATGCCAGAGGGTGGTTCGGGTGTGTATGCAGAAGGCAGATATAAGGCCTTAATTTAATTTTTTAACTGTAATGCGATGTATTTAGTACTAAGTATACAGTCTGTATATGATTGTTCACAATAAATTGACTTGTTAAATAATAAAATAAATAAATGAATAAATAATTATAATAATACTAATAATAATTAAAAAAAAAATTGAAAAAAATATCTCCATTAGAAGGAGTTTTACGAAAATAAACGAAAAAATCTTTTGTTACGCTATTGATGTAAATTATAACTGGGAAGCTGGAGAAAAGGCCGTTTTTTCCAGTTTCTCGAGTTTGAGACCGTTTTTCGTGTAGACAGTCCAAGCTAAGAGAGAGTGTCAAGTATCGAATTCTATCGAATTTTTCGCGTTCTTTCTGAATTTGTTATTGTTTTTGTTGTATTACAAACAAAAAATGCTCCCTGAGCCCCCCAAAAAACCCCTTAACCCCCCCCCCCTCACAAAAAAAACCCCAAAATCCCCCAAAAATCGTGAAAAATTCTCTGAATGGACCACTTAACAGGATTTTTCCCCATTTTCACTCGTTCCAGACGAACGTACGCAAAAAATTACCCGGATACAGGTATCCCATGAATGATTGGCGAATCTTCTCGGATAGTTAGAGAATTTTCATCTTTCATTTAAGGATGGTTCCATTCAACAAAAGTCTATTTTTAACTATGAGCACAATTTTTCCATACCGTAATTTTTGGCGTGTTTCATGTACTGGTATGTAACTTTAATCTGTTGAATTTTGGTGATGTGGAAAAATTGTGCTGGGTGTAAATGAAGACTAATAATTGTGGAAAATGCAGTTTTTTCGGTTTTCTCAAGTTTAGAGCTGTTTTTCGTGTTGACAGTTAAAGCTGAGAAAATGTCTAACCAATGATTTCTAACGGATTTTTTACGCTCTTTTTGAATCTGCAATCGCTTTAGTTGTATAATTAACCGTTTTCTAGTTACAGGTGAAAAATTGCCAAAAAACCCCAAAAATCGTTGAAAATGTCCAGAAAGACCCACTTAAAGTGAGTTTAGACAATTTTCGCCTGTTCTATTGAAAAGTACGCAAAAAATTACGTAAATGGAACCCCGGTATTCATGAAACAAAGCTTTTTTAGGCTCGTCATAAAATTAAAACCATTTTTCAGCCGAAAAATTGAGTCGGCTGTTGTGGCAGGAAAACGATGCACAATCGCAAAAACATTTTGCGCCAGAATGCACCTATCCTAGGGTACTTAAAATATGGGTTCAGATGATTTTTTGAAGTGGGGCCAAAATCGGCCCTTATAGATACCCCTCCTTTGTCTTTCATCTTTTCCTTCTTTTTCGTAAGTGAAATTATTAATACTCCCATATGTGACGCAGGAGGACAAAATGTGCTTTTAAATGAAAACTGAAATTGTTTAGTGCACTCGAAAACAGTTTGAGGGTAAAAAAAACCCCCCAAAAGCCCACACTATTTTAGTTTTCAATGATGATAATTCCTAATGTAATATTTTGAAGGGCATTTGGGTCGATCTTTCAAGAGATGATTTGTATTATTAATAATGTAAGCGTTTAAGGTGGATTGGTCCTCCAGATTGGCGACAATGCAGACAAACTTCGACTGCTATTTGCTTGGAAAACTTGTTTTCCTCCCTCGGACTTTGGAATGCTGCCAAGTGGTCAACTTTAGGAATATTTCAGTTATATCTTTGTGCCAACTGCAGAATGAACCCTTCTAACCCATGGTACAAATCACCTTAAGGCAAATTTTGTCCTGCTGCTTCACTTACGACATTTGGTCTCCTGAATGTAATGGTGTCCTTTCATACCAGACGATCACAGCGACTGGCCTACAGTTTTCGAGCTTCTCAAATGTATTGACGATTTCAGTCGCACTAGAAGCTGCTAATGTTGACTAGCTCAGTTGATGGCATGTCCCTGGATATTTGAACACAGTTCTAATTTGATATGAAGCCATTTTTTTTTTTTTTTTTTTTAAATTTATTTCTGAATTTTGAGCTCAGCCAATAATTGGTAAACATTTGGGCGGAATTTATTAAAGTCCAAGAATATTGCACCAAATGCAAGAGAGGTAAAAAATACTATTCAGCTGACCGTTATTTCCAGTAAACGTTGTAAGTACATTTTGTCCAATTCCATACCAAGCGCCTCTCAAGAAAATTCATAGGATGCATCTTTGATCCTCTGAAATGATACTTGATAGCTTACAACAGCAAAACATAGAACCGGAAAACCATGCAGGGCATTAATTTGCAAAGTTATTCTTTTTATTTAAGCATGGTAACCCACAAGAATCAATAATACGAGGAGACAGTGACAAAAATAAATTAACATATAAAGCGTTAATCTGTGAACATTCTAGTCTTTTATTCTTCTAATTTTAACAATCTTAGGTCGTTTTCCAGACTCTTCTTGGTCACTTTCAAGCTCTCAGTTTTGTTTTTGAAAGTTTTTTCAGCGTTAAAATGGTTTCTGATCCCAGTGCGATTGCTCAAAAAAGGAGTCATCACTGGACCAGCTCAAATCCTCATAACAAACTTTTGTTGTAATTTTTGAACAAATCTGACATCAGATTTGAGTTCAGCGACCCAAAAACCTCAACGAACCAAAAACTCAGTGATTTTCGTTCAGATTTAGCCGAGATATCAATTATTCTCGCGCAACCGGCACCTCTGGCCCACAGTGCTTTGGTCCCCCCCTGAGTTGTCCGATCCGATCCTTCAGAAGGTTGCTGCAGCTGCAGAAAGAAAATCAGCCCAAAAGAGCCTCCCAAAAAAAGGGTCTTTTTTGGCCCCTTTTGTGAAACTCGGGGATTTCATTCAAATGTGGCCTAAACGAAACCTTATGATGACCCAAGACTCCAGTAAAAATTTTAGCTTGAGTATACGTCTGGTTTCGGAGATACAACGTTGCAAAGTTTGCATATTTAAGCTTTAAAAATCTTCATATTTTGAAATATTATCTTCCTAAAACTAACATGAGAGTGAACTTTACAATACTGAAACACATAGCGTAAATGAAGCATAATGATAAAGCAAGTCTCCAGTAAAAGTTTCAGCTTATGTATGACCCCTGTTTAGGTAGTGCAACGTTGCAAAGTTTACCTTTCTGAGCTTTAAAAATACTCAAATTTTTGAGTTTCTTATTTAAAAACCAATTTTAGTGAATGTCCAATTGTATTTTGTGGCACGAAATTAACCCCTAGTGGTATTCGTGGATGCATAGTGCATTGATGTAAGGCTACAATAATTTCAAGTAACACAGCGTTGCAAATTTTACATCTTATACCTCTGAACATGTCTTTTCTATTGTTTTTTTATTAAAAAAAAACTTTGATCAAACATGTCTCGATATTTTAAAGCAAAATGTTAGGACTCTAGTTAGAACTAGATGACAATTGGTATAAAAAATTACACTGTTGCCTATTTTTTTTTTCCTTCAACATTTATACATAAAATAATTTTAAAATTAGGATACTTCCAAAAATAATAATCTGATTTCAAAATCAAATTCAAGAGACTTTGTCATGCTTAATGGAATACTCATCATCAGCGTTTCTTTCAAAATCCAACAAATTCTGCCTCGCCATAGTTGCCAATTCGACCTTTTGTTAAGAAAAATTAAAAAATAAACATAGAATACGGAATATTTCGAGTTTTTTTAAGTATAAATTAATCTTGATCTAGAGAATACATTTATTACGCCTTGAAAAAATAATGCGTTCATCCATTGCATCCGTCCTTGTTCCTTTAGTGTTCATTTAATCATTTATTTGTTTTTTCTTTTTTTTTTTTCTTAATGTTAAAGTTTAAGATTAGCGACAGTGTCAAGCGAGTGTCAAGACATTGTCCATAGATTTGCAGGCAGAACTTGTACCGATGTGTGATAAATTCATGCAAAAAAAAAAATAAATATAAAAAATGAAAAAAAAATGAAGAAAAAAATAAAAAAAAATTATAATTGTTATTTAAAAAATGTAAAAACATTAAAAATGTAAAAACATTAAAAATGTAAAAACATTAAAAATGTAAAAACATTAAAAATGTAAAAACATTAAACATGTAAAAAAAATAAAATAAAAATTAAAACAGTAAAGCAAAGTTATAAAAAACAAAAATCAAATATCAATTCTTAGAGGATTCCTTATTTTAATTTCTCATTTATTTATCGTTTTAAAAGAAGTATTAATAAACTTGATCAAAGTATTTTTTCCAATACCAATTGTCACTCGGAACTGACATCAACCCTCGATAATTTGCCCTAAAAAACCCTTGATATCAGGTATTACATTCATAGACGTCATCTTTAACTACCATAAATAATAATTTCAAGAGTTTAACGTTGTTAGCTTGGCAACGCTGTACCACCACCAATCAAAGTATCCCTGTTTATTCGAACATACATCTACAAATGACACGTGGGTAGATTTTACTCCTCAACTTCGAAAACAAGATCCACGAAAATCGCTCTTTAAACGTGGAACTTCAAAATATGAACATTTTTAAAGCTCAAATAAATAAACTTTGCAACGCTGTATCATTGAATCTGTGCTTACACTCGCGGTAAGGCCTATATGGAAGACGTATCTTATTATAAAATTACACCTAAACTCCATAAACATATATTTTGGTGATCAGTAAGTTTGTCTTTTTATAAAAAAACTAACCAAAATGAGCATTTTTTATAGGTCTTTGGTGTCAACTTTGCAACGTTGTATCAAGAGAATTAGCAGTATTATTGTATCAATAGATGTATGCATTCAATAATAAGACTAACTGTTGGTTAAATGTCACAAAATATCATAAAATGTCCGATTAAGGTGTTTTCGAAAATAAGATACTTGAAAATATGCAAATTTTTAAGGCTTAAATATGCAAACTTTGCAACGCTGTATCTCGGAAACTAGACGTATACTCAAGCTAAAATTTTTACTGGAGGCTTGTCTCACCATAAGGTTTCATTTCAGCCACATACGAATGAAATCCCCGAGTTTCAAAAAAGGGGCCACTTTTTGGGAGGCTCTTTACAGTAAATCTATGTTTATGCTATTGATTTTGCTAATACTAACTTTCTACAGATGAAACTTGATAATATTTTACTTCATATTTGAAATTTCTATGATTGTTGTACTAAGTCTTGATTTCTTGTATGAAGAAATTTTTAGAGGCAGAGAAAAATCTGACAGTGTGAAATTCTCAACAAACACTATCTAAAACATTGAGCTTTCATTATTCTTGTAAATAAATGATGATGAAAAAAAGATCCTGCTTTTGGGTGAAGAGACAGCGGTTGGATATCAAATAAACTCACCAGTCACGATTTAAATAAGCAGCAGCTCTATTTCCATACAGTAAAGCGCAATCTGGATACTGACTGATTGCTAAATTGTACAGCCTAATAGCACCTGTAAACTGCTCTGACTTAAAAAGTGAGTTGGCCTGCAAGAAAGAAACAATAAAACAATCTGTGTAAATGCCTTGTATTAGATTAGATCATTCAAACCAATCCAATTACATGTGTATACATCTTTCACTTGAGATGGAGGCAGAAAAGAAATTGGCGCCCAGCTAATTCATGCGCGATGCCAATGATCCATGTCAACATTTGGGGGGCTTCGCGCTGTGGTGCGCAGACAGTACAGGACTGTCTCGATCAAGCCGGCTATCGGATATTAGGTAAAAATACCATTTTATCATTTTCATTCAAGCCACTAAACTTTATCATAACTCTCTCCATGATATGTGATGTTAATATTCCGAATCAACTTATCAATACCATGGGGCAATTTCAAGTAATTAATTCATGAATGATCCAACACGGTGAAGACTGTAATCCTTAAAAATCTTAGCACTTCTAATTTTCATTGACATCATGCTTTAGACATGGCAATAATACCTAAGTAAATGAAATTGGAAGGATTTTGACCAAGGCCTTAGAAGAGCTAAGGTATTAAAACTTTTTAAAAAATTTAAAAAAGTCACGCTTTCACCAAATGGTTATTTCTCGGACGCGTTTCGGTGGCTACCCGGGCCATCATCATCAGCTGACTGCCGAACTTGCAGTCTTTTTGATCGCCTCACTGTTAGCTGCGCAGGCGCGTTAGTTTCCGGTGTTTTCGTGGGCGGGCGTATCCGAGGTTCAAATACTTTTTTTGAAGGTATAGATTGCAAAAAACGATTTTGGAGACATTGTAAATCAGTGTTGATTAAATTCGCTTTATTTCTTGTTGAAGTGCAAGTTGGCAATGCAGTGTAAAACTGTTAAGTTGGTAGTACGGAGTACTAACCTAGTCGTGTGAGACTGCGTGCTGTAGCGTAGTCAGGTTTTCTTACATAATGTGATAACTAGAATAAATCACTGTTCGGTCATCTTAACTCTCTTCAATGCCTTCCTTTTTTTACATATTATCCACTGCTTTAATTAAGCTACCTCAACAGGTTATGTGCCCTTATAAGTAAAATTTACGCGTTGTTCAGTTTTCGATCGCGAGTTTGTTTTTTCGTTCCGTCGCCGTATCATGTCCGTGAGTCTACACCTCGTGCCGCGTACCGGTCCTGAAGCAGATTTCTTCAGAAAATACTGAAAAATCTTCTATGACGACTGACGACGACGATCAATCAGTGGAGTCAACTTTGGAGGATCAATCAGAAACTAACGACAAGCTGCCTGCATCACAGCCTCAGCAAACTTCTGACTCCACTATGGCTGCTGGAGCGGCTCCCTTGCCCACCTTCCAGAAACTCAAAGGTCAAGAAAATTGGTCAACTTGGAAGTTCCAGATGTTCAATTTCCTAAACTATGATGATCTCTGGGATGTAACAGATCCTACACAAGAAGGTAATGATTCACTTTCTAACAACTCAGCTACCAAACTGAAACAACGGAAGGCTTCAGCAAAGATTAATCTCATGATCGAACCATGTTGCATTGTGCATGTTCGCAATACTGAAACCCCCAGTCAAGCATGGCAAAAACTTCAAAAAGCCTATGAAAGCTCTGGTCTATCTCGTCGTTTAAGGTTGTTAAGAAACCTCTTCAATGTTCGTCTTGAAAATTTCCCCACTATGACGGATTATATTTCAGAAGTTTTAAATTTGTCTCAACAACTGAACGACATCAGTGCCCCACTCGATGATGAATTTATCGGTGTTATTCTTCTTAGTGGTTTAACTGCAGATTTTGATGCAATGGTCCTAGCTCTAGAGCATTCTCAAACTAAAATCACGTCTGACCTTATCAAGAGTAAGCTTCTAGACCATGCCGATAAGAAAGTAGAAGAAAATGCGCAAGTCTTCTTCACTGGTAAACGACCCTACAAAACTATTAAATGTAATTATTGTGGTTTATTAGGTCATCGCACTGTTAACTGCCGTAAGAAACCCAAAGGAAATGGTGAGTCAAACACATCCACTAACAATGCCTCAGCATCATCCTCATCTCATTCTAATGGCAAAGACTCAGACATAAAAATAAATCAACAACATGGGAAAAAGAAACCTAAACACTCTTTTTTCACAGCACTAGCATCTTTTAATTTTAGTTGTAATGAATGGTTTCTAGACTCTGGCGCCAGCAAGCAGCATATGACATGCTATCGTGAGATCCTCAGTGAATTTCAAACTTTACCACCAGAATGTATCACTACTGCCAGTAATACGGTCATTAAATCACAAGGTCAAGGTAATTGTTTGATTAAGTTGCAAGGATCCACAGAACCGATTGAAGTTCATGATGTGTTGTATGTGCCTGATTTAACTGTCAATTTGTTATCTGTAAGCCGATTAATCTCCAAAGGTTTATCTGTCCTCTTTGATGATGAAGGAGGAACAATCATCAATTCTGATGGAGATATTATTGCAACAGCATCTCTATTTCATGGTGTTTATAAATTAGATGTTCAATCCAATGAGTTTCCTCAACAGCAAACTGAAGTTTCCTTTACTTCAGCAAACTTAGCGTTGCAGGACAACCAAACCTTATGGCATCGCAGACTTGGTCACTTAAATATGCGCTCCATGAATCTTCTTAAAAATAGTCTAGCTGATGGCATCACATATCAAAACTCTCGAGTAAACAAACCGTGCGCACAGTGTGTTCTAGGAAAACAAACATCATTGCCCTTCGGCATATCTTCTTCTCGAGCCAAAGCCAAATTAGAAATTATTCATACTGATTTGTGTGGCCCAATGCCTGTACCGTCACACAATGGAGCAAAGTACATTCTAACTTTTACCGATGACTTTACTCGAAAAACCTGGGTATATTTTCTCAAAGCTAAAAGTGAAGTATTTAACAAATTTCGAATCTTCCAAAACTTAGTTGAGAAACAATCAGATCGATCCATTAAATGCCTACGTTCTGATAATGGCAAAGAATATGATAATTCTAAATTTCATAATTTTTTCGATGATATAGGTGTTTGCCATTTAACTACTGTTGATTACACTCCTCAACAGAATGGAGTCGCAGAAAGGGTGAATCGCACGCTACTCGAAAAAGCCAGATGTATGCTGTTTGATGCAAATCTTCCAAAATCATATTGGGCAGAAGCAGTAAATCATGCTGCATTTCTCAAGAATCGATCTCCAAGCAGAGCAATTCCAGACCATACACCAGAAGAAATGTGGTCAGGTGAGCGCACAAATTTAGTGAATCTCAAAATTTTTGGCTGCAAAGCATATTGTCACTTACCCAAAGTTAAAAGAAACAAACTAGATGCTAAAAGTAAAATCATGATTTTTGTTGGTTTTTGCGAGAATAGTAAAGCCTATAGACTTATCGACCCGCAAAATCCTACAGTCTTTACAAAAGCTAGAGACGTCATATTTGATGAAACCTCATTTTTAAATAAAGATCCATCACTCAACTACAACAATGAACCGCAATTCTTTTCCAGCACATCTACAGATGATTCTCAAACACTCAGTGAACAAAATGATGTCGCATCTACAAGCAAACAGACACCACAATCTACAAAAGAATCTCAAACAAAGAATAAACCAATTACAAATGAATCAAAAATACAAATTGAACAAGTTACAAATTTGGCAGAAAATTCAAACAAAATGAAATCTACATCTTTTGAAGAAACTGCTGATCTCACAGAAGAAGATGAAGAAGATATCAGTTCATCAGAAAACAGCTCACATGAAGAATCGTACGAGTCTATCAATTCTGACCAAATCACAACCGTTAATTCAGAATTATTACCAGATTCTCAAGCTGTTCAACCGCAATTAACTTCAGAAACTGATGTCCAAGAATGCCCTACGCGACCTCACAATCTTCCTGCCTGGACTGCTGATTACAAAATTTGGCAAGCTTTAATTCATCCTAACAACCAAGAAATACCCGACACACCTAAACAAGCTCTAAAAGATCCTGAATGGAAACGAGCCATGGAAAAAGAACTACAATCCTTCGAAAACAACAATGCGTGGGAAATCGTAGATAAACCCCATGACCAAAAGCTTTTAGAGACTAAATGGGTTTTCAAAACTAAAATTAATCCAAGTGATCATCATCAAATAAACAAAGCAAGGCTAGTAATTAAAGGTTGTGCACAACGCTACGGTATAGACTATTTAGAAACGTTTTCACCTGTGGTAAGGCACTCTACACTAAGACTACTATTTGCTTTATCTGTACACTTCAATTTAAATTGTTATCATTTTGATGCCATGAATGCATTTCTCCACGGAGAACTAAATGAACAACTTTATGTGAAACCGCCAGAAGGTCTCATTCTTCCTGAAAACAAAGTGTTACGCCTCAAGAAAGCTGTTTACGGTCTAAAACAAGCACCTCGTTCTTGGAACTCACAAGTAAACTCAGTTCTCATCAATAGTAATTATCAACGCTCTAAACATGAACCGTGTGTCTATTATAAAAGACACGACAAAAAATTAACAATTATTGCAGTTTTTGTTGATGACTTCTTCACGTTTAGAAATGATCAGGAAGAAACTAAATTCTTGAAGAAAAAACTGTTCAAATCTTTCAACCTTAAAGACTTAGGAAAAATATCTAATTGTCTAGGTATGGCTGTCACTCAAAATGAAAAATCTAAAACAATTAAATTAAGTCATGAAAAGTACATTTTAGAATTACTCGAAAAATTCAACATGACCAACTGCAAACCAGTCTCCACTCCAATTATCAAAACACAATTTGATGATCTACCAGCCAATCCAAGTTTCGAAAAAACCTATCAGCAACTCATTGGCTCCTTATTGTATCTCTCCGTCACAAGTAGACCAGATATTTCTTATGCTGTTACCTTCCTTAGTCAATTCTCAAAACGGCCTAATCATCAACATTGGACCAGTGCCAAACGCATTCTTCGTTACCTAAAAGGTACTTCCAATCACTGCCTTACCTACAAAAAATCAAACAACAATCTGATGGGGTTTGCAGATTCAGATTGGGCCAACAACGATGAAAAAAGGAAATCCTTCTCTGGGAATGTCTTCATTTTCTCAAATGGTGCAGTATCCTGGGAATGTCACAAGCAACGCACTGTCGCTCTTTCTAGTACAGAGGCTGAATATCTGTCGCTCTCCGACGCCTCGAAAGAAGCAATCTACCTCAAAAATCTTCTTGAAGAATTAACCGGAATATCTGGACCGATCACACTCGACTGTGACAATCAAAGTACCCTGGCACTTGCAGAGAATCCAGTTCATCATAGGCGGACAAAACACATAGATGTACGTCACCATTACATTCGAGAACAAGTTGAAAACAAACAAATCATCCTCAATTACGTTCCTGATGAGCAAATGGTCGCAGATGTGTTAACAAAGCCAATTCCTAATCCAAAGTTGAAATTCTGTGCAAATGGCTTCGGTCTCAAAGTGTAAAATTCTAATAAAATTTTCCTTGAATATATTTGGCTTATAAGCAAAGTTCTATTTTTAAACGCGAATCTTTTAAATAATAAAAAAAAAAAAAAAAAAAAATTCAATTTACATCTTTTTAACTTTCGTGTTTAATTGTATTCATTGCCAGATTGAGGAGAAGTGTTTTTGTGTTAAATTTTTAGCAATCTGTCATTTCAATTTTTTCCTCAAATGAATTTCTTCCATTTTTTCACATTGCCAAATTGAGGAGAAGTGTTGAAGTGCAAGTTGGCAATGCAGTGTAAAATTGTTAAGTTGGTAGTACGGAGTACTAACCTAGTCGTGTGAGACTGCGTGCTGTAGCGTAGTCAGGTTTTCTTACATAATGTGATAACTAGAATAAATCACTGTTCGGTCATCTTAACTCTCTTCAATGCCTTCCTTTTTTACATATTATCCACTGCTTTAATTAAGCTACCTCAACATTTCTGAATATCTGGATACTCTCCAAGATATTAAGCGTGCTGATTTTTGGGCAGTTTTTGTCAGTTTCGGCTCAAAATTAATATCGTGCTCTTCCTTGCAAAAATATTTGGCAACAGCTGATTTGTCTATTTCTCTGTCGAGAGCATTTCCTCTATAATCGATCCCTTTTTGCCCAATGGTCCTCCAGGTCTGGCCCAATGTAGACTTTATCACAATCATTACATTGGATTTTATAATTCCCAGACTGTTGTTCATTTGTTATTCGGTCCTTAGAAAATGATTGGAATGTTTGTCTGATGTTGTTTCTATAAAAGGGTGCTGCTTTTAGGTTCCAGTTTTTGCAAAAACTAAGTATGGAAAAGAAAGAGAACAACAAAATCGATGGATTAATCATCTTAAGAAACAAAACATAATTATCACGAAAGCAGACAAAGGAAGCAAGATAGTTATTTTACATAAAGCTGATTACATTGAGAGAACTGAGTTAATGCTAGAACGCCCAAATATGCAAAAATCAGCAAGAACCCCCTAAATAAATGTGTGTCTGCAGTAAACAATACCTTAAATACCTTTATTATGTTTCTTTAATTTTCTCTCCCTGACGGTGTGCGTTTGTGCAACAGTACGAAGAGCTTTGGATTTAATTAATTTTGGTATGTCCCGTACTTATTAACTACCTTGTCTCTCCTAAGGCCTTGGTCAAAATCCTTTCAATGTCACTTAAAATAGCCTTATCAAAAATAAATCTTAACAATCCTCAAGTGCAGTGAAAAAGCTAACAAAACCTACAATTACAAGTAGATTTTAGAGATGGACACTTTCGCTACAGTAAATTAAATGATAAATCCTGCTATGTTTGCAAAATCATAGAGTTTGATTGGAATTTGGCTTGAATTAAAACAGCTATGAATTTTCGAGTGGAATAAAATTTCAATGACTTTTTCATAGAGAGAAATTTTGAAGCTATTTAATAGATCAAATGAGGACAAAAAAAAATAAAGAGAGCTTAAAGGGAAATATTTGTCAAAGGCGCAGAGAACGTCCTTACATGGCGTAGAGGATACCTAGCCCAGAGGATGAGTAGATACCCAGCAAGACAGCTTGGAGCGGCCTGACAAGTCACTTGTCATGCCACACAGTGGATCAAGTCAATGGTAAAGGTCGGACATACGCGATTTCGGCCGATCCCATGTCTGGGGGCTGAAGAGTGATCCTTATGGGTTATATTTAAAGGATATGGCACTAGTTTGGGCCAAATCATTTCCATTTATGCGCCACATCCCACCAAACATGGGTACATGCAAATTCCTAATTTCAGCTGAGTTACATGTAATTTTTTCCACCTCATCTGGTCCATCACAACTTCCGCAAATGTAAAAATCAACGATTGATTGATAATATGCAGAGTTTGGAGAACATATTTCTCTATTATAAATATCTTTTATATTTTTTTTCACGATCTTAACGACTGTTCAAAGGCACCTATCTCCAAAAAACTGAGAAAGAAGTTTAAGTAAAAATTCAGTTAGTTGTCTCGACGAGTCTCAAGCTCTCTTTTCTATGAGGACATTTGTAGGACCCTTGAGTATGATAATCCAGAAAAATCAGCTGTCAAAATCTGCCAATGTGGCGGAGACATCACTTTTAGTGTATTTTCTGAAGGAAATACACTATTGCATTCTCCCATGATGTCGGACCCAGACCTGAGACATTGTGAAGAGCACCGATCACGGGTCGTAGATCACGAAAATATATGCTATTCAAATTCATGTGTATATATATATGTATGTATGTATGTATGTATATATGTATGTATATATGTATGTATTTCCGCCTTTTGAAGATTTTTCGATTTTTGAGTGGTTATATCTTTCTTACGTTGATAGATATTTTGACCAATTTTTTTGCATTTTGTAGAGACTCATTAGGACTACTATTCTGCGAAAAAAAATTGAAATTTGAGGCGATAGATTTTGAGGGGTGGGGCTCGAAAGTGGGGGGAGGTGAAATCTTGTCCACTCGATAACTCGAGCGAAAATGAATATTTTGAGCTGAAATTTTTACGGGTGGTAGTTCTCCCCTAGGACTGGTTTGGTATTGAATTTGAGCTAAATCGGCCAAGCCGTTTAAAAATGGCGAGCTTTGAAAGTTTTAGGCGAGGGGTGCGCGGCATGAGGGGAGCCGGCCGGAGCAGGGCCGCACAGTGGGTCGGGGGAGAAAGTTTTTGGACAAGCTGATCGTCGCACAGTGGGTCAGGGGAGAGAAGTTTTTGGACAAACTTTTCGTCGCACAGTGGGTCAGGGGAAGGAAGATTCTGGACAAATTGTTCGTCGCACAGTGGGTCAGGTTAAATGATCTGTTCTTGAACAAAATCTCACCATTTAACCGTCACAACCTTTCGCAGCGCGTTCGCTGGCAACGTACGCAACTACTATTTTGTGCTATTGCTTTCTGGTGACTGCCGGTGGGTATGTTGCTGCCGGACCGCCTCCACGTAGGCAATTTCTCGTACATCGTCCGTCCGCAACTCTCGCCTCTGGTCAATCAGCGCAGTAGTGGGATTCCCGCTCGCCGCGCACTCTCGCGAAAAGGTACGCAACTTCTTGCTCACAACGTGCTCACCTGCTCACAACTCAACTTCTGTTTCAATTCTTAATTCATTCCCTTACAGATTGATCCCCCCCCCCCCTTCGGAAAATACACTCTTCCCGCGGTGGACGCGCGGGTCGCTTAAGAAGACAGAACAACTGGAATGGACACTCAAACTAAAAAGCGCGCGCGAAGCGCGCGTCCTGGGGGGGCTTGGGGGGGCGAAGCCCCCCCAAAAAACCGGCGCGGAGCGAAGCGGAGAGCCGGTTTTTTTCTCTTGAATTTTGCAGTTGCTTGCTACCCTTTCTTCATGAATACGTCGTCGCTGCTTTGAGTCAGGCGGCCTTATCTGCGATTTCACTGATTGATGGCTCTTTTATGGAGCCTGGTGAATATTTTCCATTTTTTTCTTACCCCCCCCCCCCTCCCTTCTCCCTTTCATAATGCGCTTTATTGGCACTCATCTCAAAAATACTGATGAGTTCGGCGAAAATTAAATAGAGAAAATCCTGATAATTACGGAATGTCCTATGCGCAGCGTGCTATGTTCGACCTCTCCCATTGACTCGCTCCATTGTGTGCTGTGTTAACGCACCCTTGCGAATTTTATTTTTTAGGTTAGTCTTAGTTGAATGGATAAACATCACAATAAAGAAATTGTTGATATGTATAATCAATGATTCAATCATGTTCGTGCCATAATATTATGCTTGAGCTAATTTTGTCCTAAAAAGGAACCGCTAAAGATGGAATCTGCCGGAATGCTTAAGTTCGTGAGCACCATATTAGCTTCCGACAAAGATCTAGTGTTGGTTTCTCAATTGAACACGGCTTGGTTGATTCACGATATGTATGTCTGATTAGCAGTCTAATTTTCCTGAATACATACAGAGTAATTTTGAAAATAATACATTTGAAATAATAGGTTTCACCTGACTCAAGGCACTTGCTGAGTTTGTATTGCTAATACCCAGGAGTTTTCTGTCTTCTTCAGCGGTGGACTCAAATGACAATTTGACAAATTCCTCGTTTTTGCCCCATAGCCCCCCCTAAAAAAAATTGATGTACCTTACAGATACTTGAACTTGAAGGACATTAGAACATTATAAGCACGGTCGTCTCTGTGAATTTAAGTGATTACTTGCCAATAAATGTTTGCACGCCCAAAAGTTACAGTTTAACGTAGGTTAGCGCTAAAGGCCCCTCTCCAATTTGGAGATGTGCCACTGCGAAAACCGCAGAGCAAGTTTTTTTCGTACCACTTGGCGACAATGCCAGACAACAGCGCTCCAACAGAGCATTTGTTTGTATTTTCCCCCTTAAAGTTCCCTGTAAGTCTTTGTGGACAGAGCTTTCAGCTCCTCTTGCGTTGTGCTCCCTTTTATTTCTCCATAACTTGATTTCGGGCCTGATGGTAGTTCTGCATGACAGATTCTTATCCCCCCCCCCCCCACGTTTTTAGTAAGCCCTTCTGGCACTAATCATGTATTGGTTTTCCTGGGTTTGAGTGCCAGTACTGAGTAGTTTTTCTTACCTCAATCTTTAGCCTTCTCTAATTTATATTGTGAATCCCCCTTATCTCAGAAATCCTTTAGGTGTGCTGTATTTCGATGTGCTTATGTGATCATTTTGTAGCCAAGTTGTAGTGGTTACTGGAATGGTGGTGTCTCGACCAGAAGTTGGTAAACGGCGATTGTTGCCAAATTTATTCTACCTTTTTGACCCCAGTTGATGATATGTTTTCTTGTGTTTTTAGAAAGAGCCTTCAGCTCAAATCTGTGATTAAACCAAGTGTTTCAATTTATATTCCATGCAAGCCATTTTGAAATGAGCTAATTGTGTTTTTAATAAGAGCCTTCAGCTCAAATCTGTGATTAAACCTTGTGCCTTAATTTATATTCTATGCAAGCCATATTGAGATTTAAGCTATTTGCATATTGCCTGTGTATTTCCGTGGTTTACTTAAATGGCTTATGTGTGTTGTTGTCCTTCAGGCCTAAACATTAGAAAAAGCATTTTGCATACTGAGATGCCCACAATTTTTACTACATATATGAATCATTTCCCAGGGTCCCCGGTTTCCCTTAGGAAATCCGAGTTGCAGAATGGAAGCCCAGTCGTGAACTGGCATGTTGCTGTCTGTTGGTAAACCAACCGAGAACTAGAGCGTAGTTGGATTTTGGAGGGTCACCACCTACAAGGCTTCTCTACACCTTCTTCTCCATCCAGCTATGCTGCACCTTCTGTGAGATCGTTTTGTATTTGCTTCTTGTTAGGTAATGACAACTTAATTGCCATACCCCTAAGGTTCCCGGCTTTTCCAAAATCCCAGCTCTCTCGACCCAGCAAGTTTTATCTCTATTTTTAACTCCAAAGTGGCTCTAAGTGTTTTGTTATTTTGTGGCCGTTGAGTTCCCGGCCAATCTGTCACTAATTATGCAGACCCTTTAGTTCATTATGTAGCTTTCTAAATTTAGGAACTCCAGTTAGCCGATTTGTGTTGTTTCTGCAATATCACTTTCTGCTAACGCAGCGACAGAACAGATCGTCTATCTACTAACCCCTTTTTTTATCTCTCTCTCATGAGTTTTATTTAGTACCTGAAGTTATGTGTTTTCTGTGATTCCTGTGATCTTTAAGACTGAATATAAATATTGTATTTTGATTGTTATTCGAGACTCATTATTATGTCTTCACTTGCCTGCCCTAGTCATTTGAGAATTATTTTAGCGGCCTTTCTCTCTCTCTCTCCCCCCTCTCTCCCTCCCCCCTCTCACACACACTCTCTCTCTCTCTCTCTCCCCTGACGGAGTTCGAATCATTGTCGGGACTTCAACTACGTACCATCATTGTCGGGACTTCGGAGTTAACAACGGTTACGGGTAGCCCCGGGTTGGCATTTACGAGGAGTGTTGTCCGTTTTTCGACTCTCTCCAGAAAAGTTGTACTTTCTCGCATGAAACACTATCGGGACCGTCCCGATATTGATAGAAATAAGACGATGTCCCGACTTTGGCGGTCCCAAGACGACAAAAATTTCTCTCTTTTCCATACACCGCTGCCAAGCCGATTACCTGTCACTGCTTCGAGGTCACCCATTGCAAAGGCGTCCAAACTCAATCCCCTAATTTGTCACGCCTTTTTCGCACGCTGTCCTTTCTCCTTTTAGATTTTCCGATCTCTTTATAAAACCGGAATTGCCCACTCATCCGGGAACTACTTATTTTCGTCCCATCTTGTGGTCAGCGTTGTCACGCAGCGCAGGCAGCTTCATTTGGTGTATTTAATCCGTTTGCACCCCTCGCCCCATCTCCACCCACCGCGCTGGATTCCGTTCACACAGCCGCACTGCAATAAATATAATCTCGTTGCCTTGATGTGCTTTTCTTGAATTAAATAGCTTCTTATTTCTTTATAAGTATTATTTGCCTTGATTCCATTCTTATATGAATATCAAATTCAAACGCGCGCATCTTTCAAATACCACGTATTAATGAGGAATTAATAGATTCATATTTTTCTTATCTCCTCAACGATTTAATACTGTAACAACTATTTTTCTTTAGTTGCTCAGTATGTAATTTTATGTTTTTGCTTAAACCATTCGTGAAGGGTGCATCTGGTTCGAATAAATTTAAAAAAAATAAATTAATCGAAAATTATAATTCCCTTTTGAAAAAAATTTTTTGTTGATAAAATGGAACGGATAAATAATTTTTTTAAAGAGAAATAAGATCAATTGAAAATTTCGTCGGTAAAAGATTATACGTGTGCTTATATTCTTTTTGGGGAGACCGCATTCTCCAAATGATTGTGTCCAAATGGTTTGAAAAATAAAAATAAAAAAAATAAAAAATAAAAAAAAGTCTCGTACGTTCTTGTAGATTTTGAGGGAAATAGAGCCCCTCGTATGATATCAGTGATTTGCGGCGTAGCTACCCTAGGGTGCGTCAAAAAAAATAAAAGTCTGAAATGTTGCGCTCCCCAGGCGGCAATCGATGACGTTTGGTAAAAAAACGTTTTTGCCAAATTTTGGGCTAATTTCAAGCATTTTAAATGGTGCCAAAGGTCAATTTTGTGGTGAAATTCTGGTTTTTAGACTTAGACCACGATTTTATACAAAAAACCCAATTTTACGCTGAAATCGTGCGTTTACGGGCAAAATGCCACATAACTCAAGTTGTAGAGGATGAAATTTCACTCTAGAAAAATGTCCTTTCAAACAAAAAAAATCAAATCTGACAGGCAAAACGCACTTCGGTATTTTATTTTTTGGTCCTCAGAATTTCTGAGGCCTTACAAAGCACCGCTATTAAAGACTCAATCCTTACCAAATTGAATCGAAAATGGGTATAAATGAACTGTAGGTAAGTGCTAAGGATACACATGTCATCAGAACATCCTCTGTTTTAAAAAAACGTCCCATTTTTTTACGCATTTCTCAAAAAAGTATACGACCCGAAAAGCAGGATACTGAAAAATATGACCCTGAAAGATACTAAAACTTTACAGGCCGTGCAAGCATTATGTAAGCCACAGGGGGAGGGGGGGGGGGGGGTCGAGCCCAGATGTAAGCCTTTCACTTGGAAAAAAAAGAGAATATTCTCCCATAAAAGTCAATTTTGTGGCTATTTTTCAGTTATCTACGTTATCTTTGGAGAAAATTAATTGGAAGGAGGAAGAGTCAAGTTATGCTCATGTAATTCAAAAGGGCGCGGATGGGTTGGCTCACTGATGGCCTTAAGGGGAGGGGGTGGGGTTAAGTTGAACAAAATGGCTTACTTAATACTTAAATGGACTCTAAAGTATTGACAGACGTAAGAGTAAATTGACTTTAGATCAGAGTACCCACTTTAGATGAAAAATAAAACACATCATCGCTCTCATGGTATGAGAAGATTAAAATAACGTTACAGTAGGTTGCCGAAATTCACTTTTTTTCAGAAAAGTGGACTTCATTTGGACGTATTTCTGCCAAACGAAACTACATGCATTACGACATGAGTCCTGAGACCCGTAAGAATATGTGCATAACCGGGCTCACGTCATAATGCACATAGTTCCGTTTGATAGAAATAGTCCATTTATTTCTCTTAAACTGATGTTGTTTTATTATTTTCAGTAGTCCTCAATTATGTTTTTACGTGGTTGACTGCAGATATTCGGTACGTTCATTTTTTTGCATAATTTTTAAACATACTAAAGTGGGTATATTTCAACAAAACTTAGGGGGAATTTTCCTCCGCAGCATATCGAAGAGGAGCGGCACATGAAAGAAAAAGTTATCGTGTACTTCAATGTATAATATATTGCGTTCGAAAAAAAGGATATCCAGTAAGTAATAGTGCAGAACAAATTTTTGGACACAATTTTTGAGTTAGGTGCCTGCAACAAAAATGTCTTCCTTGCTGAGGGATACTTTTTCAAATTCTCTGTGACAGTAAGGAGTAGAAATTGCTTTTGGTCTTCCTTCGATGTTATTGCATTGTTGAAAGCCGTCATTAATGCCACCGATCTCTCGGCGGCATCATTGACGACTTTCATACTCTTTACGATTATACAAGCTGCATTATAATTTTCGAGCTGACTCCATTCGGAAGGATGGGAGTTGAGGAAATCCTTAGGGATATTCAGTAGATTAAAAAAATTGTGCGTGTTGGAAGTTACGAAATTTTCCAATGAGATGTTTTTCTTCCTTCTCAATAAGTTAATGTCAAGCAATGCTTTCCTTGGAGGACTAGTTGTTGAGCTCTCTTTTTCCATGGCCTTCACCATGCGAATTTTTGTTTTGAAGGGGACCCGCTCATCAAAAAATGCAAAAGCTACTAATTCTTCGGACAGATACCATAGATGATTGAGTAACTTTTCTAAAGCAGCTGTAGAAATAGGAAGGTTTATTTTTTCATAAGCCAAAAGACTCGATAACAAATCACAGTCATTTTTTGGCGCCATTACCCCCGACGGCGATTGGAACCAATACTTTACGTATATACAAACAATGAAAGTGCAAATGTCTTTAATATGACCTAACAGTTCTTTGGACATAGTTAATTGTTTCTGAAACATATACATTTTTAAAATATATAAAGCCTTCGCCATCCAGCGGGCATTTGATACTGCTCCAGGTCTTCTGAATCGTACTCCTCTCTCTGGTGTTGCTCCGCAAAATATGATCACAAGTTCTAGAAGCTCTCTGTAATCTTCTCTATGTTTATGTTTCTAGAAACAAACAATACAAAACAGCATCGATGAATTTGTTATTAAGAATACAGGCCCTCAGCATTACACGTGCGCACAGATGCCTGCACGTAAATACTTAACAAAAAGAGAGAAAATTATGTGTGTTAAACTATGGTTGAACCGATGAAACTTGACGCACGACTCGTGATTTGCTACTTCCTACAATTAAAATTAAAGAGGAAGATGTTTTCTGAGTAAAAAAAATGACGTCATCAAAAGCAACGGGTAAATATTGAACTTGATTGATCGAGATACAAGGTCACTTACGTCAATAACGATCTTTAAACTTTAAAAATTAAAAAACTTGGCCAAAAGAAGAAAAAATGTTAATGTATTTTAGTGAAAACTCACCGAAAGTTGCTCGAAACAGAAGTTTAAAAGTTCTGTCTTGATAGGCTGCACATTTTCAAGAATGTCAGGGTCGTCTAGGGCCGTCGTATAGGTGCTTGGATTGATATCCTCCCACTTGTCACGGAAGTTGGTAAAAATAGGATTTTCAGGTTGGTTCCTCTTGCCTATGCGAGAAGTGACTGCAGCATCGAGAAGGAGTTCAGAAACATGATGACGACAAGCACAATATAAGAGACGTTTACCTAAGATTCGCTCCGTACAGACACAAGAACCACTTTTAACTCCAGTGTTTGAGGACGTGGTATCAAAGCATATAGATTTGACTTGCTCCTCTATATTCCACTCCCGAACAGTTTGGCAAATTGCCTCAGCTATAAAGATACCTTTGCCAGAGGGCAATGCAGGTACACTTAAAAGTTGATCAATGTTGTGACCTGTGACTAAAATTGGTAATCGGTCAACCTTTTTCTTACCACCCATCAATGGAGGTAAAAGTTTGCCATCTACATGTATTGTGAGAGGCACGTCAGGATTAAAGCTCTTTTGAATTCGTTGAGCAGAATTTTTTCTTAGCTCAGCTCTTCTTCGTCTCACAGATGCCTCGCTAACGGTTAGAGTCTTCACATCAACACCCATTGATTTAGCGGTTTTTGCGATGAGAAAAGTGGCGTTTCGATTGGAGGTTCTCGTGCGATCTAAAGTTAAACTCAATTCCTCGTCTAATATTTGCAACCGCTTTCTCTTGGGCGATTGTAACTTAGACTCAAAAACACTTCCTTGAGATGACGGTTTAGAATCTTGTGAAGACGATCCTGACAATATAATTTTTTCAGAGAGTCTCTTAGCATATGCTTCGGCTTTTTGCTTTTGTCTTTCTTCCCGAAGGGTACGCTTCTTTTTTTTCATCTGCTTCCGTGCAGCTTCAAGTTCATTTGACGCAAGATATCTTCTATCAGCATATCCTTCACCTGGTAATTCTTCCTGTAACACTTGTTTATCCACCTTTTTTTCCTTTTTTTGCGAGTTTTGATTTTCCCTTCTAGCTTTTTCTTTTTCAGACAGCAAATGTGGCCTGTCCTCTACGCTCATACACGCTAAAGCATCAAAACTGTCAATTTCAAATAAATGGTGTAAACTGTTCGTAAAAGCTGCTTCATACTTCAACGCATTTTTCATATTTACGATTCGTTGAATATTCCTGTATTCTTGGTACAGCTGTATCACTTTTTTTTTGCACTTGTCCTTTCTTAATGTGGGACTTCGAGCCTTAACCCAAAAAGGTATCACTCTGTCAATGACATTTTCCACACTTTGTGACAGATATTGTTTTTTAACATTAAGTTCGTACAGTAAATTACTGAGCACTTGCCCTCTAGACGGATACTTTTCGGCAGTAATTTCCGATTTCGGCTCTAAAAGCTTCGCATACTTCTTTATTCGCATCTTTAATCGCACTATTCCGCAATCCGATATCTAAATTTAAAACTGCACGTTCACTGTGTAATGATCTTTAAATTGCTTGCTGCATCTTAATTTGCACTCTATTGCCACTTCTCGATCAAATAAAGAAACTCACACACTATTGCGCGAAAGAGAACGTCAGCGACACCAAGACTGAGGGCACAAAATATCGGAGGGGTACTGAAGGTGCCTAGCTGTTCACCCGTCTGCGGTTTCAAGGTGTTATACGTAAGAACAGTTGATTGGCCGCTCAGGCGACTGGCGGGGAAAGTGGTGGGGATAGCTTCATCTTCGTTGACCTTGAAGTCGAAAAATATTCTCCCGCCCCGCTGGTGTGTTTAAAACTCCTCGAGACTAGGCATGTATGCAACTGGTCAGACATTCGCGCGGCGCACCGCGGCGGAAGGATTGCGCTGCAGTTATAGTGACTTGGACAGACGGTTTTCATCTCCACCATTTCGTCCACTTCTTCTCCTTCTTACTAAAATGTTCGATTTTTCATTTGAAGAAAATTGACTCGAACCTCTATTAGTATCTTAACTTACCAACTATGTCGAAGGCAATAATTTCAGTATCCTGCTTTTCGGGTCGTATACTTTTTTGAGAAATGCGTAAAAAATGGGACGTTTTTTTAAAACTGAGGATGTTCTGATGACATGTGTATCCTTAGCACTTACCTACAGTTCATTTATACCCATTTTCGATTCAATTTGGTAAGGATTGAGTCTTTAATAGCGGTGCTTTGTAAGGCCTCAGAAATTCTGAGGACCAAAAAATAAAATACCGAAGTGCGTTTTGCCTGTCAGATTTGATTTTTTTTGTTTGAAAGGACATTTTTCTAGAGTGAAATTTCATCCTCTACAACTTGAGTTATGTGGCATTTTGCCCGTAAACGCACGATTTCAGCGTAAAATCGGGTTTTTTGTATAAAATCGTGGTCTAAGTCTAAAAACCAGAATTTCACCACAAAATTGACCTTTGGCACCATTTAAAATGCTTGAAATTAGCCCAAAATTTGGCAAAAACGTTTTTTTACCAAACGTCATCGATTGCCGCCTGGGGAGCGCAACATTTCAGACTTTCATTTTTTTTGACGCACCCTAAGCTACCCTCACCGGTTATACAACGATCACTACTTATTTCTTACATTTGTCAACGAATTAATTAGTTTTACTTAGTTTCGCAGAAAGCGTTTGAATAAGTAAGTTTTCAAGTCCTGGCAAGAGTTCCTACTTCAGTTGGAGAGACAATCGTCTTGCCACCGTCGTTATCGGAACTTCCTAAAAATTGTGAATGTGACGAAAATTGTTCAAGTTAGGATCTAGCTGAACATGTATTTGGATAGAGCTGGAGGATACTCATCAGCTGAAAAGCTAATTTCCTTGGATTTCGATACTTTACGTATGGATTTTGCTTGAAAACATTGATTTCAGTCGATGCTGGTCACCGTTGCATTGCTGTCAGCTTTTCTGACCTTTAAAAGCAGCTCTACAATCCACAAGGATCCTCTAGATCCGCATATATTGCAAGTGCGTCCTCCATGCCGCGTGCTTAGGGCTGTCTCGGAATGACGTCAGGCTTTTTTCCGCGATTTTTTTTACCCATCCCCATTTACTCACCTAGATTTCAAGTCAAGTATATTTCAGTCAGTGTTGAACCCCAACCCTTTTTAAAAATTTTTGTCAGGTTTGGGCCAACCTCCCCCTCCCCCATATTACTGTCAGGAGGTTTGGGATCTCCCATCGTCTACGGACCGCACTGTCGGGACCTCGCACGGTTCGTGACAATGTTTTGCGGCAATAACCATGTGTGAAACGCCGAAATACAGAAAAATTAGGCTTTAGGTAAACGACGATACTTTACCTAGATCTGAAATAAGGTTTAGTTCCATCCTTACTTGTACAATTTTTGCAAATTCAAAATTTTAAAGAAGTCCCGATAACGATAGTAGCTAGATGATTGTCTCTCCAATTGAAGCACCTGAATCATTGTCGAAATTTAAAAACTTTTTTATTCGATCGCTAGCTATGAGACTGATTTGACCTTATTACAAAGATGACAGACGCAAGAAACAAGTATAGCGCGTTAAGTTATTGGCGGGTTATATTGTTCATTCATTCAAACTGCAGCTCCTTTCGTCTCTTCATAAGATCCCCGATGACTTGCGCCTCCACCCAAATTTATAATCAGGGAATCTACATGACTAGTTGCCACTCCGTTCCAACTTACAATTAGACATTATATGCGGATATGTTTTTAGGTCCAGTTACACGATCAAATTGAGCCATCAAATTGATCGTGTAACTGGACCTTGTCATAATTAATCCCCTCGAACCTGCCACCCAGGGCCCCTCACATAGGGGGTTGGGGAGTGGAGGGTGTTGCCAGGACTCCAGCCCCGAGGCCCAGCAGGATCTCTTGGAAGCATAAAAGTTCGGAATAATAAAAATTAGAAAACTGTCTGTTTTTCGGAATACCCGCTGAAAACTCTGAAGCAAAATATGACTCAGTACATCTGCGAACGCATGATTTTACTTTCGACCGTAGGATAAGTCAGTTGGACGTAATTATGCATGGTAAACGTACTTATCTGTTGAAGTAAATTAAATCACCAGGAACTATAAGAGGGCCCACGAACGATAATCCCTGAAAAGTCGGGCGTATAAACGTATGGACCATGTAAATGACAACGCTGCGAGGTCAAGCTTGCACATCGACGAGACCGGGTATTGTGAACGCGAAAAGTTATTGTATGCAAACTGCTGCTATTCTACCCCTATCTTCAGGTCAAAATTCTTCATAGGAAGCCCTTTCGTAAAAGATCAAATTCTTGTAATTTTGCCCCAATCTCTTCGTTCATTACATGGTAGGATTACTCGTAAAATTCTGAGCTAAATCATACATAATTGCAATATACAATTTTTATTTTTTCCTTCCTTTTTCTTTTTGAAGCGAAGTCCAATTTTTATTTAAAACATCGTATCTCGAACTGTAACTTTGCTGCTATTTGACCGATTTTTATAAACGAGGCCTCTTTTTACTCATGTTGTAAAGGAGAGTAAGGAAACACTTGCTAAAAAAATGTTACACAACTTTCAACAAATTTTGGTTTTTTCTAGCGGGAGGGTGAAATTGGAAATTACGCGTAAGTAATTAGGGTTCGATTGTGGCTCGGCTCGGCATTGTCCGCGAACTCGAGACTCGGTCCGGGCCGGGGTGTCGCTGTTGCCAGTGTTTGCAAGAAATACCCGCGGCTCAGGGATCATCGTTCGTGGGCCCTAGTATACGTTATACGTGAAAATAAATTAAATCAAAAGGGTGATCAAAGGGGTATTTCAGGGTTGCTGGCGGTCCAGAAAACGGGGAAAGTCAGGGAATTTGCGGCGACCATAGGAAAAGTCAGGAGATTGAAACAAAAATTCAAGAAATTAAATTTGTTTAGGCTTAGCAGAAGTGATTTTAATTTAAAGGAAAAAAATAAAAGTGGAAGTTTTATTCAAATAATGTCACGGAAAGTCGGAATCCGAAAATTTTGGAGTCAGAGAATGGCAAAAATGGCCAGGCAAAAGTTAGGGAAGGTCAGAGAATTTGAGCATGAAGAAATTATGGCAACCCTACATAATATGCAGAGAGTTTTCGTGGTACTTAGTTCCCTCTGTCGTTTATAATTCGCACGTACTTTCTTTTAGCTCGAATACGTTCAATAATCCCCACTCAGTTCTGATATATCTCCGCGAGATGGGGGAAATCAAAAGTCAAATTGATTGTGGTGAGCCCGAGATGATATGTCGTTATGCGAAGATTCAGTTGCGCCACTTGATGGGGTAAATATTACACCGAAATCAAGAATCTCAATATTATGTAGCAAATCAACTTTTATGCGACGCTTCTGACAAGGGATAATCAAGGCAGAAATAGATGCCGCTAATATCAACCCCTCAAAGAAATTCCAGCCAACATTTACGCAGCACATCTAATGAAATAGTCTCAAACACAGTGAAAATGGCTTAGCGAGTATAAATTGATGAACTCCAAGGTACCCAGACAAGTAACGGCTCTAGGTATCGCGAGTTTCCGAGAGTTAGCGTGAAGTCTTTATTGTTTGTATAGCAAGTAGAAGCGAGAGGCTCTTCACAGTTCGAAGGTGGACAATGCAAAAACCCTGGACCCTCACAATGGAGGTCAGAGACAAAAAGGAGCGGCACGTTGGTTTTTTGTAGTGTGGTGTACCGTAAGGAGTGACCTTGCATTAGAAGGCGATGGAGGCAAAAACACAAAAACCGAACACTTACGTAAATCCGTCTCATGATCTCAAGTGTCACTTACCTCAATGAATGATCACTGACCTCAGTGAATGATCACTGACCTAAGTGATTCCTATCAAGTTAGTGCCTCTTACCTCAGTGCTGACTTCTTGGGTGCCGCTGTCGCTGATTTTTCACGCATTTGGGAAGAAATATCTTGCCAAAAAAGTAAAAAAAAAAAAACAGATATTGATTGAAAATGAGGGATTTTCTGCGGAAATTTGTTGCATGTGGAAATGGAAAAAGGCCGAATGAAGCCAAATGATAGTCCTCGATATTTCCATCGACTATTTCGGAAGATGCATGCGGCTATTGAAACGAGTCCCTAATTACATTAACATTATTGAAAAATCACGCATGTCTAAGGCATTTTTTACACACATACGCGATTCTTCACAACAAAATATTTTTAATGAACGGAACGATAAATGGGTTACGGAAATTGTAAGTCGATCGTCGTCTATAAGCGATCTTTTTGCGGCAGATGCATGTGTATCATCGAATCTGATACAGTAACTTTTTAAAAGGAAAAATTGCACCTACATCTATAAGTTTTAAATTAAACGGTAAATTTTCAAACTTCTCGCATGATAATCCGACAAAAAAGCAAAGCGTTAAAATTATTACATCATCAAGTAGGTAATAAAAAGGTCAAACGGTTCCAATCATCGGCAGGTCGAACTGCAGATCCAAAGAAGAATGAGACATTTTTGGAGGTTGTTAAAATCTGCGAAAAACTGTGTGATGAGCATGATTTTTGCACTCTCCTGCAACTTCAGAATGAAATGGAGAAATTTTGCACGTAAGCATAAATTGGAGCCGTATTCAACAAAGCATAATTAAAAAGAAAACTTATCGGTCATTTCAATAATGAACTCGTTCTTACTGTTTCTCAGGGCATAGAAAATGTAATATTTTTGAAACAAAAGACTGAAGACATTTTAAGTGATTTTTATAAAGAAAAGAATTCAGGAAACGAAGACGATTTGAAAAGTGAACTTTTGACAGCGGCAGGCAAAATAATAAGATCAGAGTGTAAAGAGTTAAAGCTAGCGACTGATTTTAACCCTACAGTTTGACTGACTCTTCTAAAAAATGTTCATGTCTTGGGATTCAATCAGGGCGGTTACGCGATTTTTAGAAAGCATTTGTGTGGGTACTGTTTTAAAATGAAGCATCAAAACCTAACGAAAAATGTGAGGGAAAATTTTTAA
The DNA here is from genome assembly GCF_918797505.1 of Bemisia tabaci. NCBI lineage: Eukaryota > Metazoa > Arthropoda > Insecta > Hemiptera > Aleyrodidae > Bemisia > Bemisia tabaci. Next base: position 32,553,594 of record NC_092794.1, read on the forward strand.
TTGTGTAATTAAAATGTGGAGGAGTGTAGAATGCGCATTCGAGTGAGGTGAATCTCAACTAGATTTCGGGGATTTTTAAATCATATACAATTTACACATTTATGAACATTTCTTAAAATATAGTCCTGTCAAATTTATGATATGTTTTGACCCAGACAAGTGGGAAAATTGTAATTGTTTTTGAGATGGAAGTCAAGTATCTATATATTTGACTTTCCGAATAAGTTAACATTCTGATTTAGAATTGGAACCCGTTGAACGCAACGGCGCTCCTCAAAAAGGCTCCTGATAAATGATCAGGATCAATATCTCTGCTTAAAGATTCCACGCAAAGAGCGCCGGATCTCCCGTCCGGATTTTTCTTGCGTTGCCGCAGCGCGTGAATTTTACCGTCAGTTTCAATAGGCAGTGGACGAAGCGGAGAGAGATGTGGCGACGCTGCGCTTCGAAGGGTTCCGGCTACCTGCGACTTTTAAAGATCCCGCGCAAGGAGCGCCGGATCTCCCGTCCGGATTTTTCTTGCGTTGCCGTCGCGCGTGAATCTTACCGTCAGTTTCAATGGGCAGTAAACGAACCGGAGAGAGATGTGGCCACGCTGCGCTTCGGAAGGTTCCTGCGACTGCGGAGCGAAAGATATACGAGTTCTAGGGGCGCGCTTAGGCGCTAACTTGAATTTCTTCAGTTCTTACTAGTTTCCTGAAAAATACTAAAAATCATTTTTTGAGATATTTCATATATCTCTGGCCTTCTTCGAAATAATATCAAACTTTATTCAAATGTTAGAGGATAATTCATAGTGCATTTCACTCCGTCCTCTAGAGCTTAGATTTCTCCGATATAACCGGGATGATTTTTAGTCAGGGCCTGATTTATCATATAAGCACACTGGGCTTGCGCCAAGAGGTCCTCACCACCAAAGAGCACACGTCAAAAAATCCTCCACTACCCCTCTCATCCCATACGTTCCCGTTAAACATCCGCCAAAAAATTTCTCAAACTGCGTTTATCTCGGTTCATAATTCGCATTTTACTTACTAACGGTGGCATTTTAACCATCCTCGCCTGAGAGTAAAAACCAACGCATCCCTCTTCCCAGAGAGAGATCCGCAAATTGGACTGCGTCTAGGGACAAAAAACTTCGAAATCCAGCCCTAACATAAAAAAGTGACGGGGTCTAGAATCTTCTAGGTTCCACATCGAGCAATATGAGCAAATCAAACTCCATATTCTTACGACTCAAATTTATTGAATGAAAATGGCGCTGCAGTGGAATTTACTCCACATTTCATTCCATCAATAAAAACTCATGAAAATTTTATGCGGCATTTCGCCGTTTGGCAAACATTAGCATTTTTCCAGACGGAATTTGGCACTCTTATTTTGAGAGGAAATGCTAGGTGAGCAATTCCCAATTTTTGGCGAGCAATTCTGATCAATTCAAGGGCAAGTTTTGGACACCGGTTTGAAGTCGATCGGGCAATGTCGGAGGCTGGCTTTTTCGGGGGTCTATGGGGAATTTTGAATTGAATTTGGGGAGGGGGTGAGCAATTGCTAAAAAGTTGTTTTTCCACCTGAGCAAAAGGTGAGTAATTTCTTGATGGTGGGAATTTTATTTTTGGGGGAGGTGGGGGGAGGTAGGTTCACGGACGTACTCTAAATCACTAATTTTGAGCAAATGCTCCAGCCGTGGATAGTTAACTCAAGATTTCACTTCCATCGAAAAAGAGACCGATCCGAGGTCCTGATTTTAATCGCATGCGTTTCACATCCTTTCCCGCCTTTCCCCGGGGTTGACAGCGGGCTACGCGTTCCGATCCCCGTCCAGATTTCAATACCGAGGTAATTCCCGGTGCAGTCTCCTCTTCATTCGTAAGGCCGAGGCAACTTGAATATGAGCGTTGTGGTCTCTGACTGGAACTCATCCCACGTGGACTATATTAAAAAATGGCGCTGATGAACTTCAGCGGCATACAATATCTAGAAGAAGGGGCTGATTTTCTCAAAATCTATTTTCCCCGAGTTTCCCTTGTCAAGAGCGTGGCATGACGGTCACATGTCTAGCTGGGGCCGGGGGGGGGGGGGGGGGGGCTATCCCTATCCTCAAGAAAAATTTGATCACATGTAGCTGCTCAATACCAGAAAATCTCTGTGAAGCCACATCGACCTTTCCCACGAAATGCGCTCGCCCCCGAGGGTAGGGTTTTTTTTACACCCTTTGATCGCAAAATACCGATATTGATTCGGCTGGCAAGTTTATCCTCTATTTGCTTCATCTTCCGTCAAATATTCATGCACTAATAGACATATCACGAGGAATAGTTTTGTTGGATGTCCAAAATACTAACACAGGATTTTCCGAAAAAGGGTTCGTTTTCCTGGAGTGGGTGTAAATAACAACACTGCGTTTGAGTTTTTAAAGAACTTGCAGATGTTTTTGTTTTAAGTTTGTGTCTACAAATTGAAATGAGGTAAAATGGTAACACATGCTTGCAAAGTTTCTGTACGCCGTTGACGTTCAGAACATGATTTTTTCTGTAAATTGGAATCGAAGGAGATGCCTGGTTCTGGGACTAAGGACTAAGAGTCGTGGCATGATCTTCGGCGTCTTCATGGGTGGGGGGAGGGGGGGTTTTATTCACAGGACTTTCTTACTAAAAGAGGTTGCTGGAGAAAATCTTGGGATTTCAGAGAGCAGTATGGGCAAAAAGCACATTTCAGCTCGGTATTCAGAAGACTGTAAATCCCCGGGAAGTGTGAATCTAGCCCGCGAGATGGCTGCACTTATGATTTTTCCCGCCTTACGTTTGAAAAGAGCTAAAAAACTGAATTTTCTGTGTAAATGATGGAATCAAGCTATACCTAATAAAAATTGAGAATTATGGCCTCGCAGGTAAAAAACCAAGCTATATCAGAGAAGATCAGGAGTCCATTCTCTTTGGGCAAAAACTGACTTCATGGAACTCTGATAACATGGTTCAAAAACCATGGATTTTTTCTGGACTCTTAGGAGAGCCATGCGAAATCGTGTCATGATTCCCTTTCTTAGGTTCCTATGATCAGGGATTGTGAGCCCGAAGCCCATAACACAAGCCCGGACCAAAAGACGTCGCGGCGGCGCGGCGCTCGGTGCAGCGCAGCGATGCGACCCCTCGGCCCCTCGCCTATTCAAGATTTCCTTTTCTTTTTACTACCTGTGGAACAGCCAGTTCCTTGGTTCCATCCGCAAATATTTTAGGTCACCTGACTGGGGCCAGTCAAAGGCATTGGCCTGACTGTGCGTCATTGAACGCCTATCCTCAATGACTTGCATTCAGTTGCGATTCCTCCGACGTGATTTATTGTGATCATATCAGGGAGGAGGAACGCCACGTCGCGTCGCGTCGTCGTGCCGTCCACTGCCTCATATAGAGTTTTCTTCCAAGGGCCTTAGTATGCTTAAAGTGGAAAGTAGGAGACACATGGCCAATTGGCATTGCCTCATATTTAGGCAAACATATTGATTAATGGAGGCGAAAACTCAATCAAGTTTTCTTTCTTTAATTCTTGCAAATATTTTTATTGTACTAATCTTAAAAAACAAATTTATTTATGTAAGTTCAGAATCATGATCGTTTGCAAGAATGCTGGATGAAGGCGAAATAGTTAAAATCGATAACGGGAAGAAGAAAAAATCGAATTAAAATTGGGATTTTGACAGAGCTTTCATTGACATGCAAACCATTCGGTGCAATCAAAAAGAAACGTGCAGCACATCAAAGTAATAACTGTATCAATAATGATCATATAAAATCGTAAATTAAATAAGTGTATCGTGATCACACTGTGGGTATACAGTTCAGCATTTTAGGGAAAGGATTCAGTTGTGAATGAAGCATAAGTCTTGGAGAAGCTCCTGAGAAGGAAATAATCTCATTGAATGGAAGAAAATATACATACACCAAATCACGTTAAAGATTTCGATCACATTTTACAAGAATTACGCACAAAATGTAGGTACACGATACTTTCTAGTTTGAAACTCATTGTTGCTCCTTTGGCGTGAGGGCGTATCTCGATTCACGAATGAGACCCAACAAGCATGGGTTTACATGTAAAGCAGGGTTGCGTGGAAATTGAGATATGCCCTTACGTCAGAGGGCCGATGTCACGGGTAAAACTTGGGGTAAAAATCAGGTTGAGAAATCATCAGCAAAGAAATTTGAAAACAGGCATCATACCACTCTATGGATAGCTAGCTAATCGTATAACTCGGATCGACGTTATCAGATTTAAGCGTTTACCTTTTTTTAGCTATTTCGTAAAATTGCGTATTTACATAGCAGCAAAAAGTAAAGGATAATTAAGGAAAAGTAAAGGGTCCCGGGAATGAGTATGTTTACTGTATGTTTACCGAGTTGGTGAAAATGGCAACGTCATCAACGACGCCACTGAACCTAGAATTACCGTCTCGACACTAAGGTACTGAAAAAACGTATGCCAACGATTGTTTATAAAATCTTGCAATTACAGTGAAATTGGTGGTATTGATGTTACACAGGAATCGCGGGGCAATCCCCCCCACCCCCTCTTTTCCAAAAATCGATCACCCCCCCACCCCCTCTTTTCCAAAAATCGATCAACTCCTCAATTAACGGCCGATACGCACACTAAACTTTACTGTCTAGGCCCCCTGAAATGAATGGAATAAAATGAGGCATTCATAGGCATATCACATGAATTACGTAGTATACCGTCCAGTTTTACAGTCTTAATATTGTCCAGGAGAGCGTTAGTTTTTCCGGAGTAAATGAAAATAACAGCGCTATCTTTTAAAGCACCGAATCCAGATAAAAATTCTGCGTTCGTAGACATGCAGCAATGTTCATTTTAACGGAATTTTATTTTTGAAATTTTTCAGGTTCTTTGAAAAATTGTGGGTTTTGCACCCTTTGAGTTATAGACGATAGTACACCCCCACTTGCTCGAAAACGCTGCTACGCGGTGTCGATGCTACAGCATGAGTTGCTGTTAAAGGAATCCAAGGTGTTCGGTTCCAGGGCAGTGAACTCCGTCAAAGACGTTTTTAAAAGATCCGCGCATGAGAATCCATTCATGATAAATTTAGGTAAAGGCCCATAGCATCAGGGATATTGTGTGGAAGAAACAAAAGAAGCCGCAGCTTGACCGGACAGACAAAAGAATAGCGCGGCGCGAGCCGCGAAAGGAATGCGTGGGGCAAATGGTTGACGTATAATAATCAAAACTTGTTTTACGTTTGTCAACACTGTAAGTAGTTCTGATAAGTTACGTAGATGGCGCTCGAATCAGTACGTTTTTAAGTTCCGAAAATGATTACAATTTCAGTTGGAGAGAAAATCGTCTTGCTACCATCATTATCGGGACTCCCTTAAAATTGTGAATTTGATGAGAGTTGTTTAAGTTAGGATCTAAGTAAATATAATTTCAAAGATAGGAGGAAGATACTCTTCAACGTCATAAATAATTTCTCTGCATTTCGACATTTTACTCATGGATTTTGCCTGAAAACACTGTCGGGACCCGAGTGAGGTCCCGACAATGATAGGGAGTCCCGACAGTGCGGTCCGTAGATGACGCTAAGTCCCGACAATGATAGCTACTTCATCTCTCTCTCTCTCTCTCTCTCTCCCTCTCTCTCTTTGGTATTTCCACGCTTCCCGTGTATTTAGAGAGAGTGTCTGGTCCAGAGTCTAGTCCAATGATCTGTTAGTAATTTAAAGAAATGGTATACTAGGGGTACTTGATGTCAACTTTCAAAGAATTAAAAGCATCTATTCAAAATCTACCTTTTGCAAATAACCTCGGTGTGATTTCAGAGTGACCTCCTTAGATGGCCCCCAACCCTCCAATTTTGAGTCTGATCCAAAGATCTTCTAGAAACTTGAAGTAATGATACGTGTGGTGCTTGATGCCAAATTTCAAAGAATTCAGGGAATTTTTTCAAAATCGACAGTCCTTCAAATTCAGCTCAAGGTGTGATCTCACAGAGAGATGTGCCCTCTGGTTCTTTAGATGACCCATGTGCCTCTAATTCTAAGTCTAGTCCAAAGATTTTGGAGGGTTTAAAGATTCCGACACTAAACGGACAGGCATACATGTTTTCAAGTACGGCTTTTTTACTCAGGGTACCTTAAAACGTTTAAAAATTGTGAAATTTCGACTTCTTTTTTTTCTTATTTTAACGATTACTATATATGCTCTACACTCTCCCTTTCACAGCTAAGTATGAATGTTTTATGAAGTCCCAAAACCAAATCTTTGCTTATGATTTGCCAAAAAGTATGCCACCTCTTGACAAAAAATTACCTTTACAATTGATGACGAAAAATATTGTTCTAGAGAGACTTCATTTAGTCAAAAATGGTAGCAAGATAACTCTTAGTAAAAGACAAAAAAATTGACTGGGTATTAACAATAATAACTGATTAATCGTGTACTAAAATAAACTACATAAGTAAAACTAATAAAACTGAATGGTGAACTTCACTTAGCTTTGTACTGGTACTCACACTAGATCTGAGGCCCTCGATGTTTTCAGGTAATGATTCTTGTGGTTTTTCATCATAAATTTCTTTGATATTTTCATTATGACTGTTGCTTTGACCATTTAAACCGCCATTGAAAGAACTTGAACAACCTAAAAAAATAGAAGAACGGGCCCAGTAATATGAAGACAGGGATGTAACCCTCCACTTTTAGGTTCATACTGGGTGTTCCAGACCACCCTTCCACTATCTTTTTCTCGGAAATGGCCGAAAATTGAGCTTCGGGACAGTGACTTAAATTGGATAAATTAACCCCAAGGAATTCAATGAAAATATTGTCAGCCCCCCCCCCCCCCCCCGAAACCCGACCTTTGGGGTACTCCCCGTTTCTCGCATATTTTAAATAGAAAGGATATGTTAAGACTTCAGATTCGAATTTAAAGGCCAAAAATAAGAACTTATGGTTTCAAGTAATTTCTTCTTAAACCTGGGAGTAATTGGGCATTTTGAGGCATTTTTTGGACAACTCTCAATTAGACACTGTAGGGTAGGCGTTAAAATCATCTGATTTTCGATATCTAAAATCTTTTGGGAGCAGGGATACCTTCTTGTTGAGGTGCGATAAGACCCTTAGTGACCCAGATTTATGGGGGCTACCTGGCCACCCCCCACCAAAAAAAAATTAGGGAGCTCTGATGGGTTATGAGTCGAAAATTTCTAGGAGCAAGGGTAAATTTTGACAACGGATTTGGGTTCTACGCGAAAGGTTACAAAGCTAATACAGCATGTGGCCTTTTTGCCCCCAAATTATTTTTCGACCCAATTTCTCCATAAAAAGCCTTGTATTTTAAAAGAAAAAAGGTCCTAAGCTAATTTGGCATTAAACAGCCATCTACCCTAGCCATGACTTCTATAATTTTTGAGTAGAATCAAAATCTAAAGTCAATATAAAGCCTTGCTATTTAAACATTTTCGAAAGATGGTGGCCCCCATAAATTAGAGTAAACATGGGTCATGCGGCACATCAACAAAAGCTATTAATCCCTTCTTTCAGGAGATTTTTAGAATAAAGAACCAACGCACTCAAGGTTCGATTGAAAATTGCCCAAAAAATGCTCCAAAAACTCCAAATGTTCTGAAACTCCTAAAAATGGAGCATTTAGGAAGAAGTACAAACAACAAAAAGTTCTCATTTTTGACCATGAAATTTGATTCCGAAGTCAGAACATACCCTTCCATTTGAAATAAGCAAGAGACGGAGGTACCCCCCCCCCCCCCCTAGAACCACCTAAAATGGGGTGGGGGGCAGAACTTATTTTCATTGAATTCTTCGGGCTGATTTGCCCTGTAAAAGTTTTCGTCTTGAAGTTCAATTTTCGGCCGTTTAGCAGAAAAATATATTGGACAGGTGGTCTGAAACACACAGTACTTGCAATTTCTGCATCAACATTGGTAATTTGTGTCAAACAATGGACTACAAGCCAAAATTAATCTAAACCTCTAAAAAACATATTTTCTAATCAAAATTTTGCAAAAAAACATCGATCATGTTAAAACTTCCACAATCAACATGAGTGAGAAATGAATGTCTAAAGTTTACATTATCAACACTGAGTAAACATTTCTTACTCATGATAAAACCATTTCACCAAAAATTAGGAAACTGAAGCTTGTTTGTTGCAATATTTACTGTCACCCCAATGATGAAAAAACGAAAAAAAAACCGGCGCTCCGCTTTGCTACGCGCAAGTTTTTAGGATGGGGGGGGGGGATTCAGCCCCCATACTCCCCCCCCCCCCCAAGACGCGCGCTTCATTTCAGTCGTTTCTCCTTTTCATTTAGTGACCCGCATCCACCGCGGGAAGGAAAGTGTACCTCCCGAAGTGGGAGTAGAGGTCTTGGAAATTACCCTGACCCACTGAGCGACGAAAAGCTTGTCCAAAAACTTCGTCCCCCTGACCCACTGTGCGATGAACAGTTTGTCCAAAAACTTTCTCCCCCTGACCCACTGTGCGGCCCCGCTCCGGCCGACTCCCCTCATGCCGCGCACTGGCCGCCTATAACTTTCAAAGCTCGCCATTTTTCAACGGCTCAGGCGATTTTGCTCAAATTCAGTATTAAACCAGTCCTAGGGGAGAACTACCACCCATAAAAGTTTCAGCTCAAAATATTCATTTTAATTTGAGTTACCGAGTGAACAAGATTTGACCTACCCCCCACTTTCGAGCCCCACCCCTCAAAATCTATTGACTCAAATTTCAGTTTCTTATGGCAGAATAGTAGCTCTAATGAGGTTCTACAAAATATGAACAAATTGGTCGAAATATCTTGCAACGTAAGAAAGATATAACCACTCAAAAATAAAAAAGTCTGAAAAAGGCGGAAATACATACAAATACAGGGTGTCTCACGAAAAAGGAGCCACCTGGAATATCTGGCCGACGGGTTGGAATTTCGAAAAAGGGTAAAAGATGTGTTCGTTTATATCGTGGGGGACACATTTTGACGTATTTTAAATTTTCCCAACCCCCCCCCCCCCCCTACGGAGAACCTAACCTAACCTAAGTCGAAATTTTCAAATGGTACCCCCATATTTTTATTTCAGAAATCAATTCTATGCAAAAAAAAACAAGACCCACGGTCCAAAACCGGATGTAAATTGGATAATTTCTCAGCAATTGGCAGAGGTTGAAACATTTTTCTAATGCTCTTTTCAAAAAATCCCCACGCCAAATGGGATTGCCGTATCAAACCAAACTCTCCGCCAAAAACAGTGCGCTTTCGATAAAAAAAGAAAAAAATCTGCTGTACTTAAAAACTGGAGCACGCAGAACCCTTTTCTTCCACATTAAGATGCGTTTTACCGAGTCATGCGACTCATTTCAATATCATCTTTCCAAACCTGAAAGACACTCAGGAGCCATCAAAAAAATGAGCTAAAACACGATGATTACCCCATAAGTTTCTGTTTTGAAAACTTGAAACCTACACAATTCTTTAGTCGGCATGATTTTACCATTTGGTAGCGTCAATAAATCGGTATTTCAACCATCTTTAAATATTGATTCAATGGCCCTGAGACCAACGCTCTACACCTCTGAGAATTTGACGCAGTGCGACTTCTCTTCTTCTTTAAAGGTCAAAGTGGTATAGAATCCCAAGTCCACATTACAGTTGCAGCTATGAATTTCCAAAATTCGTGTTTTGTGGGCCACTCTACTCTGCATTACCCATAATATTCTTCCTGAAGAGGTAAAAATTATAGACGGGAAAAAAATTTCAAGAGAGAATCTGTGCTCTAAATAAGATAGCTCCTTCTATAGAGAGGATATTGTGGGCCATGCAGAGTCATTGTGTCATTTTGGCTATGATCACATGATCACCATTTTGTGTCTGGATTTGTTTTCGATATGGTTGCATTAAGCAATTTCAAGAAAATAAAGGAAAAGATAAAATTATGAGGTTAGGACAACATTAGTACAATTGAAATCTTGATAGATGAGTTTTTTTTTTTACAGCTGAACATCAAATTGTGACATACCTGTGGAGAATTTGTAAAATGATTCAGTCGAGGTAGGTAAATGGAATGAATCTGCTACTCTTCTCTGAGCCATGTTGAACAAATAGATGTGTTCTCCACCAAGATTCACCAGTAAATCTTCTCCATTTTCACTAAATATAAGGTAAGTTGTAGAGAAGCTTCTAACAGACTTTAAATCCATTGTCCTCCGATTCAAGTGACCTGATAAGTATACATGATAAAAAGCTGATTAAGTGGAGAACATTTTAGGCAAAATTTTAAATAAGGCGGATGAATTCATGGTCTGACCTTAATCAAAGGCGTACAAAGCCAGGGGTTTTAGAATTCACACCCAATTGGTTGGCTAACTCAGAGAATGCAAAAGAGGACCAACTATCTTCATTGTGCCTTTCAAGATACATTAATGTTAGTATCAAGACTTTTCATCACATATTCAATTTTTAACTTTAAATATTGAACTTTCTAAACTCACTCTTATCTGTATGTATTTAGAGTGTATGCAGCTACAATTTATGAAAGATAGAATTGAACATACTGCTCTAAATATTATAATTATCACTAATTTCAAAGTCACAGGGGTACGTGCAAAAAAGGACAATTTGCCCTTGTGGCAGATACCTATGAGACTTGCCCTATTCATTCACTAGACAATACTTTATCTTTTCCCAAAGTTTCAAGCTCTCCGAAAATTTTGGGGAGACAAGACAGGCGATCAAAGTTAAAAATCGGCCAAATTTTTGGAAATTTTCTACTTGAAAACTAGGAACGTGGTTTCAACGAGCGTCTACAGCGTGGCAAAAGCTTTCAGAAAATACGTAGCATCAAATAGACTTGACAGGGTATCTGGCAATATTAAAAAAAAAATCACCTGACAAATCCCTGATTTCCCTGACAAAAACGGCAAAATAACTGGGAAAAAAATTAAAATTCTCTGACAGACTGAAAAAATAATTCCCTGACATCTCCCAGAAAAAAAGGAAAAATATTCTTAATTTTTCGACTTGGTTCAACTGATTAGATGTAAGTAAGAATTTCTTCATGTTTCACGAATGTAATGTAATAAATAGAGAAAAATAAATGGTACCTGAACTTATGCGAGATATTTTTTGCTCATTTTTAAAATTTAAAAGATATTAGTAGAAATTCTGGTAGAAAGGACGACGGACCGGTCTTATGGGAAAAGTGGGCCCGGTTAAATCGGCTGGTGTTTTGATATGTTGTAGGTCTTAACCCACTGATCAGAAGTGTCAATGGGCGTTTCTTCCTATCTCGAAGTTTTACCCCCCATTTTGGGGGTCAAAGTTGCCAATTCGGCGTATAATTGGTAGTTTTGACACCCGGGTTTATTGGTCGCCTATAAGATTCTTTGATGGTTTCTTGATTCTATTGTGTCCTCTGAATAGGCTAGAGACCATTCAAACTCATAAACTGAACAATTTTGCCTTATGAGGAAGGGGGGGGGGGGGTTACGCCACCGATTTCAGAGTCGGCGAGCCGTATTAGACCGATTCTTTCGCCATGTTTTGGAGAATTTTTTATGCAAATGATTGCGACTGCATCTTGAAAGGTCGACTAAGATGCAGCTCAGAATATATCCCCGGGCGGGAGGTGGGGGGGTGCGACCGAACTCGAGCAGCGAAACTGGCTTGCGCGGGTCGGATCAAACCAATGCTTCTATTATGTTTTGGAGAACTTTTTATGCAAATGACTCAGGCTGCTTTTTGAAAGATCGACTAAGATGCAGCTCAAAATATACCTCCCCTCCCTCCCTCGAAGGGGGGGGAGGCGAAAACTGGGCCGAAAAGTCAACCGAACTCGGGCAGCGAAACTGGCTTTAGCGAGTTGCATCAAACCGATGGTTTCGTCATGTTTTGGAGACTTTTATCCCAATGAGATGGAGCACGGAATATGCTGTATGAGAAAGGAGGCTTCTCAATCCGCACCCTCCGTCAGAATAGGATCTCTCAGCATAGGTCAGAGTGGCACTGACACTAGTATAGTGACACTTATTAACGTGGCTAGGACGATTAAAACTTCATACCATTAAACACATCATTCAATTTTTAGCATATCCTGATTCATTTCAGAATTTCGGTGCAGGGAGGGGTTATTTGCTTTTGAAAAGAAAAAAAAATTAAAAAGAAGAAGTACATGACCTTGTTTCTTTCTTAGATTTTCTGATCACATAAAAAAATCTCAGCGAGCTCGCCTCACTTTCTGCACTGAGAGTTTCCAGGATTTGATCCATTACTTATGGAGCTCCAGTAGAAAGAATGAAAAACCCAGAACTGGTAAAATACCTTCAGAACTGATTGCATTGTATATATTGCCTTTCTGCAAAAGCTTTGCTTTCTTCCTTGCCTTTCTTGACATTCTGCAAAAGTGTTTAATGCTCGATAATAATATGCGATTTCACTTAAAAAACCACCTAGATGATATATTTCTGAAATCAACCGACGTTATACAGGAAGCGGCAACAGTCCCGGGACAGCTGTTTATTTTTTAAACGGTTACACGTAGAAAAACGAATTTTTCTGGGATGTTCTTGGGTCAAAGTAAGCTACTTTTTGGCACTCCCCAAAATTTGTTTGGGCCCCCCCCCCCCAGGGGAGGGCGGGGGGCAACTTTTTTTTTCAAATGGCAACCCCCCCTTTGTGATACCTCATTCGAAAGATAATAAAAAAAGAAAATTTTTGGCGCGAACCGCAGGTCAAAATGTTCATTTTTGACAAAATGGCGGCCGGTCAAAGTTCAAAATGGCGGAAATTTGGCATCTCCGTTGTTTATTGACGGATTGGTGTGAAACTCGGAATCCTATGGTTTTTTGAGATGAGAAAAACGATTCTGGCATTGGTTTTCCAGAAAAGTCAGTCCTTTTCAAAATGGCGGCGGTCAAAATGGCGGCCTCGAGCGGGAAGTGGATATTTAGGTTGCATGTCGTTGGATTTGCATGAAACTTGGTATCTGGGGGTATTTCGGCACGAGAAGAACGAATCTTTCATTGGATATCTGAAATTTTGACAAATTCCTAAATGGCAGAGGAAAAATGGCGGGAAATCAGTTTTACGGCTGTTTACCGATGAATTTGCATGAAATTCGATATCCTGACGGTTTTTGGCTCGTTAAAAAGGAATCTTTCATTAGATTCTTGAAATATCAAATAATTTCATGCTAATCCATCGGTAAAGAGCCGTAAAACTGATTTCCCGCAATTTTTCCGCCGCCATTTAGGAATTTGTCAAGATTTCAGATATCCAATGAAAGATTCGTTCTTCTCGTGCCGAAATACCCCCAGATACCAAGTTTCATGCAAATCCAACGATATGCAACCTAAATATCCACTTCCCGCTCGAGGCCGCCATTTTGACCGCCGCCATTTTGAAAAGGACTGACTTTTCTGGAAAACCAATGCCAGAATCGTTTTTCTCATCTCGAAAAACCATGGGATTCCGAGTTTCACACCAATCCGTCAATAAACAACGGAGATGCCAAATTTCCGCCATTTTGAACTTTGACCGGCCGCCATTTTGTCAAAAATGAACATTTTGACCTGCGGTTCGCGCCAAAAATTTTCTTTTTTTATTATCTTTCGAATGAGGTATCACAAAGGGGGGGTTGCCATTTGAAAAAAAAAGTTGCCCCCCGCCCTCCCCTGGGGGGGCCCCCAAACAAATTTTGGGGAGTGCCAAAAAGCAGCTTACTTTGACCCAAGAACATCCCCAAAAATTCGTTTTTCTACGTGTAGCCGTTTAAAAAATAAACAGCCGTCCCGGGACTTTTGCCGCACCCTGGATAGTCTCAGCCATAGGAATCATCTGCACCATTAGCTGGCGCTTATAGAAATATTGGGCTCAGTCGGAAATGCGTGTTAGCTAAAATAGACCCTTGGAATTATGTATGAGTGATGGTGGTGGTAAAAAGTGCCACTATACTAGTGTTAGTGCCACACTGACCTATGCTGAGAGATCCTGTTCCAACGGAGGGTGCGGATTGAGAAGCCTCCTTTCTCATACAGCATATTCCGTGCTTCATTTCAGTCGACATTTCGAACCGCAGTCTGCTTCATTGGGATAAAAAAGTCTCCAAAACATGACGAAACCATCGGTCGGCTTTTGGGCCCAGTTTTCGCTCCCCCCCCCCCCGGAGCTGCATCTTAGTCGACCTTTCAAAAAGCAGCCTGAGTCATTTGCATAAAAAGTTCTCCAAAACATAATAGAAGCATTGGTTTGATCCGACCCGCGCAAGCCAGTTTCGCTGCTCGAGTTCGGTCGCACCCCCCCACCTCCCGCCCGGGGATATATTCTGAGCTGCATCTTAGTCGACCTTTCAAGATGCAGTCGCAATCATTTGCATAAAAAATTCTCCAAAACATGGCGAAAGAATCGGTCTAATACGGCTCGCCGACTCTGAAATCGGTGGCGTAACCCCCCCCCCCCTTCCTCATAAGGCAAAATTGTTCAGTTTATGAGTTTGAATGGTCTCTAGCCTATTCAGAGGACACAATAGAATCAAGAAACCATCAAAGAATCTTATAGGCGACCAATAAACCCGGGTTTCAAAACTACCAATTATACGCCGAATTGGCAACTTTGACCCCCAAAATGGGGGGTAAAACTTCGAGATAGGAAGAAACGCCCATTGACACTTTTGATCAGTGGGTTAAGACCTACAACATATCAAAACACCAGCCGATTTAACCGGGCCCACTTTTCCCATAAGACCGGTCCGTCGTCCTTTCTATGAGAGTAAAGTTCGCGAAACATTTTCCGAAAATCTCGTGTCTTTCGATTTCCTTGACGTTTCTCTGACACAAAAATCACTTGCAAAATAAAATTCCCTGACATGCCGAATTCGTGGATTCCCCGACGTTTCCCTTGATTTCCCTGACACACACAAAAAAAAATTCCCTAGCATTTCCCGGTTACTAGACACCCTGTAATTGTCAAGTTAAGCTCGAATTATCGTCTCCAAAGCGCCGCAACACTAAAAAGGAACCCTTTTTTTCCAGGTCCAAGCTGATTCCCAAAACAGCTCATTATTAATTTTGATGAAAAACTGATACGTTGGGCTAGATATGCCAACGCTGCTTAGCAAGACTAGTGTTGCATGTGAGAGAAACTCTTCTGGTGTTGAGCACACAGTTTGAAATAGCTGATTTTTCCAAACTTCACACCTTTTCCTTCTCATAACTTGCCACCAAAAAATTTTACCCGCAAACAAGAAAGAGCTATGATGGCTACAGCAGAATCAAGAGCAACACATCAGTTTTTCATCAAAATTAAAGGGCTATTATGGGACTTGGCCTGGACTTGAAAAAAGGGGGAATCTCGTTTACCGTTCTGGCCTTTCAGAGGCGATAATTCAACTTAAGACGATAATTTAACTTAATTCAACTTGACAAAATCCTTTGATGTTACATAATTCCTTAAAGCTTATGCCACGCTTAAACACACACATTGAAACCGCATTATGCCAAAGGAGGAGTATCGTTAAGGGCCTTTTCCCGCCCCACCTGGATTATGCTGAATGTTTCATATTTTCAACGTACAAGTCCTAGGTAGGCTCTATGCCAAATATTTTTTACTGAACGGAGCTTATACAAAGGTGCAGCAGCGCCTCAAACCCAAAATCCTGGCATCAAAAATAGTTACTTTCGTCGACTTTTTCGAAAGTTATCGCTCTTTCAGCAGATGATTCCTTCGTATTTATTTGCGTACTTTCCATTTCCGGCCTTTAAAAGGGCATCCACTGAATTTTAAGGGGCTTTGCAGTCCATTGTTGCAATGTTTGGCCCATTTTGAGGGGTTTTCTCAATTTTATACATGCATAACTCAATTTAAACTGAGAACCTTGTATGTTTTTGAAAAGAACGCAAACAAATTGAAAGGATAATGTTCATAAAAACTTTTTCCTACGTGGCCAAATTTTCGAGAAAAATTGTTCCAAAGAGCCGGAAATGGTCAAATTGATAAATTGCCACGCCTAAGGTTCAAGAAAGTGGGTTACAACTTTTGTGTTGTCGTATGTAACAGCTCTTACCCATACATACAACATGTCAAAAAAGCACAGTTGTACCTGGATTCCAACGATGTGAAAATTGATCGGGATGTCATGTTTAGCGGCCTTCTTTTACTAGAAAGGTAGCTCTTTTGAATGTTTTTCAACCTAAGTCACCCTCCATAGGTGTGTACTGTATGTACTTCTCTACATACAGTTAATTTCAGGCCATAAAAAAAGCTTCCTATGAAAGAGGTGTGTGAAAAAACGGCCAAAAATGCCTCAAGGCATTCTCGAGTTTTGAACACTTGGGGTGATACAGTATCTTTCAAGACGCCCAAAACCGGTCGCCGTTTTGCTTAGAAGCGCCGGGTTGCGACGTTGCCATTTTTTAAAGCGGAAATCTTTAAAAATTCATATCTCCGCTGCAGCTCAATCGATTTCATTGAATTTTTTTTTTAAGATGTGCCTCTTAAACAGAGCTTTCTAATGGTGTATAGTTTTTTGGGTTTACTTGGCTTTAAGGGGCGCTTACGCGGTTTTAGCAGTTTCTGATAGACACAAAAATTTTGTTTTTATTTTACCACGATCGTGGAATCGACGGAATCTGAACAAAAACCAGTCTAAATAAGAGTTCAGGTTCTCACCTTTCTAACGAGCACAAGATCATTCCGGGGAAACGTTCAGTTTCCGAGATATGACCGCTCAAAGTTGGTCACATGCGCTTTTGCGCAATGTGAATGCGTCTTATCACTGAATCATTCGCGAACTAGGGGTCCCTTACGTTCAATTTATATTGAAATAATTAGACAGAGCAGTAGGGTGTCCAACACGAGCCGTAAGGTGTCCAACACGAGCCGTTTTTTCATTTTCGGCTGCCGATGTGCGACGTTGCCATTTTTTGAAGTGAAAACTCTTAAAAATGCATAACTCTGCTGCATTTCAACCGATTTCGATGAACCTTTTGTTTAAAATGTTCCTCTTGAATAGAGCTTTCTAATAGTATTTAGGTTTCTGGATTTTATTTACCTTAGGGAGGCACTTAGGTCTATCTTCCATTACAATTTTTGGCACTTCAGGACGATTTTTCTCGAAAATTTGGCAACTTAGGAAAAAGTTACAAAATGCAAGAAAACTGAAGAGTCACTTATAAAATAAGCTTGTCAGAGCAACCATTGAATCATGCCATAAAATGTCAATCAAATGGTGTTAAGGAGGGGAGGCTTCAATTACCACACAATGAAGGGTCATTCCATGTCAACTCAACGAGGTTTTGAACCTTGACCTCTCGGATCATGTTCAAACTTGGTGTGCTGCAAGTTCCTATTGAAAAAAAAAATATTCCCCAAATTTTAGGTCATTTGGTCGCTCCGTTAATTTTATATGGAATTTCAAAGTTTGGAAAAAACGTGGAGAGTGGGAAAAAATGTGTGTTCATACGTAATCGACCCCAAGAAATCCAAATTTGAGGGTCCCATTGTCCTCAGATACTTTCCTGATGGGGCACAGGGGGTCTCTGAACTTTTAAATTAAACCGGTGTGTAGGTTACCCCTGTGCCCCATCAGAAAAGTGTATGAGGACAATGGGACCCTCAAATTTGGATTCCTTGAGGTCGATTCCTTATGAATACACATGTTTTCCCACTCTCCACGTCAATTTAACGAACTTGATTTTTTTGAAAGGGGGCTCTGTCCCCCACCTTTAGGGGTCAGTATTTTGGACCCGGATGGTCCGATTTTGGATTTCTTGGTGTCGATTCAGGTTAAAAATTTCCGTACGTTCTGATTCCGATGAAATAGTTTCAAAATTTTGACATTAACCCTGACTTTTGAAGTACGGACCCCCCTTTTGCCCCCCAAGGGACGCCAGGGGGGCTCTATGACCATGAAATTCGGATTTCTTGGGGTCGATTCCCGATTCATCCCCGCGATCCTGGACTTTTTGCGACCCAAATTGACCGAAAAAAAGGCCTGGTACGGTAGGTCTGGGCCACCCTGTATAGTAGGCACATATGATAGATTTTGAGAGGGATTATGGAACGTTTCTTGCTATAACTCAGGAACCGCTTGGCGGCCCACAATGAAACTTTGGAAAATGCTTTAAGATTATGTAAGGATCACCTACAAAGAAAATCAAAATTTTAAAAAATGCCCATTTTGAAAAATTCAAATTTGAAAATTCAAAATTTTCCAAAAATTTTCAAATTTTTTTTTTCTTTTTAAAGAAGAGGCTCTAAGCTTCAAAACAAGACCTGGTTCAAGTTTTTCCGATGAACCGTTGAAAAGTAACAGCCGTTCAAAGTTTTATCAGTCATAAAAAAACTCAATTTTTTCCAAACTTTGAAATTCCATATAAAATCAACGGAGCGACCAAATGACCTAAAATTTGGGGAATATTTTTTTTTCAATAGGAACTTGCAGCACACCCAGTTTGAACATGATCCGAGAGGTCAAGGTTCAAAACCTCGTTGAGTTGACATGGAATGACCCTGAACTTTTCTCAACTCCATTTGATCTTCCAATAACACGATCAGATTCTTTTGCATGAATTACATAATGTTTGCAATTTATACTAATGATTTTATGGAGAAGGATCTAAAAATATTATTCTCCCCAAAAAACATAGTTATAAATTGTTTAAGAAAGTCGGCTTCAGCTTGTTTCTCCCACCCCCATCCCAAAGCGCATTGTGGCTCAGGTTTAGATAAACCATCTGAGAGACATTACCTAGAACTTGATGATGCCATACCGTGCAAATCTTTTTTGTTGATGAACAAGGTGCCTCACCCCTGCTCAAGGTTGGTGAGAATTGCGCTTGTCTGATACCTTGACTGCCAATGTATGAAGGCATGTAGTCCCCAAAAAATTCATTATGAATAATGAGGTAATTATTGTTGCTTTTCCTTTAGGCACATACCTGCAGTAAAATATTGTACACAATTTGGGGGCAAATTATCTTCTTGACTTAATTCATCCGCAACAGTTAAAAAAGAATTATTGAACAGGGAACTTGTGGACTCTAAATTTCGATTCTAGAAAAGAATAAAAAAAAAAAACAGAAAAATTATTTTCATTTTTATGTAAGCAAGCAAGAAAGTAAGTAAGAGCCGGGCTGACTGGCTGAGGCACCCTCTAGGGGCAAAGGCGGCTGGCATGGCATCTGCCGTCGTGCGCCCTGAGGTTGGACTGTGCACCTTAACTCCATCGCATGATACTAACTTATCACATTTTTCTGCAAGGTTCAGCGGCCGTCCGATAAACCAAAAAAGGGTTGTATTAACAACTGTGGCAGAAGCGACAGGTCGCTGACTTTTGGAGTCCAGCCACACCCCCAACGAGTAGGACTAAGTTGTTCCAATCTCACACTGATAGGGAACGCTGGCCGGCCCACACACTACGAGTGATCAACGATTTTATCACAACCCAGTAAAACAGTGGAGACTGATTACTTAATAGATCACAGTGTCTCTCCCACACCCTGTTTCCTCAAAAGGTGGATATTGGAGTGGCATGGTCGTTCGTAGTCATGATAACTAATATTTGAGTATCCTCAAATATCAGTCACCTCTGGGGATGGAACCGTGCTGGGACCTGAGTGCTGGGAACGAACTATCTTAACCACTGAAACACTGGGGCTGACTTTCAATTATTATTATGTATACATTGGGCTATGCTGTACTAATGATTGATGCAACTAGTCTCGAAACGTGTCCACAGTTGCCTCCCGGATCGGTTGAAACTGATGTTGCACCAAACAACATATCTCTTAAGGTGATGACTGGGCTCAGATGAGGTTTTTCCCTCAAAAACAAGAATTTTGCAATGGCAACTTCAAATCTCTATTTTTTTGAGATCTGTCCTCCTGGTTCCTTACCTTCTATCATTGCTTCTCATGACCTTGACTAAACCACCAGAAATTGGTCAATGGTTCATTGTCGGCTTTTTAGTTAATTTCATCCAAAACTAGTAGCGTTGTGTCAATCAGCCTATCACGCTTCTACGTCTACATCAAAATTTGCTCTCCGTAAGTTTTTTCACTTTTCCTCTGCTTCATTTGTCAGATCATAGTTGTACTTAATCCCACTTTGTCAGCCAAATTCTCTTTTTTGGTATAAGTTGATTGGTTCTTATTTTCTTCTATTTCTCTAGTCGTTGATGGAAATATTCTGCTCCTTACAACCTGTAAATTCCCTGCCTTGCAAATAGTGGGTATGTTTTCTCTGACAACTTTCAAGTTCATTAAGCTGCGATTGTACTTATAACCTAAAAGCCGCTAATAAGACCTCGGAATCGGTTTTGTTGCTTATTGTAAAAGTCGGACGTGATACGATCTGACTCTCAGTGTTAAGTGTTTTCCTTTAAAACTTCTATCGAAATGAATCCTGAAATCAAGATCAATACCCGCATGCAAATATGTATGCCTACTGCCAATGTGTCAAATCTTATCCAGGAATTTAGCTTTAGATAAGTAATTAAAACGTTATGAAATAAGTTGTTTATTATTGAATGTAATACTTCACAGAATTTCCATTTTTATGGTGCTCCAGAGTAAATTACTCTCATTGCTGTGTGTCCATTAGGATGTCCCAAATTTGAACCATCCAAAAAAAATTTATCCGATCATCGACGTTCGATGGTGTTAGTGTGTCATTACGTTTAATATTTAATATCCCCAAATTTGAGCGAAATCGGATGATTTATAGTGTTGCCGCGACACTGTTTTAGTTGCGGCGAAAATTTTTGAGACTTGCCTTTTTAGCGTTATGGACGCAACTTTTACAGGCAGTTAGCAGCAATTACAGGCATCAAATTGTTTTATATCGTGACTTTGCATAGTATACTCACAAGTAAAAATGTTTGTTTTGAAGTTGCAAACCTTAAAATTCGACCTTAAACTTCGAACCCCTTAAAATCGAAAAAAACTCGATTTTTCGCTCTTAAGCTACTAGTCCAGGACTTGTAAAAAAGTTAAGGGAAAAAATCTATAACAAGCTGATTTTTGGCGTAAGGAGTCCTTACGCCCCTTTAGTCCCCCCGGAACGGTCCTCACTGATAGCGTGACGGGTTTGGAATTGGGGGGATGGAGGGGTAAGTGATCCAAATCAGCTTTGCCAGCCAAAACACAAGAACGGTTGCTCATGTCTTTACGAATGGCTCCATTTTCTGAATCCTTGTAAAATTTTGGAGCGATGTATGTCTCGTTACCGTTTTTCCGCAGCCCCCAGTGCCCTAACCCCCCCCCCCCCCCATTGCAAAATAATTCATTTCGCGGCATATTTTTTATAATAATTCTGCAGCGAAAGTTTGATCAGAGCCTATTTAACAATGAATGCTGCTTTAAATGCCACTCTGAGCTGTTGGTACGATTTAATGTGAGCTAATTGACTACTACTCTCGCGTCGAGGTCCGTGAGGGGCGGAAAGAACCCCCGAACATCGCGCATCGGTAGAAAATGCAATCGTGACGAAGGGGTGTTCAACCGTGTTTCTCAAAACTGATCGTGCAGACTTGAACCTCTATGAAAATGATTTAGGATTCGAAGCATAGGTTAAGTGAAAAATGAACTAAGGGCAAGGGAGGGGGTTGTCACCTGCAAAGTGAGGACCATCTCCCACCCCTCAAGAATGCCCCCACCCTTAGCAATACCCAAGGCGAGGAAAACAGTTTAGTCAAGTTCCTCAGGTTTAAGTCAAAATATTCCAGAGCAGGATTAGACTACAATATTTCCTTCTAACATAATCTACACTCACTGTTTTCCTCGCCTTGCGTATTGCTGACAGTGGGGGCATTTTTGAGTTTTTTTTTTTTTTTTTTTTTTTTTTTATTCTAAAAAAGAGTTTACAAAGAGTATACAAAATGAAAATTACATGCGAAAATGATAATAAATTGGCAGGGATATTAAGACAAATTTAAGATTCTACAGCAGAAAAACATGAGGACATTAAGACAGCAGATCAGGCCCAAAAGAGTGTGATAAAATAGAAGACTTTAAATGAAGACAGCCAATGATTAGAGAGCATGTAGGAAGACTGGAGGTAGTGTAGGTTAAGGCATTAAACAAAGCGTAGAGAGAGATTTAGAGCCAGAAAGTTAAGTCTGAGAGAGCTAAGTAAGGACCTTAATTTGATGTAGAAGACTGCCCGGCTGCACCTTTCGGTATATCAACGGGTGATTTTTGAGGAGTGGGGAGGGTCTTCACTTTGCAGGTGACAACCCCCTCTCTTGCCGTTGATTCATTTTTTTTTCACTTAACCTATGCTTTGAATCCTAAATCATTTTCATAGAGGTTCAAGTCTGCACGATCAGTTTTGAGAAACACGGTTGAACACCCCTTCGTCATGATTGCATTTTCTACCGATGTTCGGGGGTTCTCCCCGCCCCTCACGAATCTCGGCGCGAGAATAGTAGTCAAAGAGCTGACATTAAATCGTACCAGCAGCTCAGAGTGACATTTAAATCAGCATTTATCGTTGAACAGGCCCTGATTCTTGAAATTGAGGACACCGCACCAAGAACAGCCTATAACTGGAAACCGCGTTTTCAGAAAAACGCATTTAAAGTTTTGTTTTTAATGTACTGCGCAGACTTTTCTATACAGGTACCCTATTTTGGTGTTTTTGGGTGACCTAACCCTTCTTTGAAGGATGCTGGGTAGATTTTGCGATACATTTTGGGTTTACACTCTGATATATTTAATTTAAAAAAGCGGTTTATAGGCCATTATTATGCCCAACAGTCATTTTGGTGGCAATATGAAGTATAAATCATTTTAATCGCGCATGATTAACACAAAATGAAAGAATATCGATAGTGAGTAAAGAAAGGGGTAACTAGCACCTTAAAGACCCTTAAGTTTATAGGCCCGTATTACGCCCAATAGTCATTTTGGTGGCAATATGCGAAGTATACATTTTTGGAGGAATGGATAGTTTGAGAGGAGAATAAATTATTTCAATAGCTCGTTTTTCTGAAATAAAAACAAATTTTCATAAAATGAGATCAAAAAATAAAATAATTCAGTCTCCTTTGGAGAATGATAAGGCCGCGCATAAAGGTCGTTCTTGCACCCATCGATCCAGAGGCCTGACTCAACTTGGAAAAAAAAGGTTTTTCGACCTCGAGCCGTTCCCTATCTATATTCAATCGCTACCACAGCATAGTCCAGGGTACGTAGAATCCGAAAAGCAGATGGTCGTAATAACGACCTATACGTCTATGCGTTGTTGCGGTGTCCTCAATTGTAGGATTCCGTGATTAGGCCGATTTGGCCGTTTTGTTGTAGGGTCCTCATAAGGTTTGCAATGTCAAAACAAACATTATTACTTGTGAATATACTATGCGAAGTCACGATAAAAAACAATTTGATGCCTGTAATTGCTGCTAACTGCCTGTAAAAGTTGCGTCCATAACGCTAAAAAGGCAAGTCTCAAAAATTTTCGCCGCAACTAAAACAGCGTTGCGGCAACACTAAAAATCATCCAATTTCGCTCAAAATTGGGGATATTAAATTTTTAACATAATGACACACTAAAACCATCAAACATCGATGATCCGATAAATTATTTTGGATGGTTGTTTGGGGCACCCAAGTGTCCATGTACCCAAGAAGCAGAGGTTGCAACAAAATCGTTGGATTCTTGCAACTAATAGATTGACAAGCAGATTGCCTACTTCTTCCCTTGAAGGAGCTATCATTGTTAGAACTTGTCGCAATTAAGTTGAAGCATGTTCGAACTTCAATATCGGTCCTGGTCCTTACATTTGGCTAAAATTTGAATATTGCAGGCTTCTTGGCAAATTGGTAAGGACGTCACGTGACTGGTCTTTACTAGCCAATCATGTTGCAGTAATCGGAACGCTTCTTGAGCAACGGACAAGCTTTGAAACGAACCGGTCTATCCATCCGCCATCTTGTGTCTATCTTGTAACGCGTTTCATTTGTTGTTTTATATTACTCATTTTTACTTTTATTTGCAAAAGACGCATTCCATTTGGTAATTATTATTTGTCTAGAAAGAGCGTATTAGCACGTATCAATTGGGAATTTCATTAAACGCTGTCGCTGAGATACTGGACTTGCAACAGGCGTTTCAGCATGCTTTAGCTTTGGTTCCGTTCAAAGTGAAAGTGAAAAATGTATAGTTTTCGAGAATGCTGAAAATTTCGAGAAGTTGCACGTCCAGACTTTTCTGGAACTTTGGCAATGTCCGTGAAATTCGAAATTTTCACGTTTTTGAAAATCAAGACTTTTCGGGAATTTGGGCAAAAATGCGGCAAAACTCAGAATTTCCGCGAAATTAGACAACGTTGACGAAATTTAGCAATTTTACACATGTTGGCGACGTCGAAAAGTTGCAAGATTCATGCAATTCAATTGCTCTAAGTTGCGAAATTTCTTCCGATCACATCACCGAAGATCAGCACTTATCGACCAAAAGTTGACAGAAAGTTGCAACTTAGTTGCCACCTTTAACCAATATTGTTTCAACTTCTTGCAACTTTAACTCTAAAAAATGCTACTTGGGTAGTGATCAATGATACATGAAGTATAGATGAGCTGATCCTGTGATACGCCAATTGTGAGTCTCCTACACCACTAGGACAAGATTAGTCCAGGGCGAAGATAGTTGGCTTGAAATGGCCGACTGTGGCTTAAAATGCTGTTTTAGCTCCTCTTAGATCGATTTTAGTGAAACTTGGTACTACGGAATATTTTTTTTTTTTTAAATTTTCAGTCAAATGTTCAAGGTTTGAAAATCCAAAACAGCAGACATGTTTCAATTTTTTAGGTTTAAAAAGAAGCAAAAAAGAATCAGATCCGTCTAAATGCCCAGTTTTTTAGTGCAAGAATAACAGATGCACAAGATACAAAAAATCACGCTTAATGGCGTCAGCCACCATGGCAGTGCACACCATGGTTGCAATCAGCTTGGTTTAGTCTGTGTTCTACACCTACCTTTGTATAGCATTTGCAAGAGCTGTATTGTTCGATGAAAGCAGGATGGTAGAAACCATGCTATGCACCATCACAGTGGATGACATCATGTGCCGTGTTTATCGATGAGCGGTATCTCCGTTTTGTTTGTCTGTGTTACTTTCTTCATTAGTACTGGATGTGGAAATTTGGCATTTTGAAGGGTAATTTTTGCTGAGCTATATTATGACCAGCTTAACCATCAATATACAAACTTGTGACGAGCGCAACTGGATCATCATGTATATTCCAAATAAATGAGTGTTCTCATATGAAAGGCGGTTACATACATACATAGAAATAGGAGGCAAACTTCATACCCATGGACAGTCTCCCCGAACCAGTGCTCACACAATATTTACAAACTCATTAGAAAGTGAGGCAGGATTGAACTATATATGTTACTTCCATTATTAAAAAACCCAACAAAGACAAAAAAAACCTTTGAAAGAGAGTTCCTATGACAAATTATCATAATCATTTTGCAATTGCAGATACCAGCTTGTTGGTTTTACATTGAATTTTAATATTCGTTGGCCAAATCACCAAAACTGTCTTATCATCTTATGCATCTAACTGCGATCTGTTTGTGGAAAAATATTCAATTTATGACAAGCAGTTGGAGAAAGTAAAATGATACCAAAAAGAGGCAAGAAAAATTTAAGTAACTAATTGTTGAAAGAAAACAGAAAAATGGGAAATACGCATCGCAGATTTTATAGTGGTTTTTTGTAATTGTTAAATAACCATTGAATTTGTTACTTAGAAGTAAAAAAGTTAGTTTAAGGAAATAATTCCTGTTTTCTCCAATGATTAGAAGAATTAATAAGCGTCATTTTTACAGCAGGTTGCAGGTTTGCAATTCATTGGATTTTAAAAGTAGTTACCCTCTTTTTGGTTATTTAAGAAACTCAGCTGAAAAATTTGATGTGAGAATTTTAGAGTATGTTTTACCGAAAGCAAATCTGATTTCTGGCGACATACTTCAAGAACTGTTCTAAAATGAAGTGTTTGATGGACGTTCATAGGAAAAAACAGACCTTAACATGTGTTAGGTTAATCATCCTTCTATCGTACAACCGCACAAACGGGTCATTTGCACCAACTGCAAGCATTTCAGGGCGGCATGGATTCAATGCAAGGCACTTAGCTTCGGCAAAATCATTTAAATGCTTCTTCAAATAAACTAAAACATTCTTTGTGTTGCCACTGCATGAATGGGGAACTCTTGTGTCATATTGCCTGCAAATAAAAACAAGAAATCAGAGGCAGATAATGAAACAAAGCTGCTGGATTTCACCCGAGATAAGCATTTCACATTAAAAGATCAAACAATTATAGCATAATAAAGAAGTGACCAGTCGAAAAGTGGGGACTTCCAAGCAAAAAAATTCAAACATGACATTTCATTAACACTGTTTAAAGGATTATTTTAGCTCAGAAAATGCTACTAGCTGTCAGACCAAACCGAAGTTTTGATGGTTTAAAGTTGGAAGAAAGATCAAAAGTAGAAGATGAGGAAGATCGTTGTAGAAGATCAAAATACATTGTTAAAGGAAAGAGATGGTCAACATTTCAATCTACAATGCTTCGGCTTGAGATTGATCCATAGCGATGCACCTTTATGCTACTATTTACTTGAAAAACTTACTACACTGCTGAGAACTTTATCTTTAAGATACTACTTGTAGAAAGTAATTTCTGTCAAAAACCTTAAATCCAATTTTTCGACCCAACATTACAGTGTTCTTTTAAATTTCTCTTACACTAAAGTTACTTTCCTTGAAGTTAGCCACACTTATTTTACATAAGTAAAGAGGAATTAAACAAAATTCTACACAATACGGTTGTCGTCCTTCAAAAACATAGACTATTACAGGAAACCTTTAATAATGCAAACCGACAAACGTAATTTCCTTGTGTCACCGTGGAGTGTCACCATTGACATACATCTAATCCTCTTTTCTTCAGTTACGAGGGGCATTATTGGGTGAGACTATGTTAGGTGGTAAGGTCCTCAGTATTATGCATAATAATTGAACATTCGCTCCATTCATCTTTTATTCCTCGACAATAACTTCTATCGCGTGAATCATGTCCAGTTTCAAAATGCTATAAATTAAACCCGCGGAGCACAGAGGTTCGCACCGGACTCACGGTGATGATGGACCGTTGACCATCCCTTTTATCCGATTTCAGAGTTCCAATTATGCATGCTCTGATTAAATGTGATCAGTTATGCTGTTTATCATCTGCTCATAGCGAGTGATTTGTTTACGGGTAGACACACATTTGCCTTTTGTTATCATTTTTGTTCCAACTGTTTCCGGGTACAAGTTCTACCTTAATCTTTCTCAGAATTAAGAACCAAGATTTTCTTTCTCGTGAAATTTTTACTGTAAATTATATTGTGTTTGAAGACGATTAATGAGAACTTGAACAATTAATTTTTTTCGGTCAATTCTTCAATTCTTTTTTTCCTTCTTTAATTGAGTTTAAATAAAAAGAGAAGGAGAGAATTCAAACAATGGTACAAACAAGGTACGTTCTTATCGTTATGTTTTTAATTTATTTAATTGGATTGGTTCTTCTGCCTATCTTACTTGATCCTAAAAAGGGCAGCATATTGTCCGCTGAATTTGCATAAATTCTCGACATTTTGAAGCCGTCAGTTTTATTCAATAACCTTTCCCTCCTACATTGTTAGGGGAAAATTGTACCAATTATTTTTTAAGAAAGTTCTTAAGCTATATATTCTTTTCATATTTTTGAAGTTTAGCTTTCATAATAAGTAAATCAAGAAATTTGGAAAGCTAGCCTTGTAATGAAAAAATAATTTTATGAGTGCGGAACAGTCTTCTCAAGACAGTAACTGAAAAAAGGGAGAAAAACAAAGGTTGCAGAGGGAAAAACAGGATTTTATTGGTTACTAGAATCAGGAAACTACTAACTAATTACAATATTTTTTCCACGCAGAACTTACTTTCTTCCTTTAAGGCCAACTTTCAATTTAACATGCCCCTTATTCAAATAAGAAACATACAAATAAAAGATAAAATATGAAGCTTCCGATTCAGTTACAATTATTTTCGGGATTGTTCTTTCTCCTTTTTACTTTTGACTAGCAACCCGTATGTGCTTCGCACATAGCTGTCTGCACAGTTTGAGCGACAGGAAGAATCTGCATATAATCCTAGAAATTCATAATTGTACAATCTCTTGCATTTGGAATTGTTATTTTTTCTTCTTCTGAAACAATAATATGCAAATAGGGAAGTAGGGTACATTTTTTGTTTGCAAAGGGAGATAGAACTCGTTTAAATTTTAAAATGTCGTTCACGAGTGTATGAGTTTTGAAAACTTTGTTATTATAATGGGTGTGCAAGAAGTACCGCAACCGTTCGTTTTTTTAGCCAAAAAAAAAAGTGATGCAATAAAATTTGGTTGACGCAATTCGTTAGATCAAATTATTAAGTAAAAAATGAGACTTCTGCGAGCTTAATTTGTGGAAAAACTAAAACTTATAGCGTTTTTCTCATGATGTTTTCCGCGATTGTTTGGACTGTAGCGTGCTGATTTAATATTTTATTTGTCGCAGTGGATGACGTCATAAATTGAGTTAATCAATGCACAATTCTCATAAGAAACACTTAAACACGAAGAAAACAAACAGCTTCTCTCATTGACGTAAAAGAGGACTAACCAAGATTAGACCATGACAAAATATTGATGCATGAATAATAAATATAAATGAACGAACTTTGGATCATGGGCGTACAAGGGGGGGAAAAGAAACATGACTTTAATTACAGGAGGGCCAGGCCCCCTTAGAAAATAGTATCAGCTGCCCCACCCCCCAAAAAACATTCTGGATGGAAAAAAACCTACGTCGAGGACGATTATCTATTTTAATATATTATTTTGGCTGATGAGTTATGTGTGTTGATGTATTCCATGCCTGCTAAGATTTTACATCCTGCTGTGATGTATGCCATTGAATTCTTATCATTATTAACCTCCAGCTGGCAAACAACACAACACATTGCCACCGCAATGCCTCTGTGTATTCTTCCTCTGCAGATTCCGCCATCACATTAATTGTGATGTTTAATATCAAGAACTACACGCTCGCGATTTAATAACTGTTTTCTGCTACCCTGATGTTGGGCACCTTCGAGTGAACTTGTCTCCCGGTTGCCATCGCTTAAAAAAGCTAGGAAATAAACTGAAAGCTTACCTACCGATTTTGAACGACTCAATGAGAAACATGACTTGATGACCCATACTGTACAAGACAGGATGTTGGGACAGGGTTGGGTTCAAACTATTCTGGAGATGAAATCAAAGCCAAAAATTACAGTTAGAGTTGAAATGAACTCTGATGAGTTTCAGTGCAAGACTGAGGGAGGAGAGTTTTCAGCTCCGGCAATCAATTGAAGATGCTTAGTTAGAGAGACTAACACCAGTTTTGTCTTCATCAGTCAGCCACACGAAATTGTAGGATGCAAGGTTGACTTCCTGCAAAATCTTAGATAGCATTAAAATGTAGGATTCTATTTTGATTTTTTTCTGGCATTGATTTCCCCATAAATTAGTGTGGGCCCTATACTATTCTACCTTCATGTTTTTGTGATTGTTCAAATCTCATTCAATACAATAAATGCAGTAAAGGAATTCCTATTGTGACATTACATGTGGATCAGCCACATATAGGAGATTATGAAGGAATGAATTCGAAGATATCATACCTAATCGCACCATCCTCAGCGGCAGCCCAATAAAGATGAGGGTGAAGATAATGAGTGGCGATGCGCTTCACTCTTCCAGTTGAACATGAACAAATATTTAGTGTTTCATTGGCTTCGATATCATGAACATGTACTTGATGATCACCTGAGCCACTAATGATAATATTGTCTCTTCCAGATGGTAAAAACTGAAACATCAATAATAGTGTATAGGTCAAAGAAGTTGCAGTTAGAAAAATCACTTTAATGATTTCATTTAGTGAAGTTGTCAAGGTATAACATTTTCGGACGAGCACATGGTTAAATTAGGGGTTTTGGGGTGGCCAGTGCTAGGAAAAGTAATTAAGTCGGAACTTACATGGAAACTGCTTTGTCCGTTTTCGTTTATTATAAATAAAACCACTTTCCATGAGTTGCGATTTAAATCATTTTTAATAGCACTGACTGCAGGGTTCCCAGCCAATTTTGGAAAAAAAAATCCCTGACTTTTTCAGGTTTTCCAGGCTAAAATGAAAATTTTTCCAGGCCTTTTTCCGCGGAAAAAACTCAAATAATTTGCCTTAAAAAAGACAGCGCGCGCATTTTTCGATATTTGTAAAAACTCTACCGTTTTCATCAATTTTTGATCTGGTTTAGCTTTTTTTATAAGAACCAGGCTAGGATAGTATCATAACTTGAATGAAATCACAAAAAACGTTAAAATATGTGGGAAGAAAAAAATTGGCGAAATATAAACGCCTTTTGAAACGATACATGCATCAGTGAAAGCAAATAATTTTTCAATTTGTTTCACTTACTCATAGTAGTACTGGTTTTGAAAAATAAATCCCATCATGGTATTGCTGCTATGCTAAGGAAGACAGCACTGAACAGATTCTTTTAAAAAATAATCCAACCTGCAGTCTTTGTTCTGCATACTGTTAAGAACTATTCTTAAAAAAACTGAGAAATGCATGTGTATATGTTTTTTTTTAATGAGCATATTGTCCAGGATAAAAAGGCAGAGTTACAAAAAAATAACCTCTACCTTAGCATGCAGACATAGTTCTCAGCTAAGCGTAAGACATCCTAATGAGTATACTTGAAATTTTTACAATCCAATTAAATAATTAAGAGGGCTAAGGTTCATGGAAATCTTGCCCTGTAGGGGGAGCCACTGAACACTTCCAAGTAGTTCCAATTCGTTCCGAAAGCCGATACAGAGGATGAGTTTGCGGAAAATTCAAAATACAACGAAGGGATTGCAATTGCAATTTTTGTTCTTTCATTTTTATTTGTTTATTTAGTAATTTTTTTTTCTCGGTATTTGAAAAAGTTCCAGACTTTTTGAGCAAATTCCCTGACTTTTCCAGGTTTTCCAGGCCATTTTTATCCCCCCTGGCTTTTCCGGGTTTTCCAGATCGCTGGGAACCCTGTGACTGCTAGTGGGGTTGTTCAGGGTTAAAAATCTTCCTGATGGTTCAAGTTGGGCCACCAGCATGAGACTAATTGAAAATGTAGTTTAAGGTATCTGGAACGAAAATCAATCGGAACCCAAGCTGTATCTCCCATGGTTCCCCGTATTTTGGCCGCCATTTTCCAAGGTGGCCGCCATGAGCTAATTTCCATTATCTCATTTTTCAGGCGCTCTAACTTACCTATTAACCTGAAAGGAGGGGTATCGTTAAGGGCCTTTTTTGGCCCCACCCTAAAATTCCTCAACTCTGCGATTTTTTGGTCATTGAAGGTCTATATTTTACAGAATGCACAATGGTTTTGTCATTCCCGGTCTATTCCGGGGTCTACCACTGGCCTAAACATGGGTCTGAAGACCAATTTTGGCGAAAAATGCGGGGTTTTCAGCATTCGACGCGCTGTTTCGTAACGATCCCTTCGGCGGACAAAAAAATCCTTCAGGTACGTTCATTAGGGATGTAAGAGAGTCACTTTGGCCAATTTTTGTCGATGTCAAACTTTGCGCTCATAGTTAAAAAAAACTTTTTAGAATTTTTCTTGTTTTCCATCATTATTTAAAATGGCTTAAAAAGGCGACTCATCTTACACCAGAATTAAACTTTTTTGGCAGAAAATGGTCGTGGGTGGTCAAAACCTTCCTCTAAGAACTTTTTCCGATTTAAAGCCCCCCCAAAAAGCCGGTGTTGCCATATTTCATTGCCTAAAATCACAGAAAACCTAGTACTTATTTCAGTATTTGGGGGCTATTTCTCGTCGAGCTCATTCAGAAAAGTCCAAAAACCTTCATTTTTCATATGTTATGGCCGAATCACCAGTAATTACATACATTTATCTAACTACAGAACCTCCCATCGCGGCACGGCGTTGCCACATCATCGGGGAAAAATCGAGAAAAATCCACGTTTCCCTGGATTTGAGCCATTTTTTCGGCTTAGGCGGATGGAATAAAGTTGAAAGACTTAAATTGCAGTATTCAGAGAGATGCAAGTGGATCATACCTTGTGCCGGTATTCATTATTTTAATATATTGCGCTTATAGACAACCCATATTCTTACGACTTCTAGGCACGATATTTGCGCAAGAGGATGCGACTTTCAAACATTGGCCGTGATCTGAAGTCCGAAAGAAAGTAAGCCATGTGTCAGAATCGCGAGTCCTCAATGCTGAATTTTTACCCGCCCTCATCGTTAAATCGTAAGAATATGGGTTGTCTATAAGCGCAATATATTAAAATAATGAATACCGGCACAAGGTATGATCCACTTGCATCTCTCTGAATACTGCAATTTAAGTCTTTCAACTTTATTCCATCCGCCTAAGCCGAAAAAATGGCTCAAATCCAGGGAAACGTGGATTTTTCTCGATTTTTCCCCGATGATGTGGCAACGCCGTGCCGCGATGGGAGGTTCTGTAGTTAGATAAATGTATGTAATTACTGGTGATTCGGCCATAACATATGAAAAATGAAGGTTTTTGGACTTTTCTGAATGAGCTCGACGAGAAATAGCCCCCAAATACTGAAATAAGTACTAGGTTTTCTGTGATTTTAGGCAATGAAATATGGCAACACCGGCTTTTTGGGGGGGCTTTAAATCGGAAAAAGTTCTTAGAGGAAGGTTTTGACCACCCACGACCATTTTCTGCCAAAAAAGTTTAATTCTGGTGTAAGATGAGTCGCCTTTTTTAAGCCATTTTAAATAATGATGGAAATCAAGAAAAATTCTAAAAAGTTTTTTTTAACTATGAGCGCAAAGTTTGACATCGACGAAAATTGGCCAAAGTGACTCTCTTACATCCCTAATGAACATACTTGAAGGATTTTTTTGTCCTCCGAAGGGATCGTTACGAAACAGCGCGTCGAATGCTGAAAAACCCGCATTTTTCGCCGAAATTGGCCTTCAGACCCATGT
Source organism: Bemisia tabaci (assembly GCF_918797505.1). NCBI lineage: Eukaryota > Metazoa > Arthropoda > Insecta > Hemiptera > Aleyrodidae > Bemisia > Bemisia tabaci. The sequence goes on from NC_092794.1 coordinate 32,586,723, forward strand.
TTAGGCCAGTGGTAGACCCCGGAATAGACCGGAAATGACAAAACCATTGTGCATTCCGTAAAATATAGACCTTCGATGACCAAAAAATCGCAGAGTTGAGGAATTTTAGGGTAGGCCAAAAAAGGCCCTTATCGATACCCCTCCTTTTGCAGGAATATACTTGAGTGTATTTAAAATGAGGAAGAATTGACATTCAAGTCCATTTGACCATTTTACCCTTGCTATTGGCCTTAATTTTGAAAATTAGCGGTTTAGCGCCGTTTCTCCGCGGTTTTTCAAATTTTCGCGGCTGCGTTGCAAATACGGCTGCTACAGGACAGCAAAAGTCCGAGACACCTTGGAAAAACAGGACGACTGCTCATTCTCGAGATGGCGGCCATTAACCAGGGTATAGCTGACTGACTTTAAATCTCGGAGTTTTTGGGTTCCGTATTTACTTTCTGTCAATTCCTATTTACACGTGCTCATACCAAGTTTGATGCATATAGTTGCAAAATAGCAACAAAAATCCGACAAACCTCGGAGGAACAGGGCAAATCGCTTTTCTCCTGGATGACGTTGGCCGTCATCTAGGTCCAGCGGTGAAATGGGTGACCGAACTTGGGTCTCGATGACTTTCTACTTTCAACACACTTAAAGATATTCCTGCCAAAGTTCACTTGTCTAGCTGCAAAACAGTTGCGCAAATCTGAGAAACCGCGGAGAAGCAGGATTGCGCTGTTAATTTCCAAAATGGCGGCCATTAGCCAGGGTAAAAATGGCCAACTGAACTAGGGTCTCAACAGATTTTTGTTCTTCATATATTTATGCATATTCCAGCCAAATTTCATACATCTCGTTGCGACCAAGCCGCGGAAATTTGAGAAACCGCGGAGAAATGGCGCTAAACCGCTAAGTTTCAACATGACGACCAATAACAAGGGTAAAATGGACTTGAATGTCAATGTTTCCTCATTCTAAATACACTCGAGTATATTCCTGCAAAAGTACCTCACACAGTCTTTATGGGAAAGTGCACCACGATCGATTTTAATTTTTTTTTTTTTTTCGCATTCAATTCACCTCAAGATGCTGATCAAAAGTCATCATTGCGCCGACTTTCTAGGATGCACCGTTTTCGCACAACATGCTCGCAAAGTTTCATGGGGCCAGTTGCGCTGGTCACGAAATTGTGTTTTGATGCTTCATTCCTGTAGATTACCTGAAAATAATAAGATCTGTTGAAACCGCAACTTTCTACGTTCAGTATTAACCAAGATATCGCCCTTTGAAAAGTCAGGTTCTTGACGTCATCCACCGCGGCAGTGACACCCTTGGTTTCTTCCTCTCTTGTTAGATCAGTGATGCAGGAGACGCAATGGGAAACTTCAACGACATTAAAAAAAAAAAAAAATATGGTGAACTGACTGACCGCTTAATCTCTTTGTGTCAAGAGTGTTATCTCCTGATAAGAAGATATATGAAGCGCTAATCCATCTGTTTCTTGAGTTTGTCTGTGTTTAATGTCGTTGAAGTTTTGCGTTGCGTCTCCTGCATTACTGATCGAACAAAAGAGGAAGAAACCAAGGGTATCACTGCCGCAGTGGATGACGTCAAAAATCTGACTTTTTACAGAGCGATATCTAATAAATCGTTAATATTGAACGTAAAAAGTTGCGGTTTGGACAGATCTTAGTACCTATTTTCAGCAAATCTACAAGAAACGAGCATCAAAACACGATTTTATGACCAGCGCAACTGTCCCATTATTCGGCAATAAAAAAAGACTAAGAGTCAAAAAGAACAGGCCTGATGTAAATAAGGAAAAACGTAGCACATGTCTATCTTCTCTGTTCCTGCCTACTCTGAGTCTATCTTCTCTGTTCCTGCCTACTCTGAGGCTATCTCCCTCCGGCTCTCATCCGTTTGACATTCACTGTTTTTCTCCGACTTTCCTGCCCTTATGCTCCTCACAAAACTGCTTTGGATGGTCAAGCAAAGAGGCATGTGGAATCTGAGATAAGACTGCCGCTCGGTGCTACAGTTCTCCCAATTTCCTTGTTGATACACAGCTGACTGTTCACTTGAGTGAATGAGGAATATTTTTTGACTCATTATCGCCGAATAATTGAAACTTTGTGCAAAAACGGTGCATCATAGAGAGTTGGCGCAATGATGACTTTTGATCAGCATTTTGATAGAAATTGATTTAAAAAAAAAAAAAAAAAAAAAAAAAAAAAAAAAAAAAAAAAAAAAAAAATTAAAAATAGATCAAGGTGCACCAGGAGTGTGCAGGGCCCTTTCAGGTTAATAGGTACGTTGGAACACCTGCAAAATGAGATGATAATGGAAATAAACTTGAAGTGGCGTCTAAAATACGGGGAACCATGGGAGATCCAGCTTGGGTTCCGATTGATTTTCGTTCTAGGTACCTTAAACTATATTTACACCAAGTTTCATGCTGGTAGTCTCATTTGAACTACTTCGACCCTAAGCGACCCCAAAGTAAGAGGAAATGAAAAGATTCAATCTATTAGCTTATACATTTTTTGTGTTGAATTATTGTCTTGCAGTTTATTATAATTGTAGATCTAATTTTTGGTTTCTCTTGACTTTGTTTTCCCCTTCGAATAATGTAAACCCAGCAATATTTTCTTATTCTTTCTCTTGGATTTACTGTAATCATTGCCTGCCACTTTTAATAGCTTTTAAGCCGAAGTGTCAAATTTTCCGTAACACAATGACCCAACTTGAAAATTTTTGCACTAATATTCCTATTCCCATAGCAATAACTTTAGGATTCGATCACTAATATCTGAGTGACAAGAGAAGAGATCACAAGTACAATAAAATGTTTACTTTTAAATTCAAAAATCAAGCCTCCAGTCAGACAGTTTTCGAAAACTGTGTTTCTTCAAATTTATGGAGTCATATTACCTTCACAGAAAAAATGTTTCCGATGTGACGTGTTGTAATAGACTTCAATTTCTTCTTCCTGAATGGACACCACAGAATGATATGAACATCATCCGATGCGGAAGCGAGAAGCCTGCAAAGATCATAGCTTTATTTACTAATTATCTGGAAGCAAAATATAGTTTTTGGGAATAGAATGAACTATGGAGTAGGGTTTGGAATGAAACATCTCAGCGCATATTAATTTTTTTTTTTATTGAATTCTAACACCAGGTTAAAAACTTGAATAACTCAATGAAATATTTTGGTTCTTGGTGCAGTTTTTTTCTCACTTAGGAAACACAAAAACTTTCTCCACTGTAATAGACTTGATCTAAGAATATTAATAATTCACTGCTGTAGATATTCTTGGCAGCGATGGCCGAGTGGATGGCATCCTCGCCTCACGCTTTGTGAGAAACTTCGTATGAACGATTTTTGTCACTATCATATTCTTTCAATGGGAATATAGTATTCCTGAATCATTAATTTAGATTTAAGTAGGTTACAAGGATCTTCCTTTAATTACTACTTTCATTTTGAACACATTGTTGCAGTTAGATAGGTGACCTTCAGTTAAATTAAAGATTCACGTTGCATTGGTGCCTTTATGTTAATTTAGTAACATTTTATTAAACTGGCAAATTTTTGCGAAATTACCGACTATTTCTCAATTGGCGGATTGGTTTTTTGAGGGTAAATTAGATAATTCTGATAAGCATAGGTCAAGCTAGATAAGGTTACGAGGGGGGGGACCCAAAAAATTCCGAATTTCGCAGTAACTTGACGACAGTTGAATTTGCTTGACCATATTGGTAATTTGTCGGTCAGTCATATCCACTATTAGGAATGTATCATCTCCGAATCTTCGATAGAATTTTATGGATGCAAAATATAAAGAAATATCAGAATTGATGCAAATCATCGATGAAATTATACAACAAAATTATCTCCAACATAATGATAAAATTTACGAATGTGAAGATAAAGTTGAAATGGGAGCCCCCTTATCACATGCTTCAAGTAGTTAGTACTATTGGCAGATAGTACACTTCAAAGTAAGCACCTTTGGCTATTCATTATTTCATTGACATGTGAAGCAGGTACACGGGGAGCTTCCCTAGAGAAGTTCCATGGGAGGGCCTGTTCGGAGCCTTCGGGCAGTCCTGTGGGGAGCCCGCGGGACTCGAGCCTAAGTCCCGTGTCCAAAATTCCATGGGTCAGAAATTTCCACGGGGAATTTTTGCAAGAATAATGATATACTCGAAAGTTTTGGGAGGATGAATGGGTAGCCTCCTCGAGACCGGCTGCAGTGCTTGCAGAAACTGAAGAGAGGGATGGAAAGGAACCACTGGCCGCGGCTGCGTAGAGTTCTAGAAGCCGATGAATGCGGCGTGATAAGGGAAGCAGGTGGTGGGGCGGGGACTCTGCCCTGCAGCCGGCGGAGGACGGGCGCCGCGGCGCCGGGAGGGAGAGGGAGGCTACCGCTGCGGTGCGCAGTCGGTGGGCCTGCGCGGCGCGTCGCGCAGGGGGAGGAATTGCTGACACGAATTTTGTGCGCGCTATGAGCTGTAATGTAATGAAAAAGGATTCAATGACTACAATGAACATGAATCAAACTTACTCTCCAGTGGTGTTCCATTCCAGACAATTGACGCAACCTTCATGCCCTTTTAATTCTTCTTCTAATCCTAAACGTTCTATAAATTTATCTGTCACATGTAATCTGCTACGGACGATTCTTCTAGCACTTTCCTGTAAAAAATGGAATGAAAGTTGAGGGTAAAAAATTGAATTTAACTATTTACTTCTCAGTGGAGAACCGAAGGTCGTCAATTTTTAACTAGGATTTGAGGGCTATAGCTAGTTTCAGTACAGTAATAGTGACTCCTCTCTACAGAGTATTACTAGGAGCGGTAGCGACCCCGTCAAGCCTATAGAGATCTCCAACAACGAAAATGGGAGCCGCTGCTGTATCTTACACGACACTATGGTCTGGGGGCGCCGAATTAGGGCCATAAATCAGGAAATGATCAGAATATCATGAAATTTGGTGTACTTATGTTTTTTGGGTCGCTGAATTCAAATTTGACCTTAGTTTTACAAAATTCTTAAATCCAAGATGGCGGCAGGCCCTTGAAACCAAAAAATTAGAAGAAAAGCCAAAATATGATTAGAATACCAAATTGAATGTCAGTTTAATGTTTTGAAGGTTGTCTCACTATAATATGAAATCTATTTTTCAATGATCAAGAGGTTATCAGGACAGAAGCCCCAAAAATACGCATTTAATCCAGAAAAATAAGAGGAGAAGAAATGATTGATATTGAATTAAGTCCGTACTATGTTTTTCGGTCTATTGATCCTGACTGGAGCTGAGTTAAAAAAATTGCACATTCAATATGGTGATATTCGTGTTAGCAAGACATATGGCATTAGCCCTTTAGGGCGGCCCCTCCCCGAACCAAAAATTGTCCCTAAAAATTTTCATTTCTAGCGATATTTTAAAAATAATTTACTCTTTGATCATCAAACCCTGCTAGCAAAATTTTCTAGATATACTCAATACTACTTAGACCTAAATAGCTTTGACATTCTTATACTCATTGGAGGCTGTCAACTATTCTGCGCTGATTTTCATGGTTAGAATTATTATAAAGATTCTAGGCCTAATGAATCGTGGCCAAAAATCCGATTTTTGAAAGTACGAAAATCTGGCAATCAAGCATATAATCCTTATCTACATCCTTTAGTAGGTGTGAAATGACCTATCAAATCTTATGTAATTGTTTTTACGATCAGATATATGGTGGCGAACTTCACATCCTCCGAGGTAAGTAAACAAACGTGAGAATTTAAAGTGCACGTTATCGTGTATTGCCTTGTGTCGTTTTGTGATAAGTTGGCGTAAATCCCCGATCAAATATGGACAAGAAAGGTGAAAGTAAGTACTTTTTGATGGTTTAATCGTTTTTAGTATTAAGATTGATTTTATGACCACCATGAGACTCCAAAGTTTTGTCCTAATTTAGGCAAAAAATTGCCTTCATCTTAAGTTTTAGTTATCACTAACACGAGCTAACACGTTCTTATCAGTGCAAGAATGTAGCTCATATGTTCCTCTAACAGGATATCATAGGTTTTTTTGCATCTTTTTGCCTCTGGGGCCTTCAGACCCAGACCCAGATCAGACCCTAAAACCTTGCTGATTACCATTCTCGGGTTGCCTAGCCAGGAATTGAACTCGGAACCTCTTGATCTTAAAGCCAGCACTCCAACCACTACGCACCACAGCGGGCCGAGTTAATAAATTTGTATTATGTATACAGGCTGAAGAATAAAAAAAATACCTAAGTTTTATCCACCATTTGTCGTTTTTCCGGAGAAAATATTATTTTGCTTAAAAATGTGGTTTTTTGCAAAAAAACTTTAATTTCCGGAAATCTGGCAAGTGCTGGAAAAAAACTGATATCATTTTCGGATTCAGCAGCCAAAAATACATTTGAATCACCCTATATCAAACGTTGACCTTGTCTCATCTCTCTTATCTCCTTCTGCAATGAAATCAGATTGCGCAGAAAATCGTGTAAGTCCTTCACTAAAATGACCAAAAAAGGCCCCAGAGGCAAAAAGCGGCAAAAAAACCGATGATATCCTGTTAGAGGAACATATGAGCTACATTCTTGCACTGATAAGAACGTGTTAGCTCGTGTTAGTGATAACTAAAACTTAAGATGAAGGCAATTTTTTGCCTAAATCAGGACAAAACTTTGGAGTCTCATGGTGGTCATAAAATCAATCTTAATACTAAAAACGATTAAACCATCAAAAAGTACTTACTTTCACCTTTCTTTTCCATATTTGATCGGGGATCTACGCCAACTTATCACAAAGCGACACACGGCAATACACGATGACGTGCACTTTAAATTCTCACGTTTGTTTACTTACCTCGAGGATGTGAAGTTCGCCACCATGTATCTGATCGTAAAAACAATTACAGAAGATTTGATGGGTCATTTCACACCTACTAAAGGATGTACATAAGGATTATATGCTCGATTGCCAGATTTTCGTACTTTCAAAAATCGGATTTTTGGCCACAATTCGGCGCCCCCAGACCATAGTGCACGAGCCCGTTTAACTTTTGCGTTATTTTGAGATATCTCCGCAAAAACTTAACGAAACTCAAAACCCTTTGCACTCTGGCTGGCAAACTTAATTCCTCGCCTACAGGCGAAATTTGGAGCTGATTCATTGCGCAGTTAATTAATAATCGCTAATTAATTGCCGTTTTTTTGGCCACTATTTCAAATCTGCCGCACCACATTCACATTCGTGCCTCGAAATGCCTGCAATCGGCCATCCGTTTTAAATATAAATGTGTTGCGAACATTTATGAAAATCATTGCAACTCATTTCAAAAGGTTTAAACCAGTGCATAGGCATCATTCCTTGAATTTAGAACGTGTTTTTGCATTATTAATTTTTAAGAAAGTTCAACTGATCAAAGTCGTTGTTTTATTCAATTCACGACCATTCACGACGCACCGCCAGTGCCGCCAGTGTCATGGCGTCAGTTAGCTGCTCTGTCGCTGCTCCATATAAATTTGTCTCGAAAAATTGTCTGATCCCTTGGAATAGGCTTGTGCTTAACGGCTACTTTTCGGGAACGTGATTACTGTTACTGCTACTCAAAAATCACGGTGAAAAGTAGCAGTGATTTTTCACAGGATAACTGACAAGGATAACCTAAAAATACCGCCGTCTCCAACAGTTCGTTGACTCAGGTCGGATAACATGTGAAAAGTAGCAGGTGGCGGTTATGCTGTGATTTATCACAGGTTAACCTTATCAAACGATCCTTCCCAAATGCTTTCTACATCTTCAAAATTAAAAGTACCACTGATTTTCTACAGCATAAACTCTTTAAATCACTCGTTCTTCTCAATTCCCTTTTAGTGGTAAAATTGATACTGTAATATTTTATTATCACTGTTCAATCCACAAGTCATAATTTCCGGAACTATCTGTGAATCACAGGTAAAAGTAGCAGTGAGGCCACGGAGTTACTACCCACAATGCATTGTAATATTCGGAGATTTCACGTGATTGGCTATCCGCCCTATGGTGCTACTCTGCTCTGCCGCTGTTATCATGCTGCTCCTTTTAAACTGCTACTGCTCTTTTTGCTTTGTTATCGCAATCGCAGTGTATCCAACTGTAACTATGATTAACCATGTGCAAGCTCATTCATAAATTTTTTTCGCCGTTTAACACTAAAGTTTTGGTTACTCACTGTTTAACTATCAGCGACTAACTTTTGATGAAAACTGCCCAAAAAAAGAGCAGAATAACAGGTGTTCCTCGCCAGTCACAGTGATCGATCACTGCTACTCAAGAATCACAGTGATTTTTACCTGCTACTGCGATCGCGGTCACAAGCCTACCTTGGAAAGAATCTCATCATCATCATATTTAGAATAATAAATAAGTAGCTATTATTCTATGTCATCAGTGAACAGAGTGAATCAAGTGAATCCCGGCTGGTGAATTCTGAATCACGACCCTCTTTTCCACGCTTGGAAAGAAACTGAGATTAAAACATAGATTTGCGCTAATCACTCATTTTCCGATTTGTTTTTTTATCTATTATCAACTGGTTTCTAAGACTTTTGAATTCCCTGCCGTCGTGACTTCGTGCCGGATAGCTAGTTGATGTCACAGTCAAGTCAATTCAATCAATGTTTGTCTTTTCACTTTTAGGTTATCGCGAGATGTAAACATACCCACACAAACTAAACTAATAAATAATTTAATGTTGTTATTTCGAAATGCAAACTAAATCATCCTAATAAAACTTCCCTGTATTGTTCACTACTATCTCTAAACTTTGTCTCTACCTTTATTACCGTGCTACAAGTTCTGTGTACCTTCCTCCATCTGTGGTTCATTTGTTCACAAGCAAAACTGTAAGTACCTATGACAAGTGAATTTTAGTGCCCTTATCCCTGCAGAAATCTGTTCGATGTCAAAGAATCCTAGTAATCTGGTTTTGAGCGAGACCCATATCAAGGATTCAAAGGCAGCGTCAGTAGTTTTAGCAACAAATCTATGCCGAGTCGGATGCCAAAATTCTACTTAAGGTATGTGCTGAACTATTTCAATGTGTGTTACCTAATATCAGAAGCAATATTTGCTGAACCATGCTGTACGATTTTGACTGTATCATGTATATCTCTTGTATGTATCTATGGTTACGCACCACGACTTGTCTTTCTGATCCTCTCTCACGTTGATACACGCTCTTCTGATCCCGATAGATTTGTCCTCATTTCCTTCCCATTCCCCCCTTTTCCCTACAGTTTTGGTGACCCCGACGTGATTTGACCTTGTCTAGTGACGCGAGACTTGGGATTCATCGTCATCGTTCGTTTAAGTGCATTTTTGGTAACATTTAACTTTGAAAACCTATAACCCTCATAACCTTCAAACCCATTTTTTATGAGTTTATCCGATGATTTTATCATCAGCTGAGTGCTCTCCGTGCGCGTCCACAGTCTAACCTCCGATCGCCGGTTTCGCGTTCCGAAATAGCGGAGTAAAGCGAATCGCCATAGTAACACTTTCCGCTTTTGTCCGGGCTGTTAAGATGTTTCATCGTAGTACTGACTTGTGATTGTGCGATTTTAAACGGCACCTGTGCTCCTGCTCTCTCAGCTGACATTTCTTCAGACTTTTTACCTCTCCTTCCTCCGCCCAGCGCCTAGCTCACCATCCTTCACTCCGTCTCTCCGTCTCTCTACACCGCATCTTGGTGCTTGATCATATGATTTGAACTCTTTTATTTTTCCTTCCATTTGGGGCCCCATTTGTCATTTTTGTTCTCGTGTCTTTTTCATTGTTTATGTACCTCCTTCGCCCCTCATTTGGCAACCTCTCTTGCCCCTAGTTGGCACCCTCTATAGCCCCTAGTTGGCATCCTCTCTCGCCCCTAGTTGGCACCCTCTATAGCCCCTAGTTGGCATCCTCTCTCGCCCCTAGTTGGCACCCTCTATAGCCCCTAGTTGGCACCCTCCTTCGCCCCTCATTTGGCACCCTCTCTCGCCCCTAGTCGGCGCTTTCTCTACTTTTTTGTGTATTTCTGTGTATTTTTGTGAATTTAAAACATGTCGGATAACGAATCCCAATGTACGGTTGCGCGGCTTAATGCGTTAAGTGCCACGAAGCTGAGGTACGAAGGTCAGTTACGGAGATTTTCCGATTATTTAGCCCAAAATGCAGCCGATACGTCACAGCTCAAAGTGAGACTTAGTGCCGTAACGCCCATTTTGTCTCAATACTTAAATATTGTACACGAAATTTCCAACATCAGCGATGCAGACATTTCTGATGACATAAGCAATTTTGAGAGTTTGTATTTCAGTGTGTTGTCAGTTGCCAACGGCAGACTGTCTGATTGGGGTTCCAGTTCATCCACTAATGTGAGTGAACACGGCTACAATTTTGCTCAAAGGACTTCCTCCTTGAAAAAACCTAATATTCCAACATTTGATGGTTCGATCGAGAACTGGATGAGTTTTCGGCAAATGTTCAACTGCATTGTTCATGCAGATAGGTCTCTTTCTTCAGTTCAAAAGTTGTTTTATTTAAAATCTGCTTTAAAAGGAAATTCTGCTGCTCTATTGCAGAATTTAGAGTTAACGAATGAAAACTATCCAGCAGCGTTAGAAATCTTATTAGAGCATTTTGATAATCAGCGAGTCATTGTGGATAAACATGTCAGTTTTCTAGTTAATTTGCCGGACGTGTGTACAGAGGAGTCAACTCGTAAATTAATTATCCAAGTTCAACAGGCTTGTCATGCATTAGATGCATTAAAGGTAGAAACGAAAACTTGGGATCCGATTTTGATTTTCTTAATTACTAGTAAATTTGACAAAGAGACTTTGAGTGAATGGGAAAAAGTGGCTCCCAAAAAGGAGTGCCCAACGAAGAGCCAATTGTTTGATTTTTTGGAAAGACGGTGTCAGGTATTGCGAGCGTTGACTGTGTCAACATTGCCAGATGATCAGCGAGAGCAAGGTAAGAGTCTTAAAAATTCCACAAAAATCGGAAATAGCTTTCGATGTCCTCTTTGCAATCAAGCACACAAAATTTATCAGTGTCCTGAATTTTTGTCTATGCCTGTCAGAAGTAGAATTGTTAAAGCAAAAAATCTTGGATTATGCCTAAATTGTCTGAGAAAACATGAGGAAAAATGTTCTTCAGTCAGACCATGTTACGAGTGCTCCAGAAAGCACCATACTTCTTTGCATTTACCACAGTCTACAAATCAAGAAGTTGTTCTCTACTCCAAGTCCAAGTCATCCTGACTATCCACTGCTTGTGTCCGCCTTATCGGTTCCGACGGACGTACAGAAATCTGCCGCTCGCTATTAGATTGTGGCAGCAGTGCTAATTTTATTTCACAGGATTTAGCAGCCACTTTAAAGAACAAAGTAGAATCGATACAGGGAATAAAAATTATAGGTGTAGGAACATCAATCTCGAAATTTCGTACTGTTATCACAGTGCAATCTTTGAACTCGAAATTTTCTTTTGAAGCAACTTGTGCAGTGTTGCCAAGTCTGCCACTAATTATTCCAGATAAAACGTTTCCAAAGTTCGATATTACTTCATCCAAGGAGAATCGAAATTGGCCGACCCTATTTATTTTCAACGAGGCGAAGTACATGTTATTTTCGGTGCATCAATTTTTTGGAGTTTATTGAAATTCAAAAAATATTCATTAGGCCCTGAACTCCCAATTTTGCAAAATACGAAATTAGGATGGATTTTGACACCTGTTAATAATTTATCTCTATCTTCTTATCAACATAAGTATAAAAATGATAGTGAACAAACAGAAATAGGCATGTTTCAATGCCACTCATTACAGTCAGCTAAACAAACGCATGAAGCTGAGATATTATTTAGGTCATCCCTAAAGATCGACACAGATGGAAGATTTATGGTGAAATTACCTTTGAAAGATTCTCCAGCAATTTTAGGTGATTCGTATGGCTCAGCACTTAGACGTTTATTTTCTCTCGAAAAAAAATTATCAATTCATCCGCAGCTACGAAAGCAATATAATGAGTTCATGCACGAATACTTAGAATTGGGGCATATGTCTCCAGTTCATTCTGATCAAGGAGAAAACTTACCGACTTATTATATTCCTCACCATTGCGTTTTCAATGAAAGTAGCTTAACAACCAAATGCCGTGTAGTATTCGATGCATCAGCGCCTAGCTCTAATGGTATTTCTCTTAATTCAATTCTTCACGTAGGTCCTAAAATTCAGCATGACATTTTTGATTTACTGATAAGGTTTCGTAGATTTGCGGTTGCAGTAACAGCTGACGTTACAAAAATGTATCGTCAGATAAAAATAGACCCTGAACATAGAAGGTTGCAGAGAATTCTGTGGCGTTTCAATGAAAATGAGCCGGTACAAATTTTTGAGCTAAACACTGTGACGTATGGGACTGGTTCAGCTTCTTTCCAAGCTGAAAGATGCCTGCAACAAGCTGGACATGAAAAAGCTCATATTTATCCAGAGCCTGCGCTTACAATCAAAAAAGAGTTTTATGTTGACGACTTCGTCACTAATAAAAAATCAATACCATTAGCTGTAACATCCATCAAAGGAGTAATCAGTATTTTAGCACCACGTGGTTTTGAACTTCGAAAGTGGGTATCTAATGTGCCCCATGTATTAAATGATTTAAATTTAGATACCTCAAAACCATTCATGATGCTCTCATATGAAGACGATCACCAGGTTTTAGGGGTAACTTGGAACCCTAAAGCTGATATTTTCATTTTAAATTGTAAGCTCCAACTCCCAAAGGATTCCACTAAAAGAGCAGTATTAGCATCGATAAATAGTATTTATGACCCACTTGGGTTATTGCAACCGATTATAATTAGAGCTTAACTTTTCTATCAAAAATTATGGACCCTCAAATTGCAATGGGATGATAATTTATCGTCGGAGGACACTTCGGTGTGGACAGACATTGTGACTGAACTTCAGTTGGCTCAAAACTTGCGCGTGTCGAGGCAAGTCATTGCAACTTCAAATAAATTAATTTGTGTTTATGGGTTTTGTGACGCATCTCCCCGCGCTTATGGCGCATGTGTATATATATCATCCCAACTATTGAATGGAAATTTTCAGAGTTATATATTATGTTCTAAATCTCGTGTTGCATCAAAAAAGCCAGTAACTCTTCCAAAATTGGAATTATGCAGTGCGGTGTTGCTTGCTGAACTAGTGTATCGTATTTTAAGTATATTAGATGTAAATATAAATTATGTATTAATGTGGTCTGACAGCAACATTGCGCTAAGTTGGATTAAAAGTGTTAACACAAATACACAAGTGAGTAAAGACGGATTTATATCCAGTAGAGTTGAACTGATAAGAAAATACCTATGTACTGACAACTGGGGTTACATACCCTCAGCTGAGAACCCTGCTGATCTTCTTACTAGAGGAGTCAATGCTAAAAAACTGGGAGAATCCCCTTTATGGTGGTTTGGTCCTCCATGCATTAGAAGTGCTGAAGCTGTTTCCAATGCTTCACCTAGGATATTCGTAGAGCCACAAAACGTTGATATTGTTTGTTTGAGTGCGGTTTATTGTGAGCCAATGTTTTTATTTTTAAGATATTCAAGTTTTAATAAGTTACTACGTGTAACCTCGTACTGTCTTAGATTTATTGAAAATTTAAGCAGAACTTACAAAGGAGTAATAAAAGAACTGGGCACTTAACTTGTGAGGAGTTGAATAATACCAAATTAAGATTGTGCAAAATCGCACAAAAAGAGAGATTTTCTCATGAGTACAGCTTATTGAGTAAAAATGAAGAGTTGCCAAAAAGTAATTCAATCATCAGTTTAAGCCCTTTCGTCAAAAACGGTTTAATCCGTGTCGGAGGAAGGCTACAAAATGCATCAATTCCCCACGATGCAAAACATCAAATTTTACTGCCTAAGGATCATCCTTTATCGTCTTTGATTGTTGCGTCAGAGCATATCAAAGGGTTACATTGCGGCCCACAGTTATTACTTTCTTTGGTCAGAGCGACATTTTGGCCAATTAATGGTTTAAAGTTGGCCAAGAAAATAGTCAATTCATGTGTGCCATGCCGTAGAGTAAGACCATCCCACATAACGCAGTTGATGGGAAACTTACCACAAGAAAGAGTCACACCTGCGAGACCATTTACAGTCATAGGCTTGGACCATTGTGGACCATTCAAAGTGCGCTTGCAACCTAACAAAAAAGCTGTTAATTTATTGTATATTGTTGTATTTATATGCTTCGCTACAAAAGCTGTTCATTTGGAGATAACATTTAATCTAACTACTTACTCATTCCTATTAGCACTTCAAAGATTTGTATCTAGACGCGGAATTCCTCTAACAATATATTCGGATCAAGCAAAAACGTTCATTGGTGCTAGAAATAATCTTAGGCAACCCCTGTTGTTTGAAAATAACCTTCCAGCTGAAATTTTAAATTACTTGCGAGAGAAACAGGTTGAATGGAAATTCATCCCTAGTTACTCTCCTAACTTTGGTGGTTTATGGGAGAGTTGTGTCAAAAGTTTTAAACATCATTTTTCCAAAACTGTAACAACAAACGTACTTAATTTCGAAGAATTCTCAACAATCCTTAACAAAATCGAAGCAATCCTGAATTCTAGACCTCTTTGGCCAATGTCAAACGATCCTAATGACCTCTCTCCACTAACTCCTGGCCACTTCTTGATTGGTTCTGCAATGACCGATATATTAAATACTAAAGCAGAACATCCAACTTCGTCGGTCACAAATTGGAAATTAATTAAAAAATTATATGAAAAATTTTGGAAACGTTGGTCAATGGAATATTTGCATCAGCAGCAACAAAGATGTAAATGGGTTAAACAAACCGATATTAGGGTCAATACATTAGTGATATTAAAGGATAAGTTCTTGCCTCCTCTGCTTTGGAGAATGGGCAGAATTATAAAGCTTCACCCAGGTAATGACAACATACCTAGAGTAGTATCAATCAAGACCAGCTCTGGCACTTTGATACGTAGCATCTCAGAAATTTGCCCTGTCCTAGACCCGGCATAGCCCGCCCGGGGGTGGCACCCTGTACGATTTTGACTGTATCATGTATATCTCTTGTATGTATCTATGGTTACGCACCACGACTTGTCTTTCTGATCCTCTCTCACGTTGATACACGCTCTTCTGATCCCGATAGATTTGTCCTTATTTCCTTCCCATTCCCCCCTTTTCCCTACACATGCCAAACCACAGTGACCATGCAACATCTATCAGCAGCCTGAATGTTGAATTTTTTTGTTTGTCGGGACGACATAGATGACATAGGTTAAAAGGCGGAGCGAGATTGGTCGGCTATGTCTTATCGTTGCTTTGTCATGCCTTTGTCAGGTGGAATGGATGACATACTGTCGGAAACATCGGAAACTTAAGAAGTGCCGTTAGCTTGTCGTGAGTTCAACCCGACATAAGCAAGACAAAGCAGCAATAAGACATAGCCAACCAATCACGCTCCGCCTTTTAACCTATGTCATCTACGTTGTCCTGATGAACAAAAAATGTCAACAATCAGGCTGCTGGCTACTCTATCTTCAAACCCTTTAGAACACTCTAATTGTGCGTTGTGATTGCCACGCAAATTATCACTATAGTGCTCAAACCATAGTATAGTTTCAGAGAATGTGTATGTTGATAAATACATGCTAGTTATGAAGGCTCATTCAAGAAATTTGCATCGCAATTTTCAAGTTTCCTTGTTTTTCCTTGCTCCCTTTAATAATAATCTCCTATAATATTGTAAGGAAAGGCTATCTCCGCGGATATTGCTACTATAGCTATCGAGTCTCAAAGCAAATAGCGGATGTGGCAATGTATTTGCATTGAACGGAAGGAATTTAAGTGATACTCTATACTATACACTGCTAAGATCTCTATTCTTACTCACTTTGATTTAATATGCTGCTGAGTAAGTAATTGAAATGTAAACAAATCAGATCGCAGCGCTCGAACGGTACATATGTTACGGGCAACGTAGGGATGTCCTGCATCGTCGACGGTGCCCAGACATCCTCGATGGTGCCCATACCTACTGATACTATGGAAACATATACCTAACTCCAGATTTTCTCTTGGTAGCTACATTCTGTAGGTAGGACCAAGGAGGTTTATTGGCATAAAGTTTATTTTAAACTGCCCAAGGCGGTATTACTTAAGGAATGCACTTCAAATTTAAGAGTTCAGCGAATGAAATTGCTCGCTTCTTTTTCTATAGGTATCTTCATGGATTGGAGGGGGAATTTACCTACGGGTCTTTCAGCTCAGTTCCTCATAAGAGTATTTTAGTGGTTTTTACTTCACTTGCCTAACTTTACTATCAAAGATTTTTGTTCTCACAATACTCTGGGTAATCTGATATTCGCAATAAAAATGTGTTAACTTACCCATTAGGTACTCATTACCTACTCTCCAAATTTTTATCAATAAAATGTTTGTGGCCAGATCCTTCAGGAATGTTTCCAATTTCAAAATACCCAAGGGCTTTCTGTTTCTCATTGGAAAAATAGATCAGACAGTGGAAGTAGTTCATACTTAAGGATCATCATAGCAATGTGTCTTTTCAGAAATTGTAAGTACATTGTTTAAGTAAACTATTTCACTTCGAATATACAAGGACTCTGACATTAGAATTTTCTTATGCTCATCTTTGAAGTATTTTTTAGCCTTTCATAGCTTACTGATATTATCGACTTTCTATGACTTCATTTGTGAATATGTACATCCAAGAATTCACATGACTGCTAGCCTTGAACATTCATAACAACCTACGAATAAAATTAGGTAAATGTTCCAACACTTAAAATGCGCAAGAAGAAAAAGGAGGAGTAACGTTTTGGGCCTTTTCCGGCCCCACCTGGATTTTGCTAAATGTTTCATATTTTCAAAGTACTAGTCTTAGGTAGACTCTGTGCCAAATATTAGACCGAACGGAGCCCATGCAAGGGCGCAGCAGCGCCTCAAACCCAAAATCCTGGAATCGAAAAACAATTATTTTCGTCGACTTTTTCGACTGTTATCACTCTTCCAGCACATGATTCTTATGTATTTTTTGGCGTACTTTTCGTTTCTGGCCTCTTTAAAGGCCTCCGATAAATTTTAAGGGGCCTTATGGCCCATTTTTAGGGGTTTTTTCCATTTAACACATTCAAAACTCAATTTAATCCAAAAACTGTGTACATTTTTGAAAAGTACGTAAAAAAATGAATAAAAAATGTTCAGTAAAATGTTTTCCTATGTTGCCAAATTTCCGAGAAAATTGGTCCCAAAGTGTCAAAAACGGCAAAAAATCGATAAATCGCCGCGTCTAAGGTTCAAGAAAGTGGAGTACATTTATCATACTGTATCAGATAACAGCTCTTATCCATCCATACAACATACTAAAATATCATAGTTGTACCTGGATTCCCACGATGTGAAAATTGACCGAGATGTCGATTTTAGCGGCCTTTTTATACTTGAAGGCAGCTCTTTTGAATGTTTTTCGACCTTAGTCACCCTCTATGGGTGTGTACTATATGTATTTTTCTACGTACTTTTCATATCTGGCCATAAAAATGGCTTCCTGTGAATTTTAAAAGGCCTAACGGTCCATTGTTGCCAATTTTCATCAATTTTTAGGGGTTTTTTCAAGTTTACGTGTTTGAAACTTAATTTAATCTAGAAACCGTGTACAATTTCGGAAAGAACGTAAAAAAATACATAAAAATATGATTTGTACCTTTTCCCTACGTTGCCAAATTTTCGAGAAAAATCGTCCTGAAGCGCCAAAAACGCCAAAAATTGGATGAATCATCACGTCGAAGGTTTTTTTACGTTCTTTCCGAAATTGTACACGGTTTCTAGATTAAATTGGTAAATGTCATTTCGACCAAAAATGACCAATTTTTTTTTTTTTTTTTTTTCTTAACGTAGTTTTTCAAGTCATGTCCTTAGTTTCAGCATCACCACATAACTCCGTTTGAAGAGGATAAATGCAGGCAGCAGTAAATACTAGCAGTATTTCCTTGTGCCTGTATTTAATTTTATTCTCCCTGTTTAAAATTTGGATAGAAATATTTTTCATCTCCAAGGGAAGAATAACACCAAGAAGGAACTTTGTTTGTAATGAATCCTTATCCACTAATATTCATTGCTTAACATTTTCCTCCTTTTTAATAAGCCTCTTGTGGTCTCAGCATGTGCAGAAAAACCAAAAATAACGGATATAACCACAAAAAACCCTCAAAAAGGGTAAAAATTCCGCCAAGCCTATGAGATCTTAACACAAAATTAGTAGGGAGTATCTAAAAAAAATTTTAAAAAGGAGAGGTGGGGGGGGGGGGATTAATCTCTGGAAAATTACAAAAGGAGAAAAGAAAAGCAGCTCTTTCAAACGCTGTTTTCAATTTCAAACCTCAAAATGTCTGATATCATTTGAGGTCAAGATTTTTTAAGTATAGGTACGCCCCAGAACTAGAACAAGGAAACGGGGAATTAATTCTGCTGAGAGTCCCCTTCAGTTAGTCTCGGACGCAACCAGGTTACCTTTGAAGCTAGCTTAGTTGCCTGGGTCACTAATACAAGGAAAGATAATTGGATTTGATTCCTGATGCGAGAAGA
Source organism: Bemisia tabaci (assembly GCF_918797505.1). Lineage (NCBI taxonomy): Eukaryota > Metazoa > Arthropoda > Insecta > Hemiptera > Aleyrodidae > Bemisia > Bemisia tabaci. Next base: position 32,605,425 of record NC_092794.1, read on the forward strand.
TGGCGAGGGATAAAACAAGCAGTTCTTTTTTCAGTCTCAAACCTCAAAATATTTGATATTTTTTGAAGTCAAGATTTTTTACCATCTCCTCATCTCACTTTCATTTTCGTTTTGCATTTTAGGAAATAAATTCCACTCTCATACATCATTGAACTTTCTTCAATTTTTCGCTAATTATTCCCCTTCATTTCAGGTAGCCGCAAATCTTCTTACCTACAATAGCTATATGTAAGGAACCATTGTATAATACTTACAACCTTCCTCGTTTAGATCAAGAATAGAATAAATGTTTTCAATTCAGATTCTGGCTCACTCTTTGAAAATTAAAAAAAAAGTCAGGTAGATGAAGGTAGAATTTTTAAAAAGAGCCAAAAAAATTAGCTAAAAAATAACAAATTCTGACGAGACGGTCCCGATACGTATCATTTGAGTGTCAGCTGCAGGCCATCTTCTTCAGACACTAAGGTATAGCCTCAAGGATTGTAAGCAGAACAACAAAGGAAGGATCACATGAATGCTCGAAAAAACTCCTCTAAAATTCCAGCTAGCACTTTAAGCTTATGAAATTCGTTTCGTGGCAGATCCCGAAGACTTATTTAGATATTTATTCGTTCACTTAAAATGAAGGAGCTGACTGTCGAATTTATGATTTTTCCGCCTGGTGCTCACAGTAATTAGCTGTTCTGAATTTGGAAGGACGTAGGTGGGTGAGTGGTGAAAAGGAAGAAAGAAAAATCGACTCGAACTGGTGAAAAGATGCATTTCCATTTTTCGGCAATTTTGAACGTCGCTCGATCATCCTTATTATTGGCACTACTCTTTCAGCCATACCACACCCACAAGAGTATCGGGACCGTCTCGCCGGAATTTTTTATTTTTTAGCTAATTTTTTTGGCTCTTTTTAAAAATTCTACCTTCATCTACCTGACTTCTTTTTTTAATTTTCAAAGAGTGAGCCAGAATCTTAATTGAAAACATTTATTCTATTCTTGATCTAAACGAGGAAGGTTGTAAGTATTATACAATGGCTCCTTACATAGCTATTGTAGGTAAGAAGAGTTGCGGCTACCTGACCTAACCTAACTAGAGGTTTTTTGTGGTTATAGGACTCTACGCACAACCTCCCTATGAATCCAGGTGTATTAAATTAATGAATCGAGAAGCTTGTGCACAAGGTATGGTTTGGGAGTGACCATATCGTGACCGAAAATCCTATTTTTGAAACTGCAAAAATCTATCAACCAAGCTTGCAGCCGTTATGTACAACCTTTGACAGGAGTGAAATGACCCATCAAATCTTGTGTAGGCGTATTCACGAATGGATAAGTGATGACGAATTTCACATCCTCTGAGGTAAATAAAGAATGTATGCATACAAGGTGCATGTTATCATATTGATGACTAACGAACAATACCGCCTACCTGCAAACTGACGATTTTGCTGAACCAAGAGAATTTTTGTAATATTAAAGTTGAATTTGCAATTTTTCTTTACATTATGGGGTCATTGAAGCACTTCCGTACAGAATTGGAAAAAAAACTAAAATCATCAGCTAACGTATTTTATACTGTAGAATGCAGCAAAGTCGCTGACTGACTCTTCTTTGCCAAAATTGTCAGTTAGGCAGTATTGTTTGTTAGCCCTCGATATATTACCTTGTGTTGTTTTTGTTTAAAGACCGCGTAGATTCTCATTCAAAAAGGGAACAGGAAGCTTTCTGATGGTCGATAAGTTTACGATTAATTCTAGACCCCAAAGTTATTTCCTAATTTGGGCAAAAATTGCCCTTTACCGCAACTATTCATTATCCTTGGTCGTTGCTGACGCATTTGTATCAAGTCATCTTATCGCGTTGTCGGATGGAGAAACCCTTCAAATAAGTTTCTTGGAATTGTGTTAAGACCCCATACGCCAATTTTCAGTCAAATTGGAGGGGGTCAGATACCAAACCTGACTTAGTTGACGTGGAATGAATTGAGTGGTATGAGGGAGGGCATGGCATGATTTGTGTAACTGAGATCGTTGGGCCGTATCGGAATAAAATTAAAGGACCTTCAAGAACTAACCGCAAGTTTCTCAAGGATTACCAAAGTTTAAAACGTAACATGAGAGTAAGTATTTTGATCTTAGTGTTACTCTTTTTCATTTTTGTACCATTGGATTTTAACTTTTGTGATTCAGCATTAAATTTAATCTTTTATCTTGTTTAAAAGTAATTCAAGGATATTAAAGGCCATTTGGACCTCATTTTGCAATTAGGAACTACAATTTCTAGCTTATCTGTAAAAACACTTACAGCGGGGGGAAACTAATGGCACTCACGTTGTTTTCAAACTGAGCCAGAAGTTTTAGTTTCTCGTTGCAAAATAAGTCCATTTATCATAAAAAATAAAGGAGCTTCCCTCCATATTTTCACTCCTCCCGACCGCATTATAGCAAAGTCGGAGCTTTCACATTGAGAAGCTAAAAAAAATGTTAGTAGATTACATTTACGAAAAATAAAGGAGCAAAATTTAAGTATTTGACAAGTGCAAATGGAAACCAAATTACCTCAGTTTCGGACGACATAAAACGAGGGAAGCACTGTTAAATGCTTCAAACAAGTACAACCCTTATAACATTTCCAAAGGCATTCAAAATGTTACCGCCAAATCTAAGTTTTTCAGGCAAACCTGAATCTTTGTTTTACCACAAATATGATTGCTGTGTAACTTTTTTTTACCGCTAGAGTGAATGTACTGCTTCACCTTTTTCTACCTAAACTATGACCATGCCAGACAACTTTTTTTTCCCACTAAGTAGAGTGAGTGTGCTGTTCAACTTTTTTTTACTGTAAATAAGACTGTGATGCCCGCGGCGCGATGAAATCTCGTGCGGCAGGCGCCTTTTTTTGGAAGAGAAGTATGTCATCGCAGCAGCAAGGAGTCAAAACTGATTGCTTATGGGGTGGAGAAGAAAAGATAAGAGGGAACACAATCGGTGCCTAAATCTATATTACTCAATAAAGGATCGTGATTTTTGAAAGATATGTAGCACGTCCGCTCGCGGGGGCCGTTAGAAAAAGCCAAAAAAAGAAGATACTCATAACAGCCAGCACATTTTCTGATAGGTACTAATTTAAATTTTGGGTTGACATCGATTGTTGCTGCGTAATCCTGAGGATATGTACTTAGCAGTGACGTTAAGAAATATTCAAGATACAAGCGATAAATCCTGACTTTACAAATTAATAGGAGGTGACGAAAAATGGCATGTTTTGAGATCAGCGACTGTGGCGCCATCTTTTAGAATTTTCTTTGTTAGCTTTGTGGGATTCTACCTTGACGTAAACTCTACTAAACCTGCGTAAAATTATAAGTTTCTGATGTTGATATCGGTGGAAAATGAAATGAAAAAGAGTCACTTGGACGTAGGGTAGGTACCTACTTGGCATTATTTGGGAATTAACACTAGGTAGTGTCATTTGCTTCAATGAGGGAAGCGTTAAGGCTGTTCCTGGTGATTACTTGGCGACTCGAGCTACTTGATTCTTTTGGCACTTGGTAAGCCCAGATGGACTTCTTTGGTGCCACCATCGTTATTTTTGCGAAATTTCTGGTCAGAATTACTTGGCATCTTAGGAATAAGTCCCAAGCATTCAAATTCTCCGTAAATCAATCAGAAGGAATTGATATGCTCTAGTGATGTTGGTAGCCTTTATTCATTCTTGAGTCAAAATCCATCAATTTCAATCCTAGAAATCTCTTTTCGTTGGTAAATTTCATCCCATTTCCAGGATGAGCGAAGGATTTAAGCAAATTCTTTGGCGCTTTAGGAACAGCTTATTCCGTAGTTTCCAAACAGAATGGTGTAACATAATTTTTCTTTCACTTAGCTACACCCAACCCTGTGACTGTCATTATTAATGAACATTGAGTACTTACATTGATTTGCCTCTCTCCAATAAGGCGAACAACATTTCTTCCCATTACTGACTTTGACATACTGCTAAAATCATTCAGAGAGCAAAACTGGAAAGAGGGAGTGAAAAAGTGTCATGCTTGACATACGAGATCTGAAAAAAGAGGTTAAAGAGTTATCCCAATATAACATCTTTGCTGATATTACATCATTGCATTGGGCCAAAAAATGCAAAAAAATTTACAGAAGGCGCTTTGCGTTGTTTCATTTGGAGGGGGAGAGAAGAAGGCTTCACCCCCCTGGACGCGTGCTTTTTGTGTGGTTAGGAAAGTTTACGCGATTTGCTAGTTTTAGCGGAATCCGTGCATTCATCTTGAGAAGAATGTATTTTCTGAAGAATGAGTGTCAACTCAGGTGTAGTTTCAGTATGGCATAGTTGATAGTTGACAGTTTTTAATTAAAACAACACTTAAAAACAGTTTGTCCAAGAAGTTTCTTCCCGTGACATACTGTGTGATTAAATTCTGTCCAAAAAGTTTCATACGGTTACCTACTGTGCGACAGGGCATTTATTCAAAACCAAGGGTATAATTTCACACATGCAGTCCCTAAAGTCCCATTCTTCTTCGGTCCCTAATCAAGCCAGCCCCAGGTAACCATTGTCTAAGACCATCAAACCCAGGTCACCAAGCCGGAAGTCGAACCCACAACCTACCCATCCCATCACAGGGCAAGCGCTACAACCACTACACAATACGAGGCCGACAATCCTAGAACTGGGGAACGAAAAGAAGAGACAAATGTCACATCCAAAAATTGCACCATTCAACAGATATTTACATGCTAACCAATGGGCCAACTGATGATTGATGCATCCAGACTGATGAGACTCTTGTCTCTTCCTTTTTTTCCCCAGTTCTAGCAGTTATTTCGAAATTTTACCAATATTTCAGGTTGTACTGATGGACATTACTCCACAACCCAACAAAAATTGAAGGTACAGCAATCAGTGTGTAAAAAAGTGACTGAGTGAATTAGAATCATGTATCACACACTCACTGAGTGGCTGGTGACTAACTTACATGAAATTGTACACTGACAGTAAGTTGGAAATGTGGCCACCGTAGGTACATTAAAATCCAGAAAACTGGAAAACTCGGTACAAACAAAAAAAGCTCATTCGAGCGCAATTATCCCTCAAGGAGATGCCCTGTTTTGTACAACACTAGTTACAACCATTCAGGAGGGCGACTGCCTGCAGGTGCATTTCAGGTCTACCTGGACCCATCATAAGTACTGCACGGCCTCCTGAATTCTCTGCTACCAAACTCGGAGAGATCGTGAAAACCAGCCCGAGACTTGGGCAAGTCGGCCTCCTGTGGTGTAAGTAGTGGTTGTAGCCCTGGTCCTAAGACTAAGAGGTTCGTACCGGGTTCGATTCCCTGGGGCTGGGGTATAATAAGCGTGGGATTAGCCGATAGGCTCTTTGAAATTGGCAAAAAAAAAAAAAAAAAAAAAAAAGAAGTGGTCACTGGTGGCTTGGTCACTAGTGAACATACGCCATCTAGTCGATATTAGTACACTTCCAACCTACAGTGTATACGACTCGCGCGTCTACCACATTCAGTTCGTGAAAAATTTACACTAATGCCACTGGTCTTATATCTATCATTAAGACGTGGGAGTTCCTCATAGAAAGATGGGTGTATTAAATAGCAATCCCTTGGATTTCATGTGATGTAACATGCATCAAAGGGCCAATTGATTCTACAGAGCGTTCCCTGACTGGGAACAGTCTGTAAGGCAGAATCCTATTGGAATGTATGACAGAGAGCATGATGAGTTAGAAGAGTAAGAGATTACATACTAAGCTCAATAGCAATTAAAAGACAGTGATGAGACAATTACTTCTCCGCATGACTCAAAATTCAAGCAAAATTTGGGAGAATTGAAGAAAACTTACGAGTCTAGCCGGCAGGATTTTCGCGGATGATTACAGTGACAGTGAAATTAGGGAATTAACAATGATGATTCGATGAAAAGGAGAAAGGAACATTAACTTGAGCGTTGGAGGTAAGATTAACAATCAGGAATAAATTGAAACTGCAGACATAGGGGAAAACGGTCTGAAAAGCGAAAATTCGGGGAAAATTCAGAATGGGTATTGACCACCATCAAAACGTGGAGTACATAGATTCATAGAAATACGTCCAATCCAACTCACAAAACAAAACAAATCAATCTTGACTTCACGCCATGGCATGGACCAAGAGAATAAATAAGGACTCCCAACTCCCTATGCTAACCAGTGTTAAAAACCGTTAACGCGCGCTCGCAGCGAACCTGGCAGAGGGTGCGGTGAACTAACGCCACAGCGGTCCACGATCGTACCTCTATAGTATGTTATTCCATGCAATGTTCTTTGTTTATCTATGATTAATTTATTTGTGTAGATACTTTAATACATTTTACTTTCGCAAACTAATGAAATTGTATAGATACATACCTTCTGCAGAGGTCAATGCGAAAGACTTTGATTTGAAGTATCTTATCAAAACACGAGCAAAGATGATTCAGTCAACTTCTGACGCAGAATCAAAGAGACTTGCTAATAATCAAATTAAAGGTAATGCTTGAAGTCAAGTATCTTTGATTTTGTGACACTCAGTTGATTTTTATCAGTACAACACATTTCTCACTAAAAAGATTTCACTTAACAGAGAGGCGCCTTCGGCTAAAAGTACAATCCTGATTCCTGCTGCACACTACATACACACTTCCTTTGGCTTTCTCAACAGCAGTTGCTGCTGAGTAAAACGGTTAGAAATAACACTTCACGTTAATACCAGTTTATGTACACGAAGACTGACGAAGATTGAAATGAAAATGGGAAACTTTTCACACTAAACTCTTCAAAACTGCAGGGCGACCACGAGGATACGAGGATCTAGAAACTTCTATGAGCACTACTGAGTGAGTGATAAGCCTAAATAGGTGGTGCATGGAGATATAAACAGGAAGACCCAATCATCGGTTTAGTTCTCTACACCCTCTGCCAGGGAGCGCTGATGTCAGCGCTAACCGGAGTTGGGGGTCCTTATTTATTCTCTTGGTCCATGGCCATGGACCAATAGAATAAATAAGGACCCCCAACTCCGGTTAGCGTTGACATCAGCGCTCCCTGGCAGAGGGTGTAGTGAACTAAACCGATGATTGGGTCTTCCTGTTTATATTTCCATGCACCACCTATTTAGGCTTATCACTCAGTAGTGCTCATAGAAGTTTCTAGATCCTCGTATCTATGGAACGCCGTTAGTGTCAAAACCCTTTTCTTGCGCGCGCGGAATTTTTTCTGGCGCGCGGAATTTTTTTTCGGCGCGCGGAAAGAAAAAATCAGTTTTCGATGAAAATCTCTGAATTTCCGGATTCCGCGCCGGTTTTCGATATATTTGCGCCGTTTGTGTCAAAACTATTTTTTCCGGCGCGGCGCTCCAAATCTGTTCCGCGCGCGGAAGTTTCGATATATCGATTCCTGCTCGCCGTTTGTGTCAAAACTATTTTTTCCGGCGCGGCGCTCCAAATCTGTTCCGCGCGCAGAATTCTCGATATATCGATTCCTGCTCGCCGACTGTTTTTTCCGGCGCTGCACCAGAAAATAATTCCGCGCGCCACTTTTTCGATATATCGATTTTTCTGCGCGCGGAGAATATTATCTCTCTTTTGAACGATTTCCATTATCGATCCTCTGCGTGCCCCTGCCGTATGTGGGTCGCGGTCGTGTAAACAAACGCAGATTGATAACACAAATGATCCAAACAACTCGAAATCTCTTAATTTTAATTAATTTAAATCCATTTTCGACTTCAACCAAGCATTTGGCAATAATATTCATCGTATTTTACAACCTGGAGCCACGGCCTATCGGCTCATTTTAAGGTGCATTCTGAAAATCAGTTTTACAAGTCCAATGTCCAAACCCAGACTTTCTTCTTTTACTTTTTTTTAACCATTCTCTTTTCACTTTCGCCTCAAATCAAATGTTTTGCAGTTTTTTTATCTTAAGTAAGTGGTCCTGAATTCATTCAAGAGTTAGAAGTTCACGATTTATTTAGTATTATAGCCTTTTGACCTCTTAAGCTTTATCGATATGATCTCATGTAGTTCGAGGTTTCTTTGGCCCAAACCAAGTGATTACTTACACATCTGATGTGAGTCTTATGGCTCTTCAAATTCGCAGTGTAGAATTAAATCAGAGACTACAGTTACTTAATCCAGTTCTGCTCTCTTGTTCAATGTTTGTCATAAGTGTTTGTTCGTGTCTGTTCTTTATAAGTGACCACTGTAGTGCGTATACACAGTTATGCTATCGGTACAGGTATTATTTCTTGTTTTCTACAGTCAGGACTTTCTCTTAAGCGCAATAATTTACCAAAGAAATTCACCTAGTTGCGTAAATAATTTGGTGTATAGATATTCTGTTAATGTCTCCTTGCGGTGATGCAAAGTTTCTGAGATCTGTCATAAGTGGATTTTGCATTTAGACGGTCACTCTTGCCTGATAAAATTACTGCTCTAGCAGCTTCAAATTTATACTTTGATCTCTGATTCATCACTAAATGACACTCGTGCGGTGTCATTTATCTTTAATCAGTTCAAAGCTATTTCGACAATGAATCATCAAAGGTCCGATCGAAGAAGGAATTTTCTGGTGAGTGCTGCGGCTGAACCGACATCACAACTCAACTTTCAAAAGCATCAACTTATAAAAATTTATGAGGAAGTGGTAATGGTAAGTGGAAATCATGGTAGTGCTCGCTTCTTTCTTAAGCAAATTGTGCGCTCAAAATTTCAAAATCTACTCACCTGCATGTATATTTGAAGAGGAATACGACATGATATGTAGCAGGCTACACTTCATCTATTAATAATACGTAAATTTGTCTTCAGAGCATTCTTAGGAAACTTCCACAATTTTTAGTTTTGTTCCTGAGAGAAAATTTTGAGATAACTCTGCTGGTATTCCCAGTGTCTTTTCAGAAATTTTGTACTTCGTAGGTATCATCAAATACTTAAGTATCAACAGATATTGTACAAGATAGAAAATTTATTTGAGGATTCCTGCTAGTATGTTGTGTTTCCTGCAGCAACAAGGCTCATCACATTTCATGGAATGAAGTAATCAAAAACTGCTTACTTACCTACAGCTTGGTCAGTTTCATGTCTTTCTAGAGTGAAGAAAATATTTTTTTTCTCTCTATTTAAGAATTCAGGGTGAATCAAACCTGTCCAACAAAAATTTTAATAAAATGCCTTTGTTCAAAAACACCTAAGAATCATTTCAATTGTAAAGATGCCGACGATTCTGGTTAAAAGTCCGAAAGTCGGCTGATTTACTGAATTTCTCAGGTACAGACGGATGGAAGGATTTTGAAAAGACATAGAATTACATCCTCCCATAAGAATAAGTCAGGAACATGGTTAAGGTTATCTGGGGATGACATTTGTAACATTTCGTTGCATGATTTTATAATCGAAGAGAAACAGAAAGTCTGAAACTTTGTAAATCTACGTACATGGTTTTCTAGTTAGGCTATGACATCGATATGCTCGTTTTGTTATCAATTAATCTCCACAAAGGTAAGCATACCTACAAACACTGTTCCACAAGAGATACGAATGTAACTTGTGATACCTAAGTGACTTTACAAATCTTACCTGTTAAACTACCAGCTACCTGATTATTGAAACTATGTCAGCCCGATATGAAAAGACATAGCCCTATCTTCTCCATGTAATATATCGGAATTTGTTGTCTTGTCGGGTTGCTCTAAGCCTTCAATAATCGGCCTGCTGATGAGTTGCAAAATATTTCCACTTCCAGACGAATGATCATGTCTTGGTTGATGCTTTCGATAGTAGAGTTGTGATGTCGGTTCAGCCGCAGCACTCACCAGAAAATTCCTTCTTCGATCGGACCTTTGATGATTCATTGTCGAAATAGCTTTGAACTGATTAAAGATAAATGACACCGCACGAGTGTCATTTAGTGATGAATCAGAGATCAAAGTATAAATTTGAAGCTGCTAGAGCAGTAATTTTATCAGGCAAGAGTGACCGTCTAAATGCAAAATCCACTTATGACAGATCTCAGAAACTTTGCATCACCGCAAGGAGACATTAACAGAATATCTATACACCAAATTATTTACGCAACTAGGTGAATTTCTTTGGTAAATTATTGCGCTTAAGAGAAAGTCCTGACTGTAGAAAACAAGAAATAATACCTGTACCGATAGCATAACTGTGTATACGCACTACAGTGGTCACTTATAAAGAACAGACACGAACAAACACTTATGACAAACATTGAACAAGAGAGCAGAACTGGATTAAGTAACTGTAGTCTCTGATTTAATTCTACACTGCGAATTTGAAGAGCCATAAGACTCACATCAGATGTGTAAGTAATCACTTGGTTTGGGCCAAAGAAACCTCGAACTACATGAGATCATATCGATAAAGCTTAAGAGGTCAAAAGGCTATAATACTAAATAAATCGTGAACTTCTAACTCTTGAATGAATTCAGGACCACTTACTTAAGATAAAAAAACTGCAAAACATTTGATTTGAGGCGAAAGTGAAAAGAGAATGGTTAAAAAAAAGGGAAAGAAGAAAGTCTGGGTTTGGACATTGGACTTGTAAAACTGATTTTCAGAATGCACCTTAAAATGAGCCGATAGGCCGTGGCTCCAGGTTGTAAAATACGATGAATATTATTGCCAAATGCTTGGTTGAAATCGAAAATGGATTTAAATTAATTAAAATTAAGAGATTTCGAGTTGTTTGGATCATTTGTGTTATCAATCTGCGTTTGTTTACACGACCCACATACGGCAGGGGCACGCAGAGGATCGATAATGGAAATCGTTCAAAAGAGAGATAATTTTCTCCGCGCGCAGAAAAATCGATATATCGAAAAAGTGGCGCGCGGAATTATTTTCTGGTGCAGCGCCGGAAAAAACAGTCGGCGAGCAGGAATCGATATATCGAGAATTCTGCGCGCGGAACAGATTTGGAGCGCCGCGCCGGAAAAAATAGTTTTGACACAAACGGCGCAAATATATCGAAAACCGGCGCGGAATCCGGAAATTCAGAGATTTTCATCGAAAACGGATTTTTTCTTTCCGCGCGCCAGAAAAAATTCCGCGCGCGCAAGAAAAGGGTTTTGACACTAACGGCGTTCCATACCTCGTATCCTCGTGGTCGCCCGGCAGTTTTGAAGAGTTTAGTGTGAAAAGTTTCCCATTTTCATTTCAATCTTCGTCAGTCTTCGTGTACATAAACTGGTATTAATGTGAAGTGTTATTTCTAACCGTTTTACTCAGCAGCAACTGCTGTTGAGAAAGCCAAAGGAAGTGTGTATGTAGTGTGCAGCAGGAATCAGGATTGTACTTTTAGCCGAAGGCGCCTCTCTGTTAAGTGAAATCTTTTTAGTGAGAAATAGTGTTGTACTGATAAAAATCAACCGAGTGTCACAAAATCAAAGATACTTGACTTCAAGCATTACCTTTAATTTGATTATTAGCAAGTCTCTTTGATTCTGCGTCAGAAGTTGACTGAATCATCTTTGCTCGTGTTTTGATAAGATACTTCAAATCAAAGTCTTTCGCATTGAATTCTGCCGAAGGTATGTATCTATACAATTTCATTAGTTTGCGAAAGTAAAATGTATTAAAGTATCTACACTAAATCATAAATAAACAAAGAACATTGCATGGAATAACATACTATAGAGGTACGATCGTGGACCGCTGCGGCGTTAGTTCACCGCTCCCTCTGCCAGGTTCGCTGCGAGCGCGCGTTAACGGTTTTTAACACAGGGTAGCATAGGGAGTTGGGAGTCCTTATTTATTCTATTGGTCCATGTTCACGCACTCCAGGCGGGAGCTAGAGTCCCTTTATACCCAGAGTTAAGACAAGTCGATTATCAGCTGACTGGCAGCCGGCCTTGGCTGGCCATGGAGGCCGAAACGAGTGCACTTGAGTGCACCCAAACGAACGATATTGAGGGATAAGGATCAGTATCAGGAATCCTGCGATGTCTGTCACACAAAAACAACAACATCAACAAATTGATCAATTAAAAAGAAAATGAGATTGGTTTGTGAATAATTTCTTAATCTATTTTCATTTTGGACCGATGGCAATGACAATTTACTCTTGATAAACCACAATTAGGTAATATTTTCATTATTCTTGTTGACATTCGAGGTACCGCCATCTTGGTGCACTCGTTTCGGCCTCCATGAGCGAGAACCAATCAGAATTGGATTTTTTTTTAGGCCACTTTCAGCCCAACCCTGGCCCAACCAAAAGTGAGTTGTCGTAACTCTGAGTATAAAGGGACTCTAGCAGCAAGTGCGGTTGGTGATAACCGTCAAAAGTTGGCAATGACCCCCCTCCCATCCACAAAAACCAAAACAAAGCACCGCCATTTTTGGGTCCTAAGCCTCTCCATGGGGCCCAGTGGCCATACTCTCTCAATATAGGTACTCTAGTGTTTGCATTTCGGGCATCTTGGAATTTTTTGATGACTTGATCAGATGCGACTAGCACCAGTCAACTTTAGGCGAAATCAGAAAAATGATGACTAGAGTCCCTTTATACCCAGAGTTAAGACAACTCGATTATCAGCTGACTGGCAGCCGGCCTTGGCTGGCCATGGAGGCCGAAACGAGTGCACCCAAACGAACGATATTGAGGGATAAGGATCAGGAATCCTGCGATGTCTGTCACACAAAAACAACAACATCAACAAATTGATCAATTTAAACGAAAATTAGATTGGTTTGTGAATAATTTCTTAATCTATTTTCATTTTGGACCGATGGAAATAACAATTTACTCTTGATAAACCACAATTAGGTAATATTTTCATTATTCTTGTTCACATTCGAGGTACCGCCATCTTGGTGCACTCGTTTCGGCCTCCATGAGCGAGAACCAATCAGAATTGGATTTTTTTTTAGGCCACTTTCAGACCAACCAAAAGTGAGTTGTCTTAACTCTGGGTATAAAGGGACTCTAATGATGACCGTTGTTTTGTTCAATCCGCGAGAAATAGATGTGCCTCATGTACGAAGGGCCGTTTGTAAAAAAACTTGCGCACAACTCTGACCGCGGAGCATCAGAGTGCATCGTTCGCATCGGTTTCACCGGTGCAACACATCGGTGCCACCAGCCTTCCCCGGCTTTTGATTGGCTCGCAATTTTCCTCAATTTTCTTTAGTTTGAAAGAAAATTTCTCGTGGAAACCTCTCTGAAGTGCTTCTCAAAGCGACTACAAAGCTATTGATATATTACACCTACCATGTTTCTGTTTTTTTACTTTCAATTTGAATCAAGTCTCAAAAAAAAGCTGTACCTAACCTAACCTCAACCATGGGTGTTCATTTTCATTGCAAAGAGAAAACATTGCAAATAGCCACCAGCAGTTCTCGATCTGAAATTTGACAAATTTTCAATTTAAAATCATCTTTTGTGACCTAAAATGGTTTTTTGTCTTTCAATCAGAGTCGTCTTAATACCTTTTCACTTCAGTTTCTAAAGTTTATGGCGTTTCTTCATTGTTCCTTTCGCTCCTAATGGTTGAAGCTGAAGCCAAGTAGAGTCCCTTTATACCCAGAGTTAAGACAACTCGATTATCAGCTGACTGGCAGCCGGCCTTGGCTGGCCATGGAGGCCGAAACGAGTGCACCCGAACGAACGATATTGAGGGATAAGGATCAGGAATCCTACGATGTCTGTCTATGGAACGCCGTTAGTGTCAAAACCCTTTTCTTGCGCGCGCGGAATTTTTTCTGGCGCGCATAAAGAAAAAACCCGTTTTCGATGAAAATCTCTGAATTTCCGGATTCCGCGCCGGTTTTCGATATATTTGCGCCGTTTGTGTCAAAACCATTTTTTCCGGCGCGGCGCTCCAAATCTGTTCCGCGCGTGGAATTTTCGATATATCGATTCCTGCTCGCCGCCGGCGCGGCGCTCCGAAATCTGTTCCGCGATAATCGAGTTGTCGTAACTCTGGGTATAAAGGGACGCTATCGAAAAAGTGACCCGGCGTCACACAGGAGTCTCGGAATTCGGGACATGGAAAATGCTTAAAAGTGGCGCCAGCTCTCCCAATTACATTACGACTCTATGTACTCTATGCTAGAGTCCCTTTATACCCAGAGTTACGACAACTCGATTATCAGCTGACTGGCAGCCGTCCTTGGCTGGCCATGGAGGCCGAAACGAGTGCACCCGAACGAACGATATTGAGGGATAAGGATCAGGAATCCCACGATGTCTGTCTATGGAACGCCGTTTGTGTCAAAACCCTTTTCTTGCGCGCGCGGAATTTTTTCTGGCGCGCGTAAAGAAAAAACCCGTTTTCGATGAAAATCTCTGAATTTCCGGATTCCGCGCCGGTTTTCGATATATTTGCGCCGTTTGTGTCAAAACCATTTTTTCCGGCGCGGCGCTCCAAATCTGTTCCGCGCGTGGAATTTTCGATATATCGATTCCTGCTCGCCGCCGGCGCGGCGCTCCGAAATCTGTTCCGCGCGCAGAATTTTCGATATATCGATTCCTGCTCGCCGACTGTTTTTTCCGGCGCTGCACCAGAAAATAATTCCGCGCGCCACTTTTTCGATATATCGATTTTTCTGCGCGCGGAGAAAATTATCTCTCTTTTGAACGATTTCCATTATCGATCCTCTGCGTGCCCCTGCCGTATGTGGGTCGTGTAAACAAACGCAGATTGATAACACAAATGATCCAAACAACTCGAAATCTCTTAATTTTAATTAATTTAAATCCATTTTCGATTTCAACCAAGCATTTGGCAATAATATTCATCGTATTTTACAACCTGGAGCCACGGCCTATCGGCTCATTTTAAGGTGCATTCTGAAAATCAGTTTTACAAGTCCAATGTCCAAACCCAGACTTTCTTCTTTCCCTTTTTTTTAACCATTCTCTTTTCACTTTCGCCTCAAATCAAATGTTTTGCAGTTTTTTTATCTTAAGTAAGTGGTCCTGAATTCATTCAAGAGTTAGAAGTTCACGATTTATTTAGTATTATAGCCTTTTGACCTCTTAAGCTTTATCGATATGATCTCATGTAGTTCGAGGTTTCTTTGGCCCAAACCAAGTGATTACTTACACATCTGATGTGAGTCTTATGGCTCTTCAAATTCGCAGTGTAGAATTAAATCAGAGACTACAGTTACTTAATCCAGTTCTGCTCTCTTGTTCAATGTTTGTCATAAGTGTTTGTTCGTGTCTGTTCTTTATAAGTGACCACTGTAGTGCATATACACAGTTATGCTATCGGTACAGGTATCTATACTATAAGCTCCGAGACCTCCTAATTTTGCGAAACTGGTAACGCTTAGTCCCAGCGCTCTACCGGGCCGATTTTCATGATTTTTGCGGCTATCGACGGGCAATTGTCTCTAGATAAGCCAACTCTTTTCAGATTTTCAAAATATGGCCCAGGTGTTTTTATATTACGTGGTAAAGTTGCGAATTCTCCCATTTAAACAATGTAAATTTATACTTTTTGTCATAGTTCGTTTGAACGTTCTACCGGGCCGATTTCCATGATTTTTGCGTAAATCGACAGGTAATAGGCCCTAGATGAGCCCGCTGTAATCAAATTTTGGAAAAAGGACCCAGGTTTTTTTAAAATCACGTTATAAAAGTGAGTGAGTTTACAGAATGCTCCGGCACTGCTACCGCTATGCGCGGGAGGATGCGCAGTGGTCGAAGAGGTTGCGCAGTAACTGTGTAGCCTGCGCATCAGCTCTACACTTATCTACACAAGATTCGCACCGAAAACTTCGCCTCGAACGGTGGCCGAGTCGTCTGAGACGTCGAATGCGTTCCTCCAAAATTCGGTGTGGGTTCGATCTCCGACTTATGAAATCTTCATTATCGCCTGGCTATCATTATCATTGCTTTACTGCAATATTTCATCAAGCAGTCATTCCAAAACGCGTCCTTTTGATTTTGAAGTAATTTTAAGTAAAATTTAAAATTAAAGTATACCTCATATCGTAATTTTTTAGGGGAACAATAAAACTAACAATGATAGGAGGATAAATATAGGGCCGCGAAGCGGCCCATTGATGGCGCGGAGCGCCTTCAGGGGGTTGGGCCGCGTAGCGGCCAGGGGGCGTAGTCCCCTAGTTATTTCTTGTTTTCTACAGTCAGGACTTTCTCTTAAGCGCAATAATTTACCAAAGAAATTCACCTAGTTGCGTAAATAATTTGGTGTATAGATATTCTGTTAATGTCTCCTTGCGGTGATGCAAAGTTTCTGAGATCTGTCATAAGTGGATTTTGCATTTAGACGGTCACTCTTGCCTGATAAAATTACGGCTCTAGCAGCTTCAAATTTATACTTTGATCTCTGATTCATCACTAAATGACACTCGTGCGGTGTCATTTATCTTTAGGTAATCAGTTCAAAGCTATTTCGACAATGAATCATCAAAGGTCCGATCGAAGAAGGAATTTTCTGGTGAGTGCTGCGGCTGAACCGACATCACAACTCTACTATCGAAAGCATCAACCAAGACATGATCATTCGTCTGGAAGTGGAAATATTTGGCAACTCATCAGCAGGCCGATTATTGAAGGCTTAGAGCAACCCGACAAGACAACAAATTCCGATATATTACATGGAGAAGATAGGGCTATGTCTTTTCATATCGGGCTGACATAGTTTCAATAATCAGGTAGATGGTAGTTTAACAGGTAAGATTTGTAAAGTCACTTAGGTATCACAAGTTACATTCGTATCTCTTGTGGAACAGTGTTTGTAGGTGTCATAGCCTAACTAGAAAACCATGTACGTAGATTTACAAAGTTTCAGACTTTCTGTTTCTCTTCGATTATAAAATCATGCAACGAAATGTTACAAATGTCATCCCCAGATAACCTTAACCATGTTCCTGACTTATTCTTATGGGAGGATGTAATTCTATGTCTTTTCAAAATCCTTCCATCCGTCTGTACCTGAGAAATTCAGTAAAGCAGCCGACTTTCGGACTTTTAACCAGAATCGTCGGCATCTTTACAATTGAAATGATTCTTAGGTGTTTTTGAACAAAGGCATTTTATTAAAATTTTTGTTGGACAGGTTTGATTCACCCTGAATTCTTAAATAGAGAGAAAAAAAATATTTTCTTCACTCTAGAAAGACATGAAACTGACCAAGCTGTAGGTAAGTAAGTAGTTTTTGATTACTTCATTCCATGAAATGTGATGAGCCTTGTTGCTGCAGGAAACACAACATACTAGCAGGAATCCTCAAATAAATTTTCTATCTTGTACAATATCTGTTGATACTTAAGTATTTGATGATACCTACGAAGTACAAAATTTCTGAAAAGACACTGGGAATACCAGCAGAGTCATCTCAAAATTTTCTCTCAGGAACAAAACTAAAAATTGTGGAAGTTTCCTAAGAATGCTCTGAAGACAAATTTACGTATTATTAATAGATGAAGTGTAGCCTGCTACATATCATGTCGTATTCCTCTTCAAATATACATGCAGGTGAGTAGATTTTGAAATTTTGAGCGCACAATTTGCTTAAGAAAGAAGCGAGCACTACCATGATTTCCACTTACCATTACCACTTCCTCATAAATTTTTATAAGTTGATGCTTTTGAAAGTTGAGTTGTGATGTCGGTTCAGCCGCAGCACTCACCAGAAAATTCCTTCTTCGATCGGACCTTTGATGATTCATTGTCGAAATAGCTTTGAACTGATTAAAGATAAATGACACCGCACGAGTGTCATTTAGTGATGAATCAGAGATCAAAGTATAAATTTGAAGCTGCTAGAGCAGTAATTTTATCAGGCAAGAGTGACCGTCTAAATGCAAAATCCACTTATGACAGATCTCAGAAACTTTGCATCACCGCAAGGAGACATTAACAGAATATCTATACACCAAATTATTTACGCAACTAGGTGAATTTCTTTGGTAAATTATTGCGCTTAAGAGAAAGTCCTGACTGTAGAAAACAAGAAATAATACCTGTACCGATAGCATAACTGTGTATATGCACTACAGTGGTCACTTATAAAGAACAGACACGAACAAACACTTATGACAAACATTGAACAAGAGAGCAGAACTGGATTAAGTAACTGTAGTCTCTGATTTAATTCTACACTGCGAATTTGAAGAGCCATAAGACTCACATCAGATGTGTAAGTAATCACTTGGTTTGGGCCAAAGAAACCTCGAACTACATGAGATCATATCGATAAAGCTTAAGAGGTCAAAAGGCTATAATACTAAATAAATCGTGAACTTCTAACTCTTGAATGAATTCAGGACCACTTACTTAAGATAAAAAAACTGCAAAACATTTGATTTGAGGCGAAAGTGAAAAGAGAATGGTTAAAAAAAAGGGAAAGAAGAAAGTCTGGGTTTGGACATTGGACTTGTAAAACTGATTTTCAGAATGCACCTTAAAATGAGCCGATAGGCCGTGGCTCCAGGTTGTAAAATACGATGAATATTATTGCCAAATGCTTGGTTGAAATCGAAAATGGATTTAAATTAATTAAAATTAAGAGATTTCGAGTTGTTTGGATCATTTGTGTTATCAATCTGCGTTTGTTTACACGACCCACATACGGCAGGGGCACGCAGAGGATCGATAATGGAAATCGTTCAAAAGAGAGATAATTTTCTCCGCGCGCAGAAAAATCGATATATCGAAAAAGTGGCGCGCGGAATTATTTTCTGGTGCAGCGCCGGAAAAAACAGTCGGCGAGCAGGAATCGATATATCGAGAATTCTGCGCGCGGAACAGATTTGGAGCGCCGCGCCGGAAAAAATAGTTTTGACACAAACGGCGCAAATATATCGAAAACCGGCGCGGAATCCGGAAATTCAGAGATTTTCATCGAAAACGGATTTTTTCTTTCCGCGCGCCAGAAAAAATTCCGCGCGCGCAAGAAAAGGGTTTTGACACTAACGGCGTTCCATAGCAGGAATCGATATATCGAAAATTCCACGCGCGGAACAGATTTGGAGCGCCGCGCCGGAAAAAATGGTTTTGACACAAACGGCGCAAATATATCGAAAACCGGCGCGGAATCCGGAAATTCAGAGATTTTCATCGAAAACGGGTTTTTTCTTTACGCGCGCCAGAAAAAATTCCGCGCGCGCAAGAAAAGGGTTTTGACACAAACGGCGTTCCATATTCCTGCTCGCCGCCGGCGCGGCGCTCCGAAATCTGTTCCGCGCGCAGAATTTTCGATATATCGATTCCTGCTCGCCGACTGTTTTTTCCGGCGCTGCACCAGAAAATAATTCCGCGCGCCACTTTTTCGATATATCGATTTTTCTGCGCGCGGAGAAAATTATCTCTCTTTTGAACGATTTCCATTATCGATCCTCTGCGTGCCCCTGCCGTATGTGGGTCGTGTAAACAAACGCAGATTGATAACACAAATGATCCAAACAACTCGAAATCTCTTAATTTTAATTAATTTAAATCCATTTTCGATTTCAACCAAGCATTTGGCAATAATATTCATCGTATTTTACAACCTGGAGCCACGGCCTATCGGCTCATTTTAAGGTGCATTCTGAAAATCAGTTTTACAAGTCCAATGTCCAAACCCAGACTTTCTTCTTTCCCTTTTTTTTAACCATTCTCTTTTCACTTTCGCCTCAAATCAAATGTTTTGCAGTTTTTTTATCTTAAGTAAGTGGTCCTGAATTCATTCAAGAGTTAGAAGTTCACGATTTATTTAGTATTATAGCCTTTTGACCTCTTAAGCTTTATCGATATGATCTCATGTAGTTCGAGGTTTCTTTGGCCCAAACCAAGTGATTACTTACACATCTGATGTGAGTCTTATGGCTCTTCAAATTCGCAGTGTAGAATTAAATCAGAGACTACAGTTACTTAATCCAGTTCTGCTCTCTTGTTCAATGTTTGTCATAAGTGTTTGTTCGTGTCTGTTCTTTATAAGTGACCACTGTAGTGCATATACACAGTTATGCTATCGGTACAGGTATCTATACTATAAGCTCCGAGACCTCCTAATTTTGCGAAACTGGTAACGCTTAGTCCCAGCGCTCTACCGGGCCGATTTTCATGATTTTTGCGGCTATCGACGGGCAATTGTCTCTAGATAAGCCAACTCTTTTCAGATTTTCAAAATATGGCCCAGGTGTTTTTATATTACGTGGTAAAGTTGCGAATTCTCCCATTTAAACAATGTAAATTTATACTTTTTGTCATAGTTCGTTTGAACGTTCTACCGGGCCGATTTCCATGATTTTTGCGTAAATCGACAGGTAATAGGCCCTAGATGAGCCCGCTGTAATCAAATTTTGGAAAAAGGACCCAGGTTTTTTTAAAATCACGTTATAAAAGTGAGTGAGTTTACAGAATGCTCCGGCACTGCTACCGCTATGCGCGGGAGGATGCGCAGTGGTCGAAGAGGTTGCGCAGTAACTGTGTAGCCTGCGCATCAGCTCTACACTTATCTACACAAGATTCGCACCGAAAACTTCGCCTCGAACGGTGGCCGAGTCGTCTGAGACGTCGAATGCGTTCCTCCAAAATTCGGTGTGGGTTCGATCTCCGACTTATGAAATCTTCATTATCGCCTGGCTATCATTATCATTGCTTTACTGCAATATTTCATCAAGCAGTCATTCCAAAACGCGTCCTTTTGATTTTGAAGTAATTTTAAGTAAAATTTAAAATTAAAGTATACCTCATATCGTAATTTTTTAGGGGAACAATAAAACTAACAATGATAGGAGGATAAATATAGGGCCGCGAAGCGGCCCATTGATGGCGCGGAGCGCCTTCAGGGGGTTGGGCCGCGTAGCGGCCAGGGGGCGTAGTCCCCTAGTTATTTCTTGTTTTCTACAGTCAGGACTTTCTCTTAAGCGCAATAATTTACCAAAGAAATTCACCTAGTTGCGTAAATAATTTGGTGTATAGATATTCTGTTAATGTCTCCTTGCGGTGATGCAAAGTTTCTGAGATCTGTCATAAGTGGATTTTGCATTTAGACGGTCACTCTTGCCTGATAAAATTACGGCTCTAGCAGCTTCAAATTTATACTTTGATCTCTGATTCATCACTAAATGACACTCGTGCGGTGTCATTTATCTTTAGGTAATCAGTTCAAAGCTATTTCGACAATGAATCATCAAAGGTCCGATCGAAGAAGGAATTTTCTGGTGAGTGCTGCGGCTGAACCGACATCACAACTCTACTATCGAAAGCATCAACCAAGACATGATCATTCGTCTGGAAGTGGAAATATTTGGCAACTCATCAGCAGGCCGATTATTGAAGGCTTAGAGCAACCCGACAAGACAACAAATTCCGATATATTACATGGAGAAGATAGGGCTATGTCTTTTCATATCGGGCTGACATAGTTTCAATAATCAGGTA
This sequence comes from Bemisia tabaci, assembly GCF_918797505.1. Taxonomy (NCBI): domain Eukaryota; kingdom Metazoa; phylum Arthropoda; class Insecta; order Hemiptera; family Aleyrodidae; genus Bemisia; species Bemisia tabaci. The sequence continues at coordinate 32,626,829 of NC_092794.1, forward strand.
GATGGTAGTTTAACAGGTAAGATTTGTAAAGTCACTTAGGTATCACAAGTTACATTCGTATCTCTTGTGGAACAGTGTTTGTAGGTGTCATAGCCTAACTAGAAAACCATGTACGTAGATTTACAAAGTTTCAGACTTTCTGTTTCTCTTCGATTATAAAATCATGCAACGAAATGTTACAAATGTCATCCCCAGATAACCTTAACCATGTTCCTGACTTATTCTTATGGGAGGATGTAATTCTATGTCTTTTCAAAATCCTTCCATCCGTCTGTACCTGAGAAATTCAGTAAAGCAGCCGACTTTCGGACTTTTAACCAGAATCGTCGGCATCTTTACAATTGAAATGATTCTTAGGTGTTTTTGAACAAAGGCATTTTATTAAAATTTTTGTTGGACAGGTTTGATTCACCCTGAATTCTTAAATAGAGAGAAAAAAAATATTTTCTTCACTCTAGAAAGACATGAAACTGACCAAGCTGTAGGTAAGTAAGTAGTTTTTGATTACTTCATTCCATGAAATGTGATGAGCCTTGTTGCTGCAGGAAACACAACATACTAGCAGGAATCCTCAAATAAATTTTCTATCTTGTACAATATCTGTTGATACTTAAGTATTTGATGATACCTACGAAGTACAAAATTTCTGAAAAGACACTGGGAATACCAGCAGAGTCATCTCAAAATTTTCTCTCAGGAACAAAACTAAAAATTGTGGAAGTTTCCTAAGAATGCTCTGAAGACAAATTTACGTATTATTAATAGATGAAGTGTAGCCTGCTACATATCATGTCGTATTCCTCTTCAAATATACATGCAGGTGAGTAGATTTTGAAATTTTGAGCGCACAATTTGCTTAAGAAAGAAGCGAGCACTACCATGATTTCCACTTACCATTACCACTTCCTCATAAATTTTTATAAGTTGATGCTTTTGAAAGTTGAGTTGTGATGTCGGTTCAGCCGCAGCACTCACCAGAAAATTCCTTCTTCGATCGGACCTTTGATGATTCATTGTCGAAATAGCTTTGAACTGATTAAAGATAAATGACACCGCACGAGTGTCATTTAGTGATGAATCAGAGATCAAAGTATAAATTTGAAGCTGCTAGAGCAGTAATTTTATCAGGCAAGAGTGACCGTCTAAATGCAAAATCCACTTATGACAGATCTCAGAAACTTTGCATCACCGCAAGGAGACATTAACAGAATATCTATACACCAAATTATTTACGCAACTAGGTGAATTTCTTTGGTAAATTATTGCGCTTAAGAGAAAGTCCTGACTGTAGAAAACAAGAAATAATACCTGTACCGATAGCATAACTGTGTATATGCACTACAGTGGTCACTTATAAAGAACAGACACGAACAAACACTTATGACAAACATTGAACAAGAGAGCAGAACTGGATTAAGTAACTGTAGTCTCTGATTTAATTCTACACTGCGAATTTGAAGAGCCATAAGACTCACATCAGATGTGTAAGTAATCACTTGGTTTGGGCCAAAGAAACCTCGAACTACATGAGATCATATCGATAAAGCTTAAGAGGTCAAAAGGCTATAATACTAAATAAATCGTGAACTTCTAACTCTTGAATGAATTCAGGACCACTTACTTAAGATAAAAAAACTGCAAAACATTTGATTTGAGGCGAAAGTGAAAAGAGAATGGTTAAAAAAAAGGGAAAGAAGAAAGTCTGGGTTTGGACATTGGACTTGTAAAACTGATTTTCAGAATGCACCTTAAAATGAGCCGATAGGCCGTGGCTCCAGGTTGTAAAATACGATGAATATTATTGCCAAATGCTTGGTTGAAATCGAAAATGGATTTAAATTAATTAAAATTAAGAGATTTCGAGTTGTTTGGATCATTTGTGTTATCAATCTGCGTTTGTTTACACGACCCACATACGGCAGGGGCACGCAGAGGATCGATAATGGAAATCGTTCAAAAGAGAGATAATTTTCTCCGCGCGCAGAAAAATCGATATATCGAAAAAGTGGCGCGCGGAATTATTTTCTGGTGCAGCGCCGGAAAAAACAGTCGGCGAGCAGGAATCGATATATCGAGAATTCTGCGCGCGGAACAGATTTGGAGCGCCGCGCCGGAAAAAATAGTTTTGACACAAACGGCGCAAATATATCGAAAACCGGCGCGGAATCCGGAAATTCAGAGATTTTCATCGAAAACGGATTTTTTCTTTCCGCGCGCCAGAAAAAATTCCGCGCGCGCAAGAAAAGGGTTTTGACACTAACGGCGTTCCATACCTCGTATCCTCGTGGTCGCCCGGCAGTTTTGAAGAGTTTAGTGTGAAAAGTTTCCCATTTTCATTTCAATCTTCGTCAGTCTTCGTGTACATAAACTGGTATTAATGTGAAGTGTTATTTCTAACCGTTTTACTCAGCAGCAACTGCTGTTGAGAAAGCCAAAGGAAGTGTGTATGTAGTGTGCAGCAGGAATCAGGATTGTACTTTTAGCCGAAGGCGCCTCTCTGTTAAGTGAAATCTTTTTAGTGAGAAATAGTGTTGTACTGATAAAAATCAACCGAGTGTCACAAAATCAAAGATACTTGACTTCAAGCATTACCTTTAATTTGATTATTAGCAAGTCTCTTTGATTCTGCGTCAGAAGTTGACTGAATCATCTTTGCTCGTGTTTTGATAAGATACTTCAAATCAAAGTCTTTCGCATTGAATTCTGCCGAAGGTATGTATCTATACAATTTCATTAGTTTGCGAAAGTAAAATGTATTAAAGTATCTACACTAAATCATAAATAAACAAAGAACATTGCATGGAATAACATACTATAGAGGTACGATCGTGGACCGCTGCGGCGTTAGTTCACCGCTCCCTCTGCCAGGTTCGCTGCGAGCGCGCGTTAACGGTTTTTAACACAGGGTAGCATAGGGAGTTGGGAGTCCTTATTTATTCTATTGGTCCATGTTCACGCACTCCAGGCGGGAGCTAGAGTCCCTTTATACCCAGAGTTAAGACAAGTCGATTATCAGCTGACTGGCAGCCGGCCTTGGCTGGCCATGGAGGCCGAAACGAGTGCACTTGAGTGCACCCAAACGAACGATATTGAGGGATAAGGATCAGTATCAGGAATCCTGCGATGTCTGTCACACAAAAACAACAACATCAACAAATTGATCAATTAAAAAGAAAATGAGATTGGTTTGTGAATAATTTCTTAATCTATTTTCATTTTGGACCGATGGCAATGACAATTTACTCTTGATAAACCACAATTAGGTAATATTTTCATTATTCTTGTTGACATTCGAGGTACCGCCATCTTGGTGCACTCGTTTCGGCCTCCATGAGCGAGAACCAATCAGAATTGGATTTTTTTTTAGGCCACTTTCAGCCCAACCCTGGCCCAACCAAAAGTGAGTTGTCGTAACTCTGAGTATAAAGGGACTCTAGCAGCAAGTGCGGTTGGTGATAACCGTCAAAAGTTGGCAATGACCCCCCTCCCATCCACAAAAACCAAAACAAAGCACCGCCATTTTTGGGTCCTAAGCCTCTCCATGGGGCCCAGTGGCCATACTCTCTCAATATAGGTACTCTAGTGTTTGCATTTCGGGCATCTTGGAATTTTTTGATGACTTGATCAGATGCGACTAGCACCAGTCAACTTTAGGCGAAATCAGAAAAATGATGACTAGAGTCCCTTTATACCCAGAGTTAAGACAACTCGATTATCAGCTGACTGGCAGCCGGCCTTGGCTGGCCATGGAGGCCGAAACGAGTGCACCCAAACGAACGATATTGAGGGATAAGGATCAGGAATCCTGCGATGTCTGTCACACAAAAACAACAACATCAACAAATTGATCAATTTAAACGAAAATTAGATTGGTTTGTGAATAATTTCTTAATCTATTTTCATTTTGGACCGATGGAAATAACAATTTACTCTTGATAAACCACAATTAGGTAATATTTTCATTATTCTTGTTCACATTCGAGGTACCGCCATCTTGGTGCACTCGTTTCGGCCTCCATGAGCGAGAACCAATCAGAATTGGATTTTTTTTTAGGCCACTTTCAGACCAACCAAAAGTGAGTTGTCTTAACTCTGGGTATAAAGGGACTCTAATGATGACCGTTGTTTTGTTCAATCCGCGAGAAATAGATGTGCCTCATGTACGAAGGGCCGTTTGTAAAAAAACTTGCGCACAACTCTGACCGCGGAGCATCAGAGTGCATCGTTCGCATCGGTTTCACCGGTGCAACACATCGGTGCCACCAGCCTTCCCCGGCTTTTGATTGGCTCGCAATTTTCCTCAATTTTCTTTAGTTTGAAAGAAAATTTCTCGTGGAAACCTCTCTGAAGTGCTTCTCAAAGCGACTACAAAGCTATTGATATATTACACCTACCATGTTTCTGTTTTTTTACTTTCAATTTGAATCAAGTCTCAAAAAAAAGCTGTACCTAACCTAACCTCAACCATGGGTGTTCATTTTCATTGCAAAGAGAAAACATTGCAAATAGCCACCAGCAGTTCTCGATCTGAAATTTGACAAATTTTCAATTTAAAATCATCTTTTGTGACCTAAAATGGTTTTTTGTCTTTCAATCAGAGTCGTCTTAATACCTTTTCACTTCAGTTTCTAAAGTTTATGGCGTTTCTTCATTGTTCCTTTCGCTCCTAATGGTTGAAGCTGAAGCCAAGTAGAGTCCCTTTATACCCAGAGTTAAGACAACTCGATTATCAGCTGACTGGCAGCCGGCCTTGGCTGGCCATGGAGGCCGAAACGAGTGCACCCGAACGAACGATATTGAGGGATAAGGATCAGGAATCCTACGATGTCTGTCTATGGAACGCCGTTAGTGTCAAAACCCTTTTCTTGCGCGCGCGGAATTTTTTCTGGCGCGCATAAAGAAAAAACCCGTTTTCGATGAAAATCTCTGAATTTCCGGATTCCGCGCCGGTTTTCGATATATTTGCGCCGTTTGTGTCAAAACCATTTTTTCCGGCGCGGCGCTCCAAATCTGTTCCGCGCGTGGAATTTTCGATATATCGATTCCTGCTCGCCGCCGGCGCGGCGCTCCGAAATCTGTTCCGCGATAATCGAGTTGTCGTAACTCTGGGTATAAAGGGACGCTATCGAAAAAGTGACCCGGCGTCACACAGGAGTCTCGGAATTCGGGACATGGAAAATGCTTAAAAGTGGCGCCAGCTCTCCCAATTACATTACGACTCTATGTACTCTATGCTAGAGTCCCTTTATACCCAGAGTTACGACAACTCGATTATCAGCTGACTGGCAGCCGTCCTTGGCTGGCCATGGAGGCCGAAACGAGTGCACCCGAACGAACGATATTGAGGGATAAGGATCAGGAATCCCACGATGTCTGTCTATGGAACGCCGTTTGTGTCAAAACCCTTTTCTTGCGCGCGCGGAATTTTTTCTGGCGCGCGTAAAGAAAAAACCCGTTTTCGATGAAAATCTCTGAATTTCCGGATTCCGCGCCGGTTTTCGATATATTTGCGCCGTTTGTGTCAAAACCATTTTTTCCGGCGCGGCGCTCCAAATCTGTTCCGCGCGTGGAATTTTCGATATATCGATTCCTGCTCGCCGCCGGCGCGGCGCTCCGAAATCTGTTCCGCGCGCAGAATTTTCGATATATCGATTCCTGCTCGCCGACTGTTTTTTCCGGCGCTGCACCAGAAAATAATTCCGCGCGCCACTTTTTCGATATATCGATTTTTCTGCGCGCGGAGAAAATTATCTCTCTTTTGAACGATTTCCATTATCGATCCTCTGCGTGCCCCTGCCGTATGTGGGTCGTGTAAACAAACGCAGATTGATAACACAAATGATCCAAACAACTCGAAATCTCTTAATTTTAATTAATTTAAATCCATTTTCGATTTCAACCAAGCATTTGGCAATAATATTCATCGTATTTTACAACCTGGAGCCACGGCCTATCGGCTCATTTTAAGGTGCATTCTGAAAATCAGTTTTACAAGTCCAATGTCCAAACCCAGACTTTCTTCTTTCCCTTTTTTTTAACCATTCTCTTTTCACTTTCGCCTCAAATCAAATGTTTTGCAGTTTTTTTATCTTAAGTAAGTGGTCCTGAATTCATTCAAGAGTTAGAAGTTCACGATTTATTTAGTATTATAGCCTTTTGACCTCTTAAGCTTTATCGATATGATCTCATGTAGTTCGAGGTTTCTTTGGCCCAAACCAAGTGATTACTTACACATCTGATGTGAGTCTTATGGCTCTTCAAATTCGCAGTGTAGAATTAAATCAGAGACTACAGTTACTTAATCCAGTTCTGCTCTCTTGTTCAATGTTTGTCATAAGTGTTTGTTCGTGTCTGTTCTTTATAAGTGACCACTGTAGTGCATATACACAGTTATGCTATCGGTACAGGTATCTATACTATAAGCTCCGAGACCTCCTAATTTTGCGAAACTGGTAACGCTTAGTCCCAGCGCTCTACCGGGCCGATTTTCATGATTTTTGCGGCTATCGACGGGCAATTGTCTCTAGATAAGCCAACTCTTTTCAGATTTTCAAAATATGGCCCAGGTGTTTTTATATTACGTGGTAAAGTTGCGAATTCTCCCATTTAAACAATGTAAATTTATACTTTTTGTCATAGTTCGTTTGAACGTTCTACCGGGCCGATTTCCATGATTTTTGCGTAAATCGACAGGTAATAGGCCCTAGATGAGCCCGCTGTAATCAAATTTTGGAAAAAGGACCCAGGTTTTTTTAAAATCACGTTATAAAAGTGAGTGAGTTTACAGAATGCTCCGGCACTGCTACCGCTATGCGCGGGAGGATGCGCAGTGGTCGAAGAGGTTGCGCAGTAACTGTGTAGCCTGCGCATCAGCTCTACACTTATCTACACAAGATTCGCACCGAAAACTTCGCCTCGAACGGTGGCCGAGTCGTCTGAGACGTCGAATGCGTTCCTCCAAAATTCGGTGTGGGTTCGATCTCCGACTTATGAAATCTTCATTATCGCCTGGCTATCATTATCATTGCTTTACTGCAATATTTCATCAAGCAGTCATTCCAAAACGCGTCCTTTTGATTTTGAAGTAATTTTAAGTAAAATTTAAAATTAAAGTATACCTCATATCGTAATTTTTTAGGGGAACAATAAAACTAACAATGATAGGAGGATAAATATAGGGCCGCGAAGCGGCCCATTGATGGCGCGGAGCGCCTTCAGGGGGTTGGGCCGCGTAGCGGCCAGGGGGCGTAGTCCCCTAGTTATTTCTTGTTTTCTACAGTCAGGACTTTCTCTTAAGCGCAATAATTTACCAAAGAAATTCACCTAGTTGCGTAAATAATTTGGTGTATAGATATTCTGTTAATGTCTCCTTGCGGTGATGCAAAGTTTCTGAGATCTGTCATAAGTGGATTTTGCATTTAGACGGTCACTCTTGCCTGATAAAATTACGGCTCTAGCAGCTTCAAATTTATACTTTGATCTCTGATTCATCACTAAATGACACTCGTGCGGTGTCATTTATCTTTAGGTAATCAGTTCAAAGCTATTTCGACAATGAATCATCAAAGGTCCGATCGAAGAAGGAATTTTCTGGTGAGTGCTGCGGCTGAACCGACATCACAACTCTACTATCGAAAGCATCAACCAAGACATGATCATTCGTCTGGAAGTGGAAATATTTGGCAACTCATCAGCAGGCCGATTATTGAAGGCTTAGAGCAACCCGACAAGACAACAAATTCCGATATATTACATGGAGAAGATAGGGCTATGTCTTTTCATATCGGGCTGACATAGTTTCAATAATCAGGTAGATGGTAGTTTAACAGGTAAGATTTGTAAAGTCACTTAGGTATCACAAGTTACATTCGTATCTCTTGTGGAACAGTGTTTGTAGGTGTCATAGCCTAACTAGAAAACCATGTACGTAGATTTACAAAGTTTCAGACTTTCTGTTTCTCTTCGATTATAAAATCATGCAACGAAATGTTACAAATGTCATCCCCAGATAACCTTAACCATGTTCCTGACTTATTCTTATGGGAGGATGTAATTCTATGTCTTTTCAAAATCCTTCCATCCGTCTGTACCTGAGAAATTCAGTAAAGCAGCCGACTTTCGGACTTTTAACCAGAATCGTCGGCATCTTTACAATTGAAATGATTCTTAGGTGTTTTTGAACAAAGGCATTTTATTAAAATTTTTGTTGGACAGGTTTGATTCACCCTGAATTCTTAAATAGAGAGAAAAAAAATATTTTCTTCACTCTAGAAAGACATGAAACTGACCAAGCTGTAGGTAAGTAAGTAGTTTTTGATTACTTCATTCCATGAAATGTGATGAGCCTTGTTGCTGCAGGAAACACAACATACTAGCAGGAATCCTCAAATAAATTTTCTATCTTGTACAATATCTGTTGATACTTAAGTATTTGATGATACCTACGAAGTACAAAATTTCTGAAAAGACACTGGGAATACCAGCAGAGTCATCTCAAAATTTTCTCTCAGGAACAAAACTAAAAATTGTGGAAGTTTCCTAAGAATGCTCTGAAGACAAATTTACGTATTATTAATAGATGAAGTGTAGCCTGCTACATATCATGTCGTATTCCTCTTCAAATATACATGCAGGTGAGTAGATTTTGAAATTTTGAGCGCACAATTTGCTTAAGAAAGAAGCGAGCACTACCATGATTTCCACTTACCATTACCACTTCCTCATAAATTTTTATAAGTTGATGCTTTTGAAAGTTGAGTTGTGATGTCGGTTCAGCCGCAGCACTCACCAGAAAATTCCTTCTTCGATCGGACCTTTGATGATTCATTGTCGAAATAGCTTTGAACTGATTAAAGATAAATGACACCGCACGAGTGTCATTTAGTGATGAATCAGAGATCAAAGTATAAATTTGAAGCTGCTAGAGCAGTAATTTTATCAGGCAAGAGTGACCGTCTAAATGCAAAATCCACTTATGACAGATCTCAGAAACTTTGCATCACCGCAAGGAGACATTAACAGAATATCTATACACCAAATTATTTACGCAACTAGGTGAATTTCTTTGGTAAATTATTGCGCTTAAGAGAAAGTCCTGACTGTAGAAAACAAGAAATAATACCTGTACCGATAGCATAACTGTGTATATGCACTACAGTGGTCACTTATAAAGAACAGACACGAACAAACACTTATGACAAACATTGAACAAGAGAGCAGAACTGGATTAAGTAACTGTAGTCTCTGATTTAATTCTACACTGCGAATTTGAAGAGCCATAAGACTCACATCAGATGTGTAAGTAATCACTTGGTTTGGGCCAAAGAAACCTCGAACTACATGAGATCATATCGATAAAGCTTAAGAGGTCAAAAGGCTATAATACTAAATAAATCGTGAACTTCTAACTCTTGAATGAATTCAGGACCACTTACTTAAGATAAAAAAACTGCAAAACATTTGATTTGAGGCGAAAGTGAAAAGAGAATGGTTAAAAAAAAGGGAAAGAAGAAAGTCTGGGTTTGGACATTGGACTTGTAAAACTGATTTTCAGAATGCACCTTAAAATGAGCCGATAGGCCGTGGCTCCAGGTTGTAAAATACGATGAATATTATTGCCAAATGCTTGGTTGAAATCGAAAATGGATTTAAATTAATTAAAATTAAGAGATTTCGAGTTGTTTGGATCATTTGTGTTATCAATCTGCGTTTGTTTACACGACCCACATACGGCAGGGGCACGCAGAGGATCGATAATGGAAATCGTTCAAAAGAGAGATAATTTTCTCCGCGCGCAGAAAAATCGATATATCGAAAAAGTGGCGCGCGGAATTATTTTCTGGTGCAGCGCCGGAAAAAACAGTCGGCGAGCAGGAATCGATATATCGAAAATTCTGCGCGCGGAACAGATTTCGGAGCGCCGCGCCGGCGGCGAGCAGGAATCGATATATCGAAAATTCCACGCGCGGAACAGATTTGGAGCGCCGCGCCGGAAAAAATGGTTTTGACACAAACGGCGCAAATATATCGAAAACCGGCGCGGAATCCGGAAATTCAGAGATTTTCATCGAAAACGGGTTTTTTCTTTACGCGCGCCAGAAAAAATTCCGCGCGCGCAAGAAAAGGGTTTTGACACAAACGGCGTTCCATAGACAGACATCGTGGGATTCCTGATCCTTATCCCTCAATATCGTTCGTTCGGGTGCACTCGTTTCGGCCTCCATGGCCAGCCAAGGACGGCTGCCAGTCAGCTGATAATCGAGTTGTCGTAACTCTGGGTATAAAGGGACTCTAGCATAGAGTACATAGAGTCGTAATGTAATTGGGAGAGCTGGCGCCACTTTTAAGCATTTTCCATGTCCCGAATTCCGAGACTCCTGTGTGACGCCGGGTCACTTTTTCGATAGCGTCCCTTTATACCCAGAGTTACGACAACTCGATTATCAGCTGACTGACAGCCGGCCTTGGCTGGCCATGGAGGCTGAAACGAGTGCACCCTAACGAACGATATTGAGGGATAAGGATCAGGAATCCTGCGATGTCTGTTACACAAAAACAACAACATCAACAAATTGATCAATTAAAAAGAAAATGAGATTGGTTTGTGAATAATTTCTTGATCTATTTTCATTTTGGATCGATGGAAATAACAATTTACTCTTGATAAACCACAATTAGGTAATATTTTCATTGTTCTTGTTCACATACGAGGTACCGCCATCTTGGTGCACTCGTTTCGGCCTCCATGAGCGAGAACCAATCAGAATAGGATTTTTTTTTAGGCCACTCTCAGCCCAACCCTGGCCCAACCAAAAGTGAGTTGTCGTAACTCTGGGTATAAAGGGACTCTATTTTTCGATTGTTTGCGATAGAGTCCCTTTATACCCAGAGTTACGACAACTCGATTATCAGCTGACTGACATCCGGCCTTGGCTGGCCATGGAGGCCGAAACGAGTGCACCCAAACGAACGATATTGGGGGATAAGGATCAGGAATCCTGCGATGTCTGTCACACTGAAACAACAACATCAACAAATTGATCAATTAAAAAGAAAATGAGATTGGTTTGTGAATAATTTCTTAATCTATTTTCATTTTGGACCGATGGCAATAACAATTTACTCTTGATAAACCACAATTAGGTAATATTTTCATTATTCTTGTTCACATACGAGGTACCGCCATCTTGGTGCACTCGTTTCGGCCTCCATGAGCGAGAACCAATCAGAATTGGATTTTTTTTTAGGCCACTTTCAGCCCAACCCTGGCTCAACCAAAAGTGAGTTTTAAGGTAACTCTGGGTATAAAGGGACTCTAGTTTGCGATACACGGGTACCCGGCCATCCGATGACAACAACAACAACAACGAAGGAGATAGGAATCACTAGAGTCCCTTTATACTGAGAGTCAAGACAATTTGAATCCATTTCTGATTGGTTCCCGTATTTTAGGCCTCCACAGTGTCTACATTAATTTTGATACTTAAACTCCTTTACTCCGTGGCAGTAGCTATGTTTATGCGAGCCTCTTAACCTGACTTCAATCGAAACCTGAGTTTGAAACCAAGGTTCAAATCACGGCATAAACGATACGGAACTAACGAAATGAAGGTTTCCGAAATTTGTGTTTGAAACCTTATTTTACACTAAAGACTAGGTTTCCGCACTCCGCATTAGAGTCCCTTTATACCCAGAGTTACTACAACTCGATTATCAGCTGACTGACAGCCGGCCTTGGCTGGCCATGGAGGCCGAAACGAGTGCACCCAAACGAACGATATTGGGGGATAAGGATCAGGAATCCTGCGATGTCTGTCACACAGAAACAACAACATCAACAAATTGATCAATTAAAAAGAAAATGAGATTGGTTTGTGAATAATTTCTTAATCTATTTTCATTTTTTAAGGTAACAGTATTTTAAGGCAACAAATTAAAGGTAATGCTTGAAGTCAAGTATCTTTGATTTTGTGACACTCGGTTGATTTTTATCAGTACATCACTATTTCTCACTAAAAAGATTTCACTTAACAGAGAGGCGCCTTCGGCTAAAAGTACAATCCTGATTCCTGCTGCACACTACATACACACTTCCTTTGGCTTTCTCAACAGCAGTTGCTGCTGAGTAAAACGGTTAGAAATAACACTTCACATTAATACCAGTTTATGTACACGAAGACTGACGAAGATTGAAATGAAAATGGGAAACTTTTCACACAAAACTCTTCAAAACTGCAGGGCGACAACGAGGATACGAGGATCTAGAAACTTCTATGAGCACTACTGAGTGATAAGCCTAAATAGGTGGTGCATGGAAATATAAACAGGAAGACCCAATCATCGGTTTAGTTCACTATACCCTCTGCCAGGGAGCGCTGATGTCAGCTCTAACCGGAGTTGGGGGTCCTTATTTATTCTCTTGGTCCATGACTCTACTCCGCATAAACGAACCGGAGGTTGAAATTAGTTGAAATTCGACTTCAAATGCGATTTTCAGGTGCGCGATCGGCAATATGGCGGATTTATTATCATAACGTTCGTAAACAACTGGTGCTTATCCCACGATTTAGCTTCAATTTTGCCATTATTCAACATTTTTAACAACCATAATTTTACTATAATTGTTTCTTAAGCACTTTTGCGTGATTCCTTCAGTTATATGTGGCTTATTTTTCATTGTAGGACGTTATTTTCTAGTGAAGGTGTTTAGTGTCAGATGGAATCCAGGCTTATTACTGCTTTTTCAGATTATTCTTGCAACTCTAATCAACATTTTATGACTACAGAAGCAAAGCAAGCAAAGAGCTTTACAGGCTACAATTGAGTAACAGCCTTACCTACCAGTTCATCATCTGCGGAGAACTTTTTTACTTTATCCTAGAGTCCCTTTATACCCAGAGTTATGACAACTCACTTTTGGTTGGGCTGAAAGTGGCCTAAAAAAAATCCAATTCTGATTGGTTCTCGCTCATGGAGGCCGAAACGAGTGCACCAAGATGGCGGTACCTCGAATGTGAACGAGAATAATGAAAATATTACCTAATTGTGGCTTATCGAGAGTAAAGTGTTATTTCCATCGGTCCAAAATGAAAATAGATTTAGAAATTATTCACAAACCAATCCCATTTTCTTTTTAATTGATCAATTTGTTGATGTTGTTGTTTTTGTGTGACAGACATCGCAGGATTCCTGATCCTTATCCCTCAATATCGTTCGTTTGGGTGCACTCGTTTCGGCCTCCATGGCCAGCCAAGGCCGGCTGCCAGTCAGCTGATAATCGAGTTGTCTTAACTCTGGGTATAAAGGGACTCTACTTTATCCGCATGATTTGCCTAGGATTTCAAGATAAGGCACCCTGCTTCCCTTTAAGTAGTGTACCGAATTTTTTCATTTCAATCTACCGATTAAATCTAAAATCTGATCCAATCAGAGCTGCATAGCTCTTGAATTTGTGTGTTATCCGTGTATCTATTTCCTGGTTGTCCTACTGGAAGTGTGAGACCAGCCACAACCGTGACCTGCTGACTTATTTCTTTGATCCAATCTCTTGTAAATGATGACTCAAATTCTTAGGCCATCATTTATTGAAACTAGTTCAAAGTTATTGCTCCAAAGTATCGTCACTCTTCTCATACTGATGCAGAAGGAAGGAGATTCTTCGGTGAGTGCTCTGTGATCCAAGATTTTCAATTTGAGATAAGAATAAGGTTTTTATTGAGGCGTGTAACAATTTTTGGTCATTGAACCACTTGTCATAATTGAGCTTTTGCGTTAGAGATGCATCAACTGTGGAAAGTGGCTCTGCCTGTGCCAAAATATCTTTTGACAGCAGTGAATGTTAGTAAATACGCTTTACAAATAGACTGAGAGCTCCAGAATCCAATCTACCTGAATAATTAAATTCAGAAGGATTTTTGAATTGAGTTCATATCGAATCTCAGTGGGAGAATAATATAAAGTCCAAGCGAAAGAATATCAATGGTAAGGTTGGGTTTGTGTCTTAGGTTAGTGAAATGCAATGGCAGGTTCTGAAATCTTGTTTGTCAGTTGCTCTTTACATGAGTCACCAGCCGTCTTTTATTTCGTCTGCAGCGGACACTTCGCGGTCCGCAGGCGTCTGCAATCGTCTTTTATTATTTTGCGGATGACTTGGAGTGGGCGGGGCTTAATTTCGAGGATGCGAAGCGGACACAAGAATTCGCCTGGATGCGGATGCGGACACCTGCAGACGTTTGCGGTCCGCGGCAAAGACATAAAGACGGAGTGCTCGTATCTAAAAGCACGGGGAAAAAGTGAAGCTAGGTTCGGCGCTGCGCGTTTGTGTGAATGTGTAAATGAGCGCGGGAATCCATGGCGGCAAACGGAAATTTGATTTGAACTTGTCCTCTTGATTTTTCCTTATTTCTTCTTCGAAACGTGTTTTAAATGCTTAAAACGATTATATTAAGAAGGTTCGGTCTGCGTCCTAATATATTACACCTACTTTTGCTCGGTAACAGGCAGTAATCTCAGACAAAGTTAGTTTTTCTTCTGCTTATGGTGGTTCTGCAGGTTCAAACAGGCCGTTACAGTTCTAGATCTACGTTACTCCCAAATGAAATCAGTCGGTCGACGACGGACCGAAACTAACCTAAAGTTAATAAAATATGAGTGTGTACCTGAATTTGGGCAAAAATCAACCTAAAATACTTTGTTTCCGCAATTTTATTTATTAGTTCCCGCCCTACATTTGAATTCAAACTTGTCCCGATTTCGCCGCCAATCCTCTAGCCAATAGTAGAGGTGATTGAAAAGAAGCTCTAGAAGCTTCATTTTTTGCTTTTAGTGCTCCGTCTTTATGTCTTTGGTCCGCGGCCGTCTGCGAGGTCTGGAGTTCGCAGACCGTAGACCGCGGACGAAACCCTAACCTCTCGACAATATCATCTTCTTCTGTCTTCTTCACGTGCCCATCTATTTTGTCATTTGTCAATCCTATTTAGTCTCTATTTGTATTTTGAATTTTTGACCCATGATCTTCGAACTTTCATATCTGTTGAAACAATTCAGGATTTTATAACTATCCAATAATTACGGTTTTATTCATTTATTGGTTGTCATTTGAAATGTGTTGGCATTTATGCCCAAATTTCTCATCTTATTTCGTTTTCGAAAATTTTTATCGAGCACTCCTAAGAAAGTTTTTATTAGATGCTTCACTATGGCAAGCTTCACACCCAGTATTATCACTTATCAGAATCAGGTACACATAAACAAAATGCAGTGGCGCCCTCCAGCGGTCCGCGCTGTTAACACCTACCTCGCTGTGATTGGCTCTCTGAAGTATCTACGAAAATCACCGATCGTCCGCGGTCCGCGGTCCGCGAAGAATCCTGTAGACGAAATAAAAGACGGCTACCTTTGAAAATCAAGTTTAAGAAAAACACACATAGGTAGGCAAACAGTGGTAGGCAGCTTGCCTATTTTCTTCCTGTCTTACTCATGGACTCGGAGAGCAGTCGGAAAGAGGGGTGAGAAACAGGATTTCAGCGCGTGTCTGTGGGAATGTGGAAATTCAAAATTTGTGAAGCGTCACCAGTTTGTTGAGATTGTCACCGTCCGTTGCCTCAAGAGGATTTAGACGCTTCTGCTTCAGCGATACATTGTTGACCTATCAATATCTGCTTATTTTGATCATATCTTGAAGGAGGAATTCCCATAAGTATATCCCGATTCTTTATTTCTTTCACTACAATAATGGCAGACATAGGTACAATCTTTACGACAGCATGGAGTGAAGGTGCGGTGCTTTACTGGATTAGCACTCCTACACTTTCAATGCCTATATCTACCTAGTGTAAGATCATTAGAAGCTCAATCAACATTATGATGAATTTCTGCGCTTGCCATAATTATTTTTAACATCACTAAAAATTACCTACGGCAACTTTTCTGAACTCAGAATATAAGCTCGACCATGATTTGGAGGGTTGTTGAGATTAGGTATTCATTATTCAATTTTAAAGATGAACGTAAAATGATTCAACATCTACTGTCATTTTTCCAACTGTTGCTCAGAAAGTCAGTAAAGGCTTTTCTAGTGAAGATGAAGCCTCCGCTTATATATTGTGGAAAAATTGAACATACACTGGATAAAAGAGTAATACCTAATAATTTATTGAATCAATTCATAGTGGAAAAATGAAGTATGGCTTGTGAAAATGGCGCCAACATGAAATTCAAGTTCAATCGAAAATATGCGCATAAACAGCGCCAAAATCGGAAAGTTTGATTTCCCGCGAAAGTCGGGTTACAGCGCCCGCATAAACCCGACGGAGGAAACTTGCATTACAAACTCGGGTTTCGTGAAACCCCGGTTTCGAGCCTCGCATAAACGTAGCTAGTGACTTCTACACTTGCAAAACATTAGACTCTTCTTTGGCACCACTGATTACATTTGGCAACCCTGCAATTGGCTGGGCTATGGAATGATTTCCGTAACCCTTGCGCGGGGGAGCGCTGCAGTCGCGGGCGGGTGACTGATTCGTGGGGGGGAGACATTCTGGCGGGCGGGGGCGTATGTGAATCGCGCGCGGGCACCACTGTTGTGCGCGAGGGTGACTGATCCGGGGGAGGGGGCCATTGTTTCGATTCATCGAAGAATCGATACACTACAGTGTTGCCAAGCCTATACACCAAATTTTCATGTCTATGGTTTTGAAATGGACATTACAAGTTCGAGTTTGCCGGCCAGGTTGGCCTAGTGGTTAGCGCGTCTAACTCTAGGTCAATAGGTCCCGGGTTCGAATCCCGGTGGTGGCGACAAATTTTCATGGAACTGACGAGTGGATCTGTAAGCAGAATTCGCTCGGCCTTAATCCGTGAAAATTTGTAAGCCCGAGCATGGATGTCTACCAAACTCCCTGATGTCTTCGGACAATAAATAGTGCCTATAGATGGCTGTAGATTCCTAAAGGAATAGAAGCCACTAAACTCTCAATAAAAAAATAAAAAAAAAAATAAAAAAAAAAAAAAAAAAAAAAAAAGTTCGAGTTTGTTCTGAAGATGGAAGAAGAAGTTACTGTTGTTTGTTTACATAGTTCACGCGGAATATGGGGTTAGGTTTTATGCTTCAAATTTATGCTGACTTTAATTTCGTGAATTACTGAATATCTTAATACGTAATTTGGTGAAATTAAACGCCTATTGATTTGGAGATGGCTGCTAATGGGGGAATAGGTAAGTACGTAAAACTAATTTTATTTTATCGCTGACAGTCTTCCGGAACTGTAATTTGGGCAGCCCAAAACATTGCCATAGCAGATAACGTAAACAATCTGTAATCAACGTAATCAAACAGTTAGAACATGATTTTCTGTTGAATGGCGTTGTAAACTGATATGAATTTTGTCGACTCATTTTTTTCCATAAACCTACGAAACACCAAGGAGGCCATTTCTTGGACTTTGGACATGAAACGACTTAATCTGTTTTTCCACAACCATACATCATTGCACCAATATTTTTATATAGGTATTGGAAGAACTTTCAGACATTATCTTCCATAAAATTATAATGTTTCAATATAGCGATGTGTAAGATTGTTTACGTTATCTGCTGTGGCAATGTTTTGGGCTGCCCAAATTACAGTTCCGGAAGACTGTCAGCGATAAAATAAAATTAGTTCACGTACTTACGTATTCCCTCATTAGCAGCCATCTCCAAATCAATAGGCGTTTAATTTCACCAAATTACGTATTAAGATATTCAGTAATTCACGAAATTAAAGTCAGCATAAATTTGAAGCATAAAACCTAACCCCATATTCCTCGTGAACTATGTAAACAAACAACAGTAACTTCTTCTTCCTCCATCTTCAGAACAAACTCGAACTTGTAATGTCCATTTCAAAACCATAGACATGAAAATTTGGTGTATAGGCTTGGCAACACTGTAGTGTATCGATTCTTCGATGAATCGAAACAATGGCCCCCTCCCCCGGATCAGTCACCCTCGCGCACAACAGTGGTGCCCGCGCGCGATTCACATACGCCCCCCCCCCCGCCAGAATGTCTCCCCCCCTGCGAATCAGTCACCCGCCCGCGACTGCAGCGCTCCCCCGCGCAAGGGTTACGGAAATCATTCCATACTGGGCCCTACTATTTCATTTGACAACCTTGCAAAGAGCTGGCGGGTTCAGAAAAGTAGAAAAGTATAGGGCAACGGGACCTAACCAAACCTGGACACAGCAGGCGAGAGTCCAGAGACAAGAGACCCTCCACTGGCCTCCTAGCGACAGGTGGAAGCTTTTACTTTCGGGGTTTCAACAATTCCTTATGGACAATTATTAGGGAGCAACAGTCATCACCCTAGTTCCGGCTGTTGACTTACATACATGGTCGATGATGAGCTTCGAATGACGTCATGAGCCAAACAACTTTCCCAAACGTCGGCCATTTTCGGCTTGTTTGCAAAACGAAACTGCCAACACGTTGTTGAACATCAACCATGTAGGTAAGTCAACAGTAGAATGCTGAAGTCCCGAAAGTAAAAGCCTCCACCATGGCCAAGATACTAGTGGAGGGTCTCTTGTCTCTGCGAGAGTCACAACGGCCGCTTACGCTACGCTAGAGTCCCTCTATACTGAGAGTCAAGACAACTAGAGTCCCTTTATACTGAGAGTCAAGACAATTCGGCTCATGGATGTCACAAACGGGAATAAAGATTACAGAAATTGAACGTTTTTCGTAATCTTTGATCGGCCCATTCTCAAATGCCTTTCTCCGTTCCTCCTCTCATTTCGTTTGTTCCTTGCCGAACCCGTAATGCCCTGGTCCATTCCAGATTATAATCTTTGCAATCGGTGAAAATGTAATCTTTATTCCCGTTTGTGACACTGTGGAGGCCTAAAATACGGGAACCAATAATCAGAAATGGATGCAAATTATTGTCTTGACTCTCAGTATAAAGGGACTCTACTCTAAACCGCTCTAAACCTAAAACTTCAATCGAAACCCTAACCTAACTCGAGGTAGAGTACCTATGTGTTCCTGGAACTTTTAGGCGGGAATATTTGAACAACATTAATATTTTTAGGTTAAATGATGTCAATTGAGGTAACTGAACTGACAATTATGAACGGGAGGTCATTATTTTGCGTTATTTCGACCAGGTATAAAACAAAAAACAATTTTATTTTCTTGCTGTAGAGATATGCTACAAACGAAAATATAAAATTAATACTGAAATGTATACAAATATTTCTAAGTAATAACCGCTCCGGAATAAAACACCCGTAATAAACTCCCGCTTCACGTGTAACCAGCGTTTATCAATTCAAAATACTAAGAAGGTAAACAACTGTTGAGGTTCCAGGTTTCTGACCTGGAACCTCAACAGTTGTTTACCATAGAGTACATAGAGTCGTAATGTAATTGGGAGAGCTGGCGCCACTTTTAAGCATTTTCCATGTCCCGAATTCCGAGACTCCTGTGTGACGCCGGGTCACTTTTTCGATACATAATCGATTGTTTGCGATACACAGGTACCCGGTCATCCGATGACAACAACAACAACAACAACAACAACGGAGATAGGAATTACCATGTATTCCACACCGCCATTTTGGATCGAAAATGTATCGAAAAAGCGACCCGAACTCGGCGCACACCGGGCTCGGAATTCGTCGAGCAGAACATGGCGCCAGCTCTCCCATTTACATTACGACTCTATGTACTCTATGTTGTTTACCTTCGTATTTTGAATTGATAACCGCTGGTTACACGTGAAGCGGGAGTTTATTACGGGTGTTTTATTTTGGAGCGGTTAATATTTAGAAATATTTATATACATTTCAGTATCAATTTTACATTTTCGTTTGTAGCATATCACTACAGCAGAAAAATAAAATTTTATCGAATATATTTTCTTTTAATCCATATCTGTGTTATGTTATTGTTATTTGTTTTATACCTGGTCGAAATAACGCAAAATATTCACCTCTCGTTCATAATTATCAGTTCAGTTACCTCAATTGACATCGTTTAACCTAAAAAAATTAACGTTGTTCAAATATTCCCGCCTAAAAGTTCCAGGAACACATGCTTGTGCGTCGAGACAGGGAACTTCGATTGGTGCAACAAACTCGTAACAGTTGCGCCAACTTCCTTCAACAGTTGCGCCGTGGAGACAAGGCCTAAGTATGGCCACTGGGTCCCGGAGAGGCTTGGGACCCAAAAATGGCGGTGCTTTGTTTTGGTTTTTGAGGATGGGAGGGGGGGTAATTGCCAACTTTTGACGGTTATCACCAACCGCACTTGCTGCCAACCTTACTACATCTAAGATCATTTTTCTCAAAACTTGCACACGATTAGCCTTAAAAATACAGGGTGCGGCAAAAGTCCCGGGACGGCTGTTTATTTGTTAAACGGCTACACGTAGAAAAACGAAGTTTGGGGGATGTTCTTGGGTCAAAGTAAGCTACTTTTTGGCACTCCCCAAAATTTTTTTTGGAGCCCCCCTAGGGGAGGGCGGGGGGCAACTTTTTTTTTTCAAATGGCAACCCCCCATTTGTGATACCTCATTCGAAAGATAATAAAAAAAGAAAATTTTTGGCGCAAACCGCAGGTCAAAATGTTCATTTTTGACAAAATGGCGGCCGGTCAAAGTTCAAAATGGCGGAAATTTGGCATCTCCGTTGTTTATTGACGGATTGGTGTGAAACTCGGAATCCTAGGGTTTTTCGAGATGAGAAAAACGATTCTGGCATTGGTTTTCCAGAAAAGTCAGTCCTTTTCAAAATGGCGGCGGTCAAAATGGCGGCCTCGAGCGGGAAGTGGATATTTAGGTTGCATATCGTTGGATTTGCATGAAACTTGGTATCTGGAGGTATTTTGGCACGAGAAGAACGAATCTTTCATTGGATATCTGAAATTTTGACAAATTCCAAATAGGGCGGCGGAAAAATTGCGGGAAATCAGTTTTACGGCTCTTTACCGATGGATTTGCATGAAATTCAATATCCTGGCGGTTTTTGGCTCGTTATAAAGGAATCTTTCATTAGATTCTTGAAGTATCAAATAGTTTCATGCAAATCCATCGGTAAAGAGCCGTAAAACTGATTTCCCGCAATTTTTCCGCCGCCATTTTGGAATTTGTCAAAATTTCAGATATCCAATGAAAGATTCGTTCTTCTCGTGCCGAAATACCCCCAGATACCAAGTTTCATGCAAATCCAACGATATGCAACCTAAATATCCACTTCCCGCTCGAGGCCGCCATTTTGACCGCCGCCATTTTGAAAAGGACTGACTTTTCTGGAAAACCAATGCCAGAATCGTTTTTCTCATCTCGAAAAACCCTAGGATTCCGAGTTTCACACCAATCCGTCAATAAACAACGGAGATGCCAAATTTCCGCCATTTTGAACTTTGACCGGCCGCCATTTTGTCAAAAATGAACATTTTGACCTGCGGTTTGCGCCAAAAGTTTTCTTTTTTTATTATCTTTCGAATGAGGTATCACAAAGGGGGGGTTGCCATTTGAAAAAAAAAAGTTGCCCCCCGCCCTCCCCTAGGGGGGCCCCAAAAAAATTTTGGGGAGTGCCAAAAAGTAGCTTACTTTGACCCAAGAACATCCCCCAAAATTCGTTTTTCTACGTGTAGCCGTTTAAAAAATAAGCAGCCGTCCCGGAACTTTTGCCGCACCCTGTATGTAAAAAAGTCGCAACAGTGCATTTGGGTAAAGTTCTCGTTACGATAAGCAAAGACAACTACATTTTGAATCATTTTGCATTACATTAACTTTATGGCGTCCGCCATTTTTGGGTCCTAAGGGTAAAGGGACTCTCCAAGGTAAAGGGCTCCATTCAGCCTAAGATGGCTGAGCCAATCAGAGGTGGTAACTCCAGTGGCCATACTCTCTCAATATAGGTACTCTAACTCGAAGGTGTAGTGAACTAAACCGACGATTGGGTCCTCCTGTTTATATTTCCATGCACCACCTATTTAGGCTTACCATTCAGTAGTGCTCATAGAAGTTTCTAGATCCTCATCCTCGTATCCTCGCGGTCGCCGTCGCCCTGCAGTTTTGAAGAGTTTAGTGTGAAAAGTTTCCCATTTTCATTTCAATCTTCGTCAGTCTTCGGGTACATAAACTGGTAATAATGTGAAGTATTTTTTCTAACCGTTTTACTCAGCAGCAACTGCTGTTGAGAAAGCCAAAGGAAGTGTGTATGTAGTGTGCAGCAGGAATCAGGATTGTACTTTTAGCCGAAGGCGCTTCTCTGTTAAGTGAAATCTTTTTAGTGAGAAACAGTGTTGTACTGATAAAAATCAACTGAGTGTCACAAAATCAAAGATACTTGACTTCAAGCATTACCTTTAATTTGATTATTAGCAAGTCTCTTTGATTCTGCGTCAGAAGTTGACTGAATCATCTTTGCTCGTGTTTTGATAAGATACTTCAAATCAAAGTCTTTCGCATTGACCTCTGCAGAAGGTATGTATCTATACTATTTCATTAGTTTGCGAAAGTAAAGTGTATTAAAGTATCTAAACAATTAAATAAATCGTAGATAAACAAAGAACATTGCATGGAATAACATATTCTGGAGGTACGATCGTGGACCATTGTGGCGTTAGTTCACCGCTTCCTCTGCCAGGTTCGTTGCAAGCGCGCGGTAACGGTTTTTAACACAGGTTTCAATAGGGAGTTGGGAGTCCTTATTTATTATTGTCTTGACTCTCAGTATAAAGGGACTCTACACTAGGCCTAGAGTACCTATATTAAGAGAGAGTATGGCCACTGGAGTTACCACCTCTGATTGGCTCAGCCATCTTAGGCTGAATGGAGCCCTTAGGACCCAAAAATGGCGGACGCCATGAAGTTAATGTAATGCAAAATGATTCAAAATGTAGTTGTCTTTGCTTATCGTAACGAGAACTTTACCCAAATGCACTATTGCGACTTTTTTACATATTTTTAAGGCTAATCGTGTGCAATTTTTGAGAAAAATGATCTTAGATGTAGTAAGGTTGGCAGCAAGTGCGGTTGGTGATAACCGTCAAAAGTTGGCAATGACCCCCCTCCCATCCTCAAAAACCAAAACAAAGCACCGCCATTTTTGGGTCCTAAGCCTCTCCATGGGACCCAGTGGCCATACTCTCTCAATATAGGTACTCTACTACAAACTAGGGGCCTAGAGGCTCATCGATGGAACTGTTGAGGAACGCCGTTAGCGTCAAAACTCTTTTCTTGCGCGCGCGGAATTTTTTCTGGCGCGCGGAATATTTTTCCGGCGCGCGGAAAGAAAAAACCCGTTTTTGATGAAAATCTCTGAATTTCCGGATTCCGCGCCGGTTTTCGATATATTTGCGCCGTTTGTAACAAAACTATTTTTGTCGGCGCGCCGCTTCAAATCTGTTCCACGCGCGGAATTTTCGATATATCGATTCCTGCTCGCCGTTTGTGTCAAAACTATTTTTTCCGGCGCGGCGCTCCAAATCTGTTCCGCGCGGAGAATTCTCGATATATCGATTCCTGCTCGCCGATCGTGTCAAAACTGTTTTTTTCCGGCGCTGCACCAGAAAATAATTCCGCGCGCCACTTTTTCGAATTATTTTCTGGTGCAGCGCCGTAAAAAAACAGTTTTGACACGATCGGCGAGCAGGAATCGATGTATCGAAAATTCTGCGCGCGGAACAGATTTGGAGCGCCGCGCCGGAAAAAATAGTTTTGACACAAACGGCGAGCAGGAATCGATATATCGAAAATTCCGCGCGCGGAGCAGATTTGAAGCGGCGCGCCGACAAAAATAGTTTTGTTACAAACGGCGCAAATATATCGAAAACCGGCGCGGAATCCGGAAATTCAGAGATTTTCATCGAAAACGGGTTTTTTCTTTCCGCGCGCCGAAAAAAATTCCGCGCGCAAGAAGAGGGTTTTGACACTAACGGCGTTCCATAGATCAGATCTATGGAACGCCGTTAGTGTCAAAACCCTTTTCTTGCGCGCGCGGAATATTTTCTGGCGCGAGGAATATTTTTCTGGCGCGCGGAATATTTTTCCGGCGCGCGGAAAGAAAAACCCCGTTTTCGATGAAAATCTCTGAATTTCCGGATTCTGCGCCGGTTTTCGATATATTTGCGCCGTTTGTGTCAAAACTATTTTTGTCGGCGCGCCGCTTCAAATCTGTTCCGCACGCGGAATTTTCGATACATCGATTCCTGCTCGCCGTTTGTGTCAAAACTATTTTTTCCGGCGCGGCGCTCCAAATCGGTTCCGCGCGCAGAATTTTCGATATATCGAAAAAGTGGCGCGCGGAATTATTTTCTGGTGCAGCGCCGGAAAAAACTGTTTTGACACGATCGGCGAGCAGGAATCGATGTATCGAAAATGCTGCGCGCGGAACAGATTTGGAGCGCCGCGCCGGAAAAAATAGTTTTGAAACAAACGGCGAGCAGGAATCGATATATCGAAAATTCCGCGCGCGGAACAGATTTGAAGCGGCGCGCCGACAAAAATAGTTTTGACACAAACGGCGCAAATATATCGAAAACCGGCGCGGAATCCGGAAATTCAGAGATTTTCATCGAAAACGGGTTTTTTCTTTCCGCGCGCCAGAAAAAATTCCGCGCGCGCAAGAAAAGGGTTTTGACACTAACGGCGTTCCATAGCTTATACCACTGAGATTCTTCGTTCCTTCTCTCATTCCGTTTGTTCCTTGCCGAAACCGTAATTCTGCCGGACTGTATGAGCCCCGTCCCGTGGAGACGGTAACTGGGAAAAATCCCAGAAGTTTCATTTCTGCGATTCGGACGTGGGACAAATCCCATGGAAACGTCCCGTGGAGACAAGGCCTAAGTCTTTGCTCTAGGTAGTTCGTTGCCCCTACGAGTTAGGACCCACTGAAGCCGCTAACACACGTACACTCCTAATGTACATTCTGGCCTATTGCGCATGCGCGGGCATCGAGAATGTTCCTCATTTTATTTAAAGTGTACTCTAATTTTGTTCTCTTGAACAAATATAAGTTACAGGAATGAGTAAAAGATCGTCGCGGGTATCTTCTTCTTCTCGTCAAACTGTACATTCTTTTCCAAGAGAATGATGCCTGTACATTCGCGATGCCCGCGCATGCGTAGTAGGCCAGAATGTACATTCGGAGTGTTCAGGGGTTCTCACACGATCAATATGAGCTATCAATATCTCATCAATATAGAGCGGCGCTCTATATTGATGCCTCGAAGAGCTGTGATTAGTCGTACAAGCTACGCGCGCATTATGACCTCGCCATATTGATAGCTCATATTGACCGTGTGAGAAAGGCATCAGTGTGTTAGAGGCTCGAGAGAAGAAGAAGAAGTGAAAACTAATTGCGCGATATTTTATTCATTACTCCATTGTTAATGTTTGTTTAGTTAAAATAATGTGTCTATAATTGTCAATTGAGTGCAATTATTATTTTAATCCCGGTTAAATACTCGACTTTAACTAATTTATCTTCCCGCGCAAACTAGTCGCAGGACTGTATGAGTCCCGTCCCGTGGAGACGGTAACTGGGAAAAATCCCAGAAGTTTCATTCCTGCGATTCGAACGTGGGACAAATCCCATGAAAACGTCCTGTGCGTCCCGTGGAGACAAGGCCCAAGAAATCCTGTGATGTCTGTCTATAGCTAACTCGAGGAACGCCGTTCGAGTGCGGAATAGAAAAGGCTAGGAAAAGGCCGTTTTTCTTTGAAAAACTCTGATTTTTCCGATTCTCCTATGAAACGCCGTTCGAGTCAAAACATTTTTTCCTGCGCGGAATAAAAAAGCAGGGTGTCTACTGAGGTCCACAAAACTAACATAAGTACTTTTTAAGTACTTTTTAGGTACTTAAGGAGAAATTTAAGTACCTCGCCTTGGGGAAAAATTAAGTACTTTTTAAGTACCTTTTCGCGACGTATTAGTCCAGTCATATGGGGATTTTATGCAGTTTTAAGAGCGGAACTTTTTTCCTCACCTGATTTCTCATCCATAGAGGGTCCTTAACGATAATCTAAATTTGCGACAACAGCACTGTATGGGAACCTCCCCAAAATCGAAAAAAACGGCCAAATATCGGCGATTTTCTCTCGTGTTTCGGCTAATATCGCTGAAACCGCTGAATTTTCGAGTAACTGTGTAAGAACTTGCCTTAAAGTAGATAAAATTACGGACATTTTCCACCCGGTCCGAAATTTTTCTGATGATTAATATGCCCACTACAAGGTTGCCAAAAAAAATCCCAAAATGTTCAAAGTTTCATTTTTTAAAGGTTTTTTTGCTTGTAACTTTTTTTCCAGCAATTTGAGAAGGTAAGTGTATCAGCCGAAATGAAAGTAGATTCAAAATGCTACAATTTCGTGTATCAGACTTTGCCATAGGGCGTAACAAGACGACTCCACGGCATTGCCAAAGTTACGGTCTCCAGGGGCATTTTCCGCGGCGGTTCATTTCACGCAACCGCTCCACTCAATTTTACCTGAAAAATTTTGCAAAAAACTTTCTGGAATATGTTTTCTATGTATTTGTTTTCCAGTAAAATGCTATTTTCCAGTTTCAGTCATCAACTACTGAAATTGCAAAATAGCGTTTTTCGAGATAAAAATGCAGTGAAAATGGTTTCGCGCCGTTATCTGACTGGGGAGGGGGAGGAATAGGGGTTGGGGGAAGGGATGCCAAAAG
Organism: Bemisia tabaci; assembly: GCF_918797505.1. Classification (NCBI taxonomy): domain Eukaryota; kingdom Metazoa; phylum Arthropoda; class Insecta; order Hemiptera; family Aleyrodidae; genus Bemisia; species Bemisia tabaci. The sequence goes on from NC_092794.1 coordinate 32,653,512, forward strand.
GGGTAAGATCTCTAATTTTATTAATTATAGAGGAGATTTAATGCCTTAAAGCAAAATGAAACGTTATGGAGACCATAAAACGTTCCTCATGATGTAGAACTATGATGCAGCTTTGCAGCCGATTTTGGCCGTGCGAGTCTCCGACTTCAAGCACTCCTAACTTCCGCTGAAACAATCACTAGTCCAAAAACTAAGAGTGATTCTGGTAGCATTTTTTGTCTACTTTAATTTTTGTGCACCAATTTTGCCGAAAAACCGCTAGGAAAAAAGATATTTGAGAGAACCGCAAAAAATTTCGATTTTTTCAAATTTCCCGCTATTTACAGCGCGCTCGGGCGGATGGTATACGCATGTTATCATAACTTTGATACATGATACTAAACCATGATTTTATGCACTTTCATTCTGCAAATAACTCTTTTTGCCGCCCGACGCACAAGGAGCGAGTTATTAACGGTTTTTAGTCAAAACATGAGATTTCGCAAGGTTTTTTATAAGATGGCGGCTTCAGCGGCAAAAATCGAAGGCAGAAAACTTCAGATTCGGTTTCAGCGCTAAGAAATTCTTAAGAAACATATTCCAGAAAGTTTTTCACAATTTTTCAGGTAAAATTGAGTGGAGCGCCGGTTGCGTAAAATGCACCGCCGCGGAAAATGCCCTTGGAGACCGTAACTTTGGCAACGCCGCGAAGCCGTCTTGTTACGCCCTAGGGCAAAGTCTGATACACGAAATTGTAGCATTTTGAATCTACTTTCATTTCGGCTGATACACTTACCTTCTCAAATTGCTGGAAAAAAAGTTACAAGCAAAAAAACCTTAAAAAATTGAAATTTTGAACATTTGGGGATTTTTTTTGGCAACCTTGAAGTGGGCATATTATTTATCAGAAAAATTTCGGACCGGGTGGAAAATGTCCGTAATTTTATCTACTTTAAGGCGAGTTCTTAACCATTTACTCGAAAATTCAGCGGTTTCAGCGATATTAGCCGAAAAACGAGAGAAAATCGCCGATTTTTGGCCGTTTTTTTCGATTTGGGGGGGGGGGGGGTGTTCCCATAAAGTGCCGATGTCGCAAATTTTGATTCTCGTTAAGGACCCTCTGTGGATGGGAAATCAGGCGAGAAAAAAAGTTCCGCTCTTAAAATCGCATAGCGGCCATTATTATCCTCAAACAGAGTAAGAAATTTCATGAAAGATTATAAAAAGAAATTTCACGAGGAAATTTCATTTAACACTCAGAATTCAGGATTAAACCCTAGAAACTTAGGAATCTCATTAAGTCTCTTTAAACGCACGTGGTAAACTGTCAAAGGGAACTTTAGAAATACCCAGGAAGTTGAGTAAAACAGCAAAAACGTAATTTTGAATTTTTTTTCTCAAATTTTGGTTGAACACACAGCCGTACCGGTTGAACACCAAAATAAATTTTACGGATAAAGTAAGACGTTAGCTTTCATACTTGGAACAAAACAAATTTCTTGATTATAAAGAGTCCTAGTACCCCCTAATAGTATATCCTTCTTTTTTGGCACAAAAGGGAGGGAGGGATCTTGAACTATCCTTGAAACAATTTAAATGATTTTTCCGAAATTAACAATTTCCTTCGCTAACGTACTTCTTTTTTGAAATAGGAAATATTTGATAAATAAGTAGAGTACCTGTATTTTTGAGCTTTGAAGTGATAGATTTTGAGATCAGTAAGTAGGTAGGTATTTTACTTTTTCTTGAATCTGAGAGAAAATGTTTCAAAATGAAAGAGTAAGCATTTTGTAAGTATAAGAGAAGACGAGAAGAGAAGAACTAAGAAGAGGCAGCGCTCCACTTGGTCTAATTGACGAATATTATTCTCTTTAAAAATAAAAACAAATTCTGTTAGAAAAAACAAGCATTTTTGATATTTTGTCGGTGGAAAGAAATTTCATGAAATTTCTTGTGAAATTTCACGAAATTTCATTCGACGAAATTTCTTTTAGCAACTCTGTCGTCAAATGTCCTGATCGCAATTATTCGATTTTGGCACTGCCGCGCGCTTCACTTCGGCTATTCCCGTGGCCTTTTCGGCTGTTTCCGTCGAGTCGAGGGAAATGCCTTGTTCCGCTCCTTTACAACAACCGCGTTCTTACGGGCTGACATTGTAATAATACGCCTGACAGCCAACGCACAGAGGGTTGCATAACTATCAGGCGATCGAACTGAACGCGCAGCGCAAAAAGCGAAAAATTACGGACCTTCCGCAAGATTTACGTACTTTTTAGGTACTTACGGACCGACCTTAAAAAATGCGTACTTTTTCCGGACTTCACGGACTGGTAGACACCCTGAAAAGGCTGTTTTTTGTTGGTAAAACCGTGATTTTCCAGATTCTTCACCTTATTGTCGGTGCGGCGCTCAAACTCTGTTCCGCGCGCAGAATTTTCGATATATCGATCGCTATGCACGAATCGTGTCAAAAACTTTTTTCCGGAGCTCCAACAGAAAATTATTCCGCGCACCGAATTTTCGATACATCGATTTTTCTGTGCGCACTGCGCGCAGAAACTTATCCCTCTCTGTTGACCAATAATGATCATTCCACCGTTGGAGGAGAGAAATCGCAAGGTTGCCAATTGAATTCAATTTTATTTATTTACTTATTTCAGTAGTGAGTGCGATTTGTATTTGTTTATCTACCCACAGAGTGCTTATAATTGCGCCTAATTCCTGAACCACGACACTGCCGTGATAGCGAAGAGAGCCGTGAATGCAAACATGAAATTTTGAGAAAACGGGCTCAAAGCTTCTGACAAGAACATTTTATTGAGAGAAGCCTCCGTTCCTTATCAAATTGCCACTAATCGTCCGGACGACTCCTAGAAATCGAATGGATGATTAAAAATCGACTGATTTGATTTCCATGATATAAAAAGGGTATTTTTCATTTTCATGCTAGGTTATTGTTAGGCAAGACAGCCGTCAGCGCTTTCTTCTGCCATCTGCATGCTTTCGTGGTTGCGTTTTGGACGCACAACAAACCCATTTTCAGGTTAGAAATTGGCAGAAGAGGGCGGCACTTTACTGGAAAGCACTGTTTTCATTGGCTCTCGTGCACCTACGGCTGTCTTGAAAAAAACTGTGTCATTTTTTGCCATTTACTCCTTTAATTTCAATTTTTGTACCTGCTAATTTATATTTTTTGTATCATTTCAACTTTAATTATTTTTTTTACATCCTTAGCTATAATTTTGAATTTTAATGCGTTCCATTTTTTTTTTTTTTTTTTTTTTTTTTTTTGCAAAGAAACATAACTTATAAAACTTCATTTACATGTTGATTGGTTAAAAAATAATAATAAAAAAATTAAGTATCGGATTCAAATTCAAAGACAAAATTGTCATTTGCTGGCAAAATTACTCCAATGGGGACCCTGAAATGGCATAATTACGCCCCCAATACTAACACGCGCAGGTAGTGTACTTAGTGGTTCAGTCGCTAGGTCGATCACCGAAGTTAAGCTACGTCGGGCGTAGTTAGAACTTAGATTGGAGACCGCATGGGAACGAGCGTTGTCCACCGAAGATTGTGATACTTATTTGTGATTGAAAACTCACAGCAGCCCTCCCTGATCGTCAAATAGTGAATTAACGTACTTGGCGTATCGGCAATTAACAAAATAAGCCTCTAGAGTATTTCTGGGAGTTTCCACTTCGCTTACGTCGGAGACACTTAGGTCAGTGCCACTTGCATCAGAGGCACTTGCCTTGGAACAGACCTAACACTGACGTAGCAGATCAGCGCCCGGCAGCACTGACATCAGTGTTTAGGTCTGTTCCAAAGGCAAGTGCTACTGATCTGAGCACTTGCCATTTTTACCAGGGTATCCTGAGGGTTTTCGAGTAGGGGAGACCGGGGCTGTGATAACCATCGTGAGAATTTTGTAGGGGAAAACGTAAATTTGATGTTTTGATGAGAAAAAAGGTTGGCAGCGAAGTAGACTAACAATTTAAAATATCAACATCGATGGCGTCCCCCTCTGTTATACTCTGTGCTGTAACATTCTTGTTTACCTTCGAAAATAGCCCGAAAATGCGATTTTTTTAATTTTGAATTTTGTTTGCTGTGGCGAGTATTTATTATGTATCTTAATAATCTTCGTTTCTATTTGAAGTAGACCCCTTTCCTTTGATTTTAATGTATGGATTTATGGTTTTTGACTCCTTGTTTCTTAGTTGGATGACTTTGATTCGAGGTAGGTAACCTCAATCGGGGCTATGTGGACCATTTTTCTGGGGCTAAGGTGAGGTTGGGTAACTGGGCAGGAGTTCGGAGAAAAATGTCAAAATTTCAACTTCATGATTTTTTTCCCATCATTATATTGACAGTGGAGGCTACTTTTAAATTTTTTTTAGTAAGTACAACACCTTGTCTAAATGTAGGAAGAGTCAAAAGTCGAATTTCATCTTTCAATTTTTTCCCACAAATTTTCAAAAATTTCCCGTTTTTTTCACCCAGTTACCCAACGTCGTGGGGTAACTGGACTACCCCCCCTTAATTTTTGAGGGGAGCATTATTTTTAATTCTCATTGGCCAGAAAGTGATGTCCTGCTCATGAAGGTTTAAGAAAATGTCATTTGAATGTATATAAACATGTTTAAGTGGTTAAGAATGATGTCGTAACAGTTAGCGGCAAAAAAACCCTCAAATCTGAGAATTGAATAACGGTAAAAAAAAATTGTTTCCTCGTAGATAAATGCTTAGAACTTTCTGTATTACTACTTATAAAGTAGTATTGTATACCAGGACACTGTTTGGCCACTTTTAGTGAGATTAAGCATGATACATTTTTAAAAAATGAAAAAAAATTAAGCCGCAAGGCTGATCTGGGATAGAGTCAGGCGCCAAAAAGTTCCCTTAATTTTTAAGGGGGGCATTATTTGTAATTCTCATTGGCCAGAAAAGAATGTCCTTCTCATGAGGGTTTCAGAGAATTTCATTTGAATTTATATAACCATGTTTAAGTCGTTAAAAGTGATGTCATAACAGTTAGCGGCAAAAATGTAATTAAGTAATGCTTAAGTTATGCTATAATTGACTTAAGTTAGAAGTTTAGTGTGCTGGGAACCCTGATTATTGGTCTTTGGCACTTAAAAGTCCACAATAGTCAATTAGTTTTGACATTTTCAGAAGTAAACAAACACCGAAGCACAGCAACCTTGCAATGGGTAACTGGGCAGGTGCCACCACTGCCACCTGCCCAGTTACCTTGGAGTGGGTGTCCAGTTACCCCACGAAGGGAAAATTTTCAAGGTAACTGGGCATCAACCCTTTGCAGCCAGTATTTTCATCCAATTACGTTGTAATTACTCACGCATTACACAAATACATCATACATGAAGAAGAATTGTCAAAGTTGAATAAAATACTTGCTGGGAGTGAGATATGAGGCTCTTTTCGGGACCACCTCCGGCGTTGTTTTGAAAAAAAAGCTGTCCAATTTTCGGCACTTCACCATTCACCATAAAATTTTTTTTTGAAGTTATGTTTACATGTTCTAGATGGTTTACGTCATAATGAAGGTATGCCAACAGTGAAAACAATTTTTGCACTAATCTGGTAGAAATACAGAGGGTACTGCCCAGTTACCCCACCGCCCAGTTACCCAACCTCACCTTATGTTGACCTATTAAGAAAACATACATTTTATGTTTTATTTGCGTAAGGTTTCAAAACCATTTTCTTTGAGTTTAAAACGGTCCTATTTAGTGGAGAAGTAGATCTTCTTATTATTTTCAATCTGCTTTTTACGCCAACTCACTTATTAAATTTGATACTGTTCTTTAAAATTTTTTTTTTTTTTTAATTTTAAATTTTCAGCTCCAAAGGTATTGAGTTTTATAAACATTACGAAAGATAAATGAAAGGGCATAATACTAAGCTTTTTTAAGTGCAATTACAATCAACTGAACAAGGTTAACATAGCTTCCTAACAGGTGGCTCACTTAGCCCCGGGGGTGGCCAATATAGCCCCAAGCAGGGGCTGTGTTGACCAAAATGGATTTTCTTTTAAAAACGCATGAAAGTCTCAAAATTAAAGTATTGTGTACAATGTTCTCAGTTGATTTTGATTTTACACTGTATGCTCAAGAATTAGTGCATTAAAAAAATGGCATTCTATTCTTCTGTTTCTTGGGACACAAGTTTTCAAAAAATCTGGTCAATATAGCCCCGGTCTCCCGTACATAAGTCCGTTTTTTCGAAAATATTTCTCCAGCTCCCCCCCCCCGGTAGCTCCCCTATCGTAAGGGTACAAAACTTTTTTCGAACGGTACATTTCGGTACTAAACTAGTACTAATACAAGGAGTAAAGAAACATTCTGATTTTATTACCCGGGGCACAGAAACGGCCCGGGGTTCAATACTGCCACGGGCAGGGGGCCATGGCGGGGGTACCTCCCCCTGGGGGAGACCATACAGTAAAAAAAGTGCGGTTTTTTTGACGGTGCATTTCAGTACATAACTCGTAGTGTATATCCTGAGGGTTTTCGAGTACGTAAGTCCGTTTTTTTAAAAATATTTCTCCAGCCCCCCCCCCCCCAACTTTTGACCCCCCCCCCCCCCCCGTAGCTTCCCTATCGTAAGGGTACAAAACTTTTTTCGAACGGTACATTTCGGCACAAAACTAGTACAAAACTTTGGCGATAAAAAAGAGTAGAATTTTAGAGGTGGGGGGGGGGGGGGCTTAATTTCTCCAGCCCTCTAGAGTACCTATATTGAGAGAGAATGGCCACTGGGCCCTATGGAGAGGCTTGGGACCCAAAAGTGGCGGTGCTTTGTTTTTGTTTTTGTGGATGGGAGAGGGGTCATTGCCAACTTTTGACGGTTATCACCA